>NC_059458.1:47024821-47369821 GCF_905237065.1 Salmo salar | reverse complement strand
AACCTCTTGGGGCTAGGTGGGACGCTAGCGTGCCACCCGTGGTGCACTCCATCAACAGCAGGTGCATTTCAAGAGCGGCAAATTTGAATCCAAATAAATGTCAAAATTCAAATTTTTCAAAAATACAACTATGTTACACCATTTGAAAGATAAACATCTCCTTAATCTAACCACGTTTTACGATTTCAAAAAGGTTTTACGGCGAAAGCATAAATTTTGAGTATGTTAGGACAGTACATTTACAAGAGTTGTGTGTAATGTTTTGTCAAGTCAAAGACAGGGTCACCAAAACCATAAAACCAGCTAAAATGATGCACTAACCTTTTACAATCTCCATCAGATGACACTCCTAGGACATTATGTTAGACAATGCATGCATTTTTAGTTCTATCAAGTTCATATTTATATACAAAAACAGCGTTTTACTATGGCATTGATGTTGAGGAAATCGTTTCCCTCCAATAACCGGCAGTCAAGTCAGCGTCAGAAATTAAATAATTAAAATTAGAAAACATTGGTAAAATATTATATTGTCATTTAAAGAATTATAGATTTACATCTCTTGAACGCAATCAACTTGCCAGATTTAAAAATAACCTTACTGGGAAATCACACTTTGCAATAATCTGAGCACTGCGCCCGGAAAAATACGCGTTGCGATACAGACTAGACGTCATGTTGGGGAGATCTAAAATCGAAAATACTATGTAAATAATCCATTACCTTTGATTCTCTTCATCAGATGTCACTTCCAGGTATCACAGGTCCATAACGAATGTAGTTTTGTTCAAAAAAGCTCATCATTTATGTCCAAAAATCTCCGTCTCGTTAGCACATGATGTAAGCCAGCCGGACTTCTCGTCATGAACGAGGGGAAAAAATATATTTCCGTTCGTTCAAACATGTCAAACGTTGTATAGCATAAATCATTAGGGCCTTTTTTAACCAGAACATGAATAATATTCAAGGTGGACGAATGCATACTCTTTTATAACGTATTGGAACGAGGGTACCCAACATGAAGTAGCGCCAGGTGTCTAATGGGACATCACCGTTCCATGGCTCTTGTTCGGTCAGATCTCCCTCCAGAAGACTCAAAACACTTTGTAAAGGCTGGTGACATCTAGTGGAAGCAATAGGAAGTGCCAAAATATTCCTAAACCCCTGTGTTTTTCAATGGGATAGGTTTAAAGTCAATACAACACATCAGGTATCCACTTCCTGTCAGAAAATGTCTCAGGGTTTTGCCTGCCAAATGAGTTCTGTTATACTCACAGACACCATTCAAACAGTTTTGGAAACTTTAGAGTGTTTTCTATCCATATATAATAAGTATATGCATATTCTAGTTACTGGGTAGGATTAGTAACCAGATTAAATCGGGTACATTTTTTTTATCCAGACGTGCAAATGCTGCCCCCTAGACCCAACAGGTTAACCTGTTGGGGATAGGGGGCAGTATTTGCACGGCCGGATAAAAAACGTACCCGATTTAATCTGGTTACTACTCCTGCCCAGTAACTAGAATATGCATATAATTATTGGCTTTGGATAGAAAACACCCTAAAGTTTCTAAAAAGTTTGCTAGTTCTGAACGTCACATGCTAATGTAAAAAGCTGTTTTTTGATATAAATATGAACTTGATTGAACAAATCATGCATGTATTGTATAACATAATGTCCTAGGGTTGTCATCTGATAAAGATCATCAAAGGTTAGTGCTGCATTTAGCTTGGTTTGGGTTTATGTGACATTATATGCTAGCTTGAAAAATGGGTGTCTGATTATTTCTGTCTGGGTATTCTGCTGACATAATCTAATGTTTTGCTTTCGTTGTAAAGCCTTTTTGAAATCGGACAGTGTGGTTAGATTAATGAGAGTCTTGTCTTTAAAATGTAAAATGTAAAATAGTCATATGTTTGAGAAATTGAAGTATTAGCATTTCTAAGGTATTTGAATAATGCACCACGGGATTCAACTGGCTGTTGAGTAGGTGGGACGATTTCGTCCCGCCGACCCTAGAGAGGTTAAGTTTCAGCTTTGCAACCATACTCCCACCGGAACCCAAAGACTTTGGTTTCCCGGACGCTGCCCGGCGGGTCATGGGAATAACGCAGCCGGATCGTTAGTTTATGGCATCGTTTATGGTTGGAACTATGACGGTATCTGATCGTCTTCGAACCTCCGACTTTCGTTCTTGATTAATGAAAACATTCTTGGCAAATGCTTTCGCTTTCGTCCGTCTTGCGCCGGTCCAAGAATTTCACCTCTAGCGGCACAATACGAATGCCCCCGGCCTTCCCTCTTAATCATGGCCCCAGTTCAGAAGAAAAACCCACAAAATAGAACCGGAGTCCTATTCCATTATTCCTAGCTGCGGTATTCAGGCGACCGGGCCTGCTTTGAACACTCTAATTATTTCAAAGTAAACGCTTCGGACCCAGCGGGACACTCAGTTAAGAGCATCGAGGGGGCGCCGAGAGGCAGGGGCTGGGACAGGCGGTAGCTCAGCTCGCGGCGGACCGCCAGCTCGATTCCGAGATCCAACTACAAGCTTTTTAACTGCAGCAACTTTAAGATACGCTATTGGAGCTAGAATTACCGCGGCTGCTGGCACCAGACTTTCCCTCCAATGGATCCTCGTTAAAGGATTTAAAGTGTACTCATTCCAATTACAGAGCCTCGAAAGAGTCCTGTATTGTTATTTTTCGTCACTACCTCCCCGAGTCGGGAGTGGGTAATTTGCGCGCCTGCTGCCTTCCTTGGATGTGGTAGCCGTTTCTCAGGCTCCCTCTCCGGAATCGAACCCTGATTCCCCGTTACCCGTGGTCACCATGGTAGGCACAGAAAGTACCATCGAAAGTTGATAGGTCAGACATTCGAATGAGACGTCACCGCCACAAAGGGCGCGCGATCGGCTCGAGGTTATCTAGAGTCACCAAAGTGGCCGGGGCAACCGAGATTGGCCCGCATGGGTTTTCGGTCTGATAAATGTACGCATCCCCGGAGGTCAGCGCTCATCTGCATGTATTAGCTCTAGAATTTCCACAGTTATCCAAGTAACGTTGGAGCGATCAAAGGAACCATAACTGATTTAATGAGCCATTCGCAGTTTCACTGTACCGGCCGTGTGTACTTAGACTTGCATGGCTTAATCTTTGAGACAAGCATATGCTACTGGCAGGATCAACCAGGTAGCCACTCACAACATAGAGGTTGTACCCGGGCACACTAAGCGGAGAACAGCCAGGGACCACTCCTATCCTGTGAGGGGAGGAGGCCCTAGGTCAATCCACCGTGTGCCCAGCGGGAGGCCCTGAACTGCCCGTGGCCGGAGCCACAGGTGCCGGGGCACCACTCAACAGGTATCTTGTCTTAGCTGGAGGGTTTATTCGGAACGCCATCAACGTGGATAAAAGACAGGGTTTGAGAAATACATGTGTTTCTGGCGCCGGTACGGCATGGGTGAACGTCATCCGCAGGCATCGCTACCTGGGTACTCCACTCCCCGAACCGGAACACCAATGTAGGGCCACTGAGACAGACGGGTCGGCTAGATCTCGCACGAACGGAGCGCGGCTGAAGCTTGTCATCAAGGCGGGGATAACCGTCTCCGACCGGGGCTCCCCCGATAGAGGCAATTCCACGTGGGGCGGGAGTAACCGTCCGTCTGAACACCGACCAAAGGCCGGCCGACAGGGGCCCTCCCAGGTGGAAATAGAATGCAAATCGGTCAGAAGATGTAAAACAGGCTCGACAACAGAGGACAACCATGGATACGCAACGTGTGGCAAGCTGGGACAAGAACCATGGTCATGGAGGACCCATAGAGCACCATCCTGCGGGCCCAACTCAATGAGGTACAGCATGAGGGAATTATATAGCTTTTTAAAAAATACTCTGAAAATTCTCCAAAAATCTCTGAAAATCGGCTATGCTTCACTTCTCAGAAATTGCACTATGTTTTATTTTTGAGTTACCAGGACCATTTATTAAAAAAGGTTTTAAATACTTTTAAAGGCCATCACCACCCCCATTACACATGTTTCAGCACCCCACTGCGGTCCCATGTCAGTGGGATAAAGAATGAGTGTTTTATGGATGTTTTAAGGTACGGTGGGGACGTGTCCGTAGCATGTGCACCTGGTATTATTTTGGGTTACCAGGTCTAAATTTTAAAAACGGTTTTAAATACTTTTAAAGGGTATACAGACCTACATACCCACCCTGAGAGCACCCTACTACGGGCCCAAGTCAATGGGGGCCGGCCTGGCTGATTTATGGAAGTTTAAAAAAATTATCAGAAAAAAGACTAAGTCCAAAAATCTCTGAAAATCGGCTATGTTTCACTTCTCAGAAATTGCACTATGTTTTATTTTTGGGTTACCAGGACCATTTAAAAAAAACGGTTTTAAATACTTTTAACCTCTCTGGGCTAGGCGGGACGAATTCGTCCCACCTACGTAACAGCCAGTTGAATCCTGTGGCGCGATTTTCAAAACCTTTGAAATGCTATTACTTAAATTTCTCAAACATATGACTATTTTACAGCTATTTAAAGACAAGACTCTCGTTAATCTAACCACACTGTCCGATTTCAAAAAGGCTTTACAACGAAAGCGAAAACATTGGATTATGTCAGCAGAGTACCCAGACAGAAATAATCAGACACCCATTTTTCAAGCTAGCATATAATGTCACATAAACCCAAACCAAGCTAAATGCAGCACTAACCTTTGATGATCTTCATCAGATGACACACCTAGGACATTATGTTATACAATACATGCATGTTTTGTTCAATCAAGTTCATATTTATATCAAAAACCAGCTTTTTACATTAGCATGTGACGTTCAGAACTAGCATACCCCCCGCAAACTTCCGGCGAATTTACTAACAATTTACTAAATTACTCACGATAAACGTTCACAAAAAGCATAACAATTATTTTAAGAATTATAGATACATTACTCCTCTATGCACTCGATATGTCCGATTTTAAAATAGCTTTTCGGTGAAAGCACATTTTGCAATATTCTAAGTAGATAGCCTGGCATCACAGGGCTAGCTATTTAGACACCCACCAAGTTTAGCCTTCACCAAAGTCAGGTTTACTATTAGAAAAGTTTGATTACCTTTCCTGTTCTTCGTCAGAATGCACTCCCAGGACTTCTACTTCAATAACAAATGTTGGTATGGTCCAAAATAATCCATAGTTATGTTCCAACAGCGACGTTTTGTTCGTGCGTTCTAGACACTATCCCAATGGTAAATAACGGTCGTGCGCACGGTGCATTTCGTGACAAAAGATTTCTAAATATTTCATTACCGTACTTCGAAGCATGTCAACCGCTATTTAAAATCAATTTTTATGCCATTTTTCTCATAAAAAAGCGATAATATTCCGACCGGGAATCTGCAATTAGGTAAACAGCCGAAGGAAAATATATCACTGGGTCGAATCGGGCACGCGCCTAATTCCATTGTCCTCTGATGGGCCACTTGGCAAAGGCGATTATGTGTTTCAGCCTGAGG
This sequence comes from Salmo salar, assembly GCF_905237065.1. Taxonomy (NCBI): domain Eukaryota; kingdom Metazoa; phylum Chordata; class Actinopteri; order Salmoniformes; family Salmonidae; genus Salmo; species Salmo salar. Next base: position 47,364,285 of record NC_059458.1, on the reverse strand, counting down.
CTGCCTCGTCATCGTTCAGGTTTTTCCCGGGCTCTGAGAGCCTATTGGAGCAGTAGGAAGTGTCACGTTACAGCTAAGATCCTGACTCTTCAATAAACAGAAGCAAGAACAACAACACCTTGTCAGACAGGCCACTTCCTGCATGAAACCTTCTCAGGTTTTTGCCTGCCAAATGAGTTCTGTTATACTCACAGACACCATTCAAACAGTTTTAGAAACTTTAGGGTGTTTTCTATCCAAAGCCAATAATTATATGCATATTCTAGTTACTGGGCAGGAGTAGTAACCAGATTAAATCGGGTACGTTTTTTATCCGGATGTGAAAATACTGCCCCCTAGCCCAAAGAAGTTAAAGGCCATCACCACCTCCCTGCACACCGCGGGAGCACCCCACGTTGATCCCAAGTCAGTGGGATGAAGAATGAGTGTTTTATGGATGTTTTAAGGTACGGTGGGGACGTGTCCGTAGGATATGCACCTGGTTTTATTTTGGGTTACCAGGTCGAAATTTTAAAAACGGTTTTAAATACTTTTAAAGGGTATACATACCTACATACCCACCCTGAGAGCACCCTACTACGGGCCCAAGTCAATGGGGGCCGGCCTGGCTGATTTATGGAAGTTTAAAAAAATTCTCTGAAAAATGACTGAGCACCTCGTCCCTGCAGCGTTTGTGGAATTTTGCCCTGTGTGTTGCCTGGCTCTGCCGCGAATCCCTGTCCATCTTTGCCAAGCAGAGTAACACCTTTCGAATTCCACTGGCTTTAGCCTGCAGACCTTTTGGCCGGAACTGAATAAGATAATTCAAGAAACTTCGAACATCGGCTCGGTACATTTTTAACGTGGATGGTGCCAAACAACGGTCTTCACATTGACCATACCACTCAGACACACGTCTGTAGTTATCCAGAGAACACAGTCCTTCATCGGCCTTGCCCTCTGACATATAGCGGAGGAATTGTCGTACTCGGGATAGACTGGTGTGACTATTGTCAATTCGTTTAACTGAAGGGTTTTTACCCATAGCAAAGTGTTCATATTCAGTCAAAATTCCATTCCTCCAACCTTCAATTCTGGACGACACACCGCCGCCTTCATCACTCTCGCTCTCCGTGGAAGTCACCACGATGCAGCCTTGCTCCCTCGGTTCCGAGCATGGTTCACCACCGATCTGACTGGTTGACTGCACCGGCGCAGTCGCCGCCGCCTGCTCACTCTCGTCCCACAGCTGCTGATCCACCACCGTGGACTGCTCACCCTCGTCTACCAGCTGCTGCTCCACGGACAACTCACTTTCAATACACTGCAAATACCCCAGGGTTCTCCCAGGGCTCCAGCCGCGGTGCAACACGGTTGTTAGGCTGCATACACTGCCATGATTCGGGCTGCTGTCTCTCAGTTGAATGCCGGCTAGATTGCATAGCACGCTTCCATTCTATAGTAGCAGGCTTAAGTGCATGGACAGACTTGAAATGTCGGTCTATCCACACGATATTCCGCTTGGAACAAAGCCCACAATCACGTCTTAGTCTGCTGTTCATAGCTTCTCTCTCCTGCCTTCCTGCGTGCGTGTATGTCTCTTTGTTTGCTCCACCAAACAACAACCTAACCCTAACCCTGACCCTGACCCTAACCCCTGACCCTAACCCTAACCCTCTAACCCTAACCCTGACCCTGACCCTAACCCTAACCCCTAACCCTAACCCTAACCCTAACCACAACCCTAACCCCAACTCTAACTCTACCCCTAACCACAACCCTAACCCTAACCACAACCCTAACCCTAACCACAACCCTAACCCTAACCCCAACCCTAACCCTAACTCTACCCCTAACCACAACCCTAATCCTAACCCTAACCCCCAGACTTTCCCTAGAAACCCCATTCCCACATTGGGTACGGGGCCGGAACCCAAGAGGCTACCAATCATCAGTACCTATTCACACATAAACCAACGCATACACTCAAGACTGAAAAGCGCATTTTCTAACACACAACATGCCTTCCCCCCACTACAACCATTCCGACCGATCTCAGCATACAGGAGGAACCCCAATCTGAAGGATCTCCTAGTCAATGCAACATTTTCAAACAGGCCCTCTCCCCCAGTACCCACTGAAAGCCACTACTACAGACAACTGACAAACATACACAACCCATACGCACACACCGGTAGCCAAATCACACAACTGATGAACATAAACAGCACTAACATAGTTTATGCAATCACCTGTGCATTATGCAAAAAAATCTATGTGGGGGAAACTGGATCGACAATTCTAACACATCTCAAAAACATCTATATACAATCACCAATAATAAACTGTCCACACATTTAGTTACACACTTCCAAACACACCATATTATACACCTCAATATCACTGGGCTAGAAACGGTCTCTACCTGGACCATAGCCCAGAGAAAGGCCGCAGAATCCAAGTGGATAGCCAACCTTAGATCTCTGGCTCCACTTGGATTAAATGGCAAAATATAAGTAGGGAAACTATTCATACATTTCACATATTCACAAACACAACCCTCCCAATAAACACCAGACTGGAAACAATAACAGAGATCACAATAGGCCAGTGCAACACAGGGTAAAAAACCACCAAAAAACAGAATTTATCATAACCCTAACCCTAAACCTAACCCTAACCCTAACCTGATGAAGCTGAGTAAGGCAGAAACGCGTCGTGGCTGGGATACCTCTAGATCCGTTGTGTAGCTGTAAGGAAGGCAGGATCTCCTTTTGGCTACTTATTTTACTTTGTACTTTTCTCTCCCCTTACTTTGAGTTTTACACAGGGACACGCAGCATGGAAAATCCACGACATAGCTGGGACTCTAAAGTCCACCTTTTACCTCAAACGGTACCACGAAACAGGCCCAGAAATTTCGACGGGGCAGAAAGATTAATTTAAGCCCTCTACATCTTTTAAGAGGAGACGCATAGAGGGGCCGGCCGAAAAAAGTTTCGACCGGTAACCGAGTCTCACTGCGGATACGTCGCCTCCATTACGTACATAGCCATATTTCCAGGCTACAACACACCTAGAAACCCATCCCACACCGGATGAATCTTACCCCTACCTGGACCAATATTTTTACCAACACCACCTAAGGAAAAATATTTCCCCAACAAAACGAAACCTTTCCAAGAAAGCGGCAAACCCCCACCATACCCGGGGACCCAGAGACCCGGCCATACCCCAACCAGGGTGGCACAGGGAGGGCTCCTTTTGGGGAAACAAACCCTCCTAACCTACCCCCACATCATACCCTGAAAAGGGCGATTGAGGGAGAGGAGCAGAGGTAGAGTGTTAAGGTGGCCTCTGAACTTTCATTTCCATCACATACCCAGATCAGGGTGGTATGGAATGAAAATCAGCAGGAGCAGGTTACAACTCCCCAACCATCTACTTCCATATACTCTTCAAAGTCAACAAAATTATAACAATCATTATGACCTACAACTCATCAAGCTGCCGGGTGGCAACCAAAATTAAGAAGAGGCTACTCTCATAGCAACTACTTCCTCTCCACACACCCATCCTGACCTTCAAAAATAAATACCAACCTGAGAGATTCCTAGGTACGCAGCCATTTCCAAAGCTCTCACAACGAACCAAAGAATCTCACCGGGTGACAAATATTTCACCAACTTACGGAGACTGATGAGACTGAGCAATCCCATTACAACACCCCAACATCATCAAAAAATTGGATGGAAGAAAGAAAAAAAAGACCTCCCCAGTTGGCAACAGGACCCCACAGCAAATGTAGGCAGCCACCTCTAAAGCTCCGACAAGAAACCAAAGAATCTCACCGGGACCTACAGGCCTAGGAGGGTCCTCCTAAAAATTCCTAAACAACAAAGGCTCCGGGAAACACACTACACCTACAGAACCCATACTCCACACCTCATAAAAAAGAAAGGGGGTCATTAGGACCATAACAACAGATCTGTAAATAGCCAGAGTTACCGTGACCACGGACTCTCAAAAAGTATAGTTCTTATTGATCACTTGGATCTTTATAAAAACAATTAATTTATATATATATATAATTACTTTTTTCAGTCTCTCTACTTGGGGTTACCATGACCATGGACCCCTGGATAAATAGGATAATATAAATATTAACCTAAAAACATCCTCTCACCAACCTACCATCTTCAGAAAACATTTTAAACTTCTTTTTGGATATACCCACCTACACCCCCAACGGACGAGAAGTATTTTTTCTCCAACAACTCTGGGGACCCCGACCTTGGGGACTCCCCCGCAGCGATTGCTCTTCTAAGCAAAATAGGCCCTTCCACTCCCCGAAGGAAATCGCAGGGTAAAGTGGATAGACTGGACTCCTTCGGGACCTCTCCGAGATCCGTTGTGCAGACCGACAGGCCAACAATCTCAACCCCGCCAAATGAGGGCTTACGTACCGCGCTGGACGACGATTGGATTGGTAGTATGTCCAGTAGCGCGTGTTTACTTCGTGTGGGTAGAGTTCTTTTAAGTTAAGGTAAAATGGTGCTTTGGGAGGTGGGCGGTGCCGCTGGAATTATCCCCGGGCTGGGAGATCCCTGGGGTGCCCAGATTATGTCTGGCGGAGCGTTTCATCCCACAGAACAATTTTTCACTGGGGGAGACCTCGCCCCGCCGTACTCAGCCTGGACAACCGAAACACTTTTTGACCTTTCTGACTACGATAAAATTCACTGTCTAGGGATGACATACCACTGGTACACTACGATCCTGGAAGGGAGTAGCCCAATTGGTCACTGCCACCCGAACCACCGGATGACCCAGGACTACACTTGGGGCTGATGCACGACAACTGGGAGGTTTCCTCCTAGAGGGTTTCTTTGTCTGCTGAAACTCACAAGTATGACAGACTGACATGGCTGGTATGGAAACATGGCAACCAATCCGAGAAACCGGACCCTCATACAGTACGCGACTATGGGGTTTTGCCTGATCCTTAACCTACCATGTATCTACAAGGACGCTGGACGGAACTCCAAGGGCGGATGCATGACAACCGTAAAGAGGGCTTGCCCTTTGGGTTTTTGTCTGCTCAAACCATTGGAAGTTCAATGACTTACCACTCGACAGGGACACATGGCAACCAACTGAGGGCCGGACCTACATAAGGTACGCAACTCGAGGGCCTTTGCCTGATCCTACGCCGAGTATACCCAAACAGACCAGCTGGATTTGACTAGACATGGGTTGATTGGGAGTTAGGATCCTGGAAGGGAATAACTCTTAATTATACCAATGATTGAAAACATCCAGGACAAAAAGACAGACGGACACGGAAGTAAATACATAGACAACGTGGAGAAAAAAAGAAGGATCAGATCGGGAGTAACTCCTAGGTTGAACTATGCTTTCCACTTCCGTTGACAAACAGACCTTGAAAAGACTCACCTAAACTAACCCTAACCTTAACCCTTACCCTAACCCTAAACCTAACACTTAACCTAACCCTAACCTTAACCCTAACCCTAACCCTAACCACTCTAACCACTCTAACCCTAAACCTAACCTTAACCCTAACCTTAACCACTCTAACCCCTACCCTAACCTTAACCCTAACCTTAACCATCCCTTAACCCGACGGACGGACGGTTCTAAGCCCAACCAACGCAACCCAGGGCACTTCTACAAGTGGGCAACCATGGGGTCTACAACTTTGGCCGGGTGCGCCCGGACCCCTCTGGCCAGCGCGTCAATGCTGTGGAGTGCACCCATTCTCTTTCCCCCCCTTTGGCTTCCACGTGTCAGAGATGGAAGTGGATCAACCGACTCAAAACTAGAAACCGCACCCATTCCCTTTCCCCCCCTTCGGCTTCCACGTGTCAGAGATGGAAGTGGATCAACCGACTCAAAACTAGAACCCTAACCCTAACCCCTAACCCTAACCCCCCTAACCCTAACCCTTCCTGGTCACCTGTACTAACCCGTCCTGGTCACCTGTACTAACCCGTCCTGGTCACCTGTATGAACCCGTCCTGGTCACCTGTACTAACCCTTCCTGGTCACCTTTCCAAACCGTCCTGGTCAGCTGTACTAACCCATCCTGGTCACCTGTACTAACCCATCCTGGTCACCTGTACTAACCCGTCCTGGTCACCTGTACTACCTATATACACATTACTAGTGACCCATGACCCCAACATATAGTCCCTCTAGTATACAAAACAAGTAAAAAATAACCCTTGACAGACAACATACACATAACACATAAACAGGCCAAAATGGCTCCATCAAAGCAAATAGAGCTTCTCTGAGTTCTCTCTCAGAACCAACGAAGTTAGTCCCATGATCAGATCTTACGTGTTGTACTGTCCTCTTCTGCACATAAATCTTCTTATGGCGTTGACACACGAGTCCATGTTAATAAGAGAGTAAGCAATTCCAATGTGTATTGTTCTAGTGGACAGTAAATATCACTCCATATCTTGAACCTTTCCTCTTCATCTTCTGATATCTGTAGGACCAAAGTAATCCACACCTACAATGATAAATGTTGGGATGTCAGGGAAGATCCTTTCAAGTAGCATATCGGCCATCTTCTGCTCACCAATCTGGCCTCTTTGCCTTCTGCTCACCAATCTGGCCTCTCTGCCTTCTGCTCACCAATCTGGCCTCTTTGCCTTCTGCTCACCAATCTGGCCTCTCTGCCTTCTGCTCACCAATCTGGCCTCTCTGCCTTCTGCTCACCAATCTGGCCTCTTTGCCTTCTGCTCACCAATCTGGCCTCTTTGCCTTCTGCTCACCAATCTGGCCTCTCTGCCTTCTGCTCACCAATCTGGCCTCTTTGCCTTCTGCTCACCAATCTGGCCTCTTTGCCTTCTGCTCACCAATCTGGCCTCTCTGCCTTCTGCTCACCAATCTGGCCTCTATGCCTTCTGCTCACCAATCTGGCCTCTTTGCCTTCTGCTCACCAATCTGGCCTCTTTGCCTTCTGCTCACAACACTCTGAGATGATGTTTCTTGCTGCAGAGTTTACATTGATGATCCAATACCTTTGACGGACAAGTGAGAGCATGTGATTCCTTCCACCATGTCCTGTTTGTTGATGTGGTGGAGGATGAGTGTAGATATGTGAAGGTCTTTGGAGAGAATGACAGGGTGCTTGGCTTCTTCAGGCATAGCTGCCTTACACAGCCGTCCTCCCACTCTGAGAACTCCATCTACCAACACTGGATCCAACTTAAAAGTGCTACTACCGTTCTTGACTGTAGGTGGCGTCCTTGTCAAAGTCAAGATCTCTGGAAACCTTTGTCTTTGGGTGAAGCGAATGATTGCCTCCTCTGCATTCAACAGTTCGCCCAGACTTACAGCTTGACCACTGCATGTTGTCTTGTAGGATGGAATCTTGTCTTTCACCATCTGGTTCTGTGAGCGTGTGTGTTTGCTGGTGAGATTGAGATTTAACTGGATTTCTTTCTTTCCTGTACCAGTGACGGAACACGTTTCACCTTCAGGAACTTCATGGTCTAATGGTTATGACAACAGGCATGAAACAAGACAAAGCGCGCCAGGTATGACCAACCAGAGACCACAACATTTACAAGTTTCTCACCACTGAACTGACATATAATAATATAAATATGTAATGCTGTAGTCTCAGCCATTCCCACTGTATGTTGTCAAAGAGCGATCTGGGTAAGAAATCTGTATGACGTCTTTAACCTGAGGTAGGTCCTCTCCCCCTGCTCCACTCTGCCACCTAACAGTTCAATAAAATCACAAGCGACAAACATTTAGATTTAGTTTTCCCATTTTATTTAAGTCGAAGTGCAACTGTTTAGTGCAATTGTAACGTCACATTTGTTGTGGGCTGAGAAACATTGTCCTGACATACAGTACCAGTCAAAAGTTTGGACACACCTACTCATTCAAGGATTTTTCTTTATTTTTAATATTTTCTACATTGTAGAATAATAGTGAAGACATCAGAACTATGAAATAAGACATATGGAATCATGTAGTAACCAACAAAATGTTAAACAGATCAAAATATATTTCATATTTGAGATTCTTCAAAGTAGCCACCCGTTGCCTTGATGACAGCTTTGCACACTGTTGGCATTCTCTCAACTGGCTTCACCTGGAATGCTTTCCCACCAGTCTTGAAGGAGTTCACACATATGCTGAGCACTTTGTGGAATTTCTTTCCTTCTTAATGCATTTTAGTCAATCAGTTGTGTTGTGACAAAGTAGGGGTGGTATACAGAATATAGCCCTATTTGGTAAAAGACCCAGTCCAAATAGTAAAAATAAAAATAAACCCTGGAATGAGTAGGTGGGTCCAAACTTGACTGGTAGTGTACTTCTACACATTACCCTTAAAAAACTAGCTTTTAGGTCCTTATAATACACACACACACACACATACATATATATACACACATAGATAGATAGATAGATAGATAGATATATATATATATACATATATACATATAGAAACAGTCTGTATAGAATCTGGGGTGGCTATTCTCTTCCCGCTCTGAGCAGTAACATCACAGTCCAGCCTGAGGAAAACGGGCTGTTTGCTGAACATAGGTTGAATTGGTATCTGGAACAAACCTAGAAACAGTCCAATCCCAAAAACACTGAAACTCTCATCAGCCCCCTTTCCCAAAACATTCCCATTCCCTCCATCATTACGTCTGAGGGAGGAGAGAGGAGGAGCAACATCTCCATCATTACGTCTGAGGGAGGAGAAGAGAGGAGGAGCAACAGCATCTCCATCATTACGTCTGAGGGAGGAGAGAGGAGAGGAGGAGCAACAACATCTCCATCATTACGTCTAACGGAGGAGAGAGGAGCAACAACATCTCCATCATTACGTCTGAGGGAGGAGAAGAGAGGAGGAGCAACAACATCTCCATCATTACGTCTGAGGGAGGAGAAGAGAGGAGGAGCAACAACATCTCCATCATTACGTCTGAGGGAGGAGAGAGGAGCAACATCATCATTACGTCTGAGGGAGGAGAAGAGAGGAGAGAGGAGGAGCAACAACATCTCCATCATTACGTCTGAGGGAGGAGAAGAGAGGAGAGGAGGAGCAAGAACATCTCCTCCAACATTACGTCTGAGGGAGAAGACAGGAGGAGCAACAACATCTCCATCATTACGTCTGAGGGAGAAGAGAGGAGCAACATCGCCATCATTACGTCTGAGGGAGGAGAGAGGAGCAACATCGCCATCATTACGTCTGAGGGAGGAGAGAGGAGGAGCAAGAACATCTCCACCATCCTTACGTCTGAGGGAGAAGAGACGAGAGAGGAGGAGCAACAACATCTCCATCATTACGTCTGAGGGAGGAGAGAGGAGCAACATCATCATTACGTCTGAGGGAGGAGAGAGGAGGAGCAACAACATCTCCATCATTACGTCTGAGGGAGGAGAGAGGAGGAGCAACAACATCTCCATCATTACGTCTGAGGGAGGAGAGAGGAGGAGCAACAACATCTCCATCATTACGTCTGAGGGAGGAGAGGAGAGAGGAGGAGCAACATCTCCATCATTACGTCTGAGGGAGGAGAGAAGAGGAGAGAGGAGAGGAGGGGGGCGGCGTTGTGAGCAACAACGTTCCAAAAAGCGAACACTGCCTCTTCTAAAGTTCTGTTACACCACATCACCCCTCATATGGAATAGACAGCTGTGAGAACAGTGATTCTTCTATTGCAGTGATTTCTGAAAGTATTCAGACCCCTCAACTTTTCACATTTTGTTACGTTACAGCCTTATCCTAAAATGGATAAAATAAAATGAAAAAAATCCTCAAGCTACACACAATACCCCATAATGACAAAGCGAAAACAGGTTTTTGAAATTTTAGCAAATGTATTACAAAACAAAAACAGCTTATTTACATAAAGTATTCAGACCCTTTGCTATGAGACACGAAATTGCGCTCAGGTGCATTCTGTTTCCATTGATCATCCTTGAGATGTTTCTACAACTTGATTGGAGTCCACCTGTGGTAAATTCAATTGATTGGACATGATTTGGAAAGACACACACCTGTCTATATAAGGTCCCGAAGTTGACAGTGCATGTCAGAGAAAACACCAAGTCATGAGGTCGAAGGAATTGTCCATAGTGCTCCGAGACAGGATTGTGTCGAGGCACAGATCTGGGGAAGGGACCAAAACATTTCTGCAGCATTGAAGGTCCCCAAGAACACAGTGGCCTCCATCGTTTCTTAAATGGAAGAAGTTTGGAACCACCAAGACTCTTCCTAGAGCTGGCCGCCCGGCCAACCTGAGCAATCAGGGGAGAAGGGCCTTGGTCAGGGAGGTGACCAAGAACCCAATGGTCACTGACAGAGCTCTAGAGTTCCTCTGTGGAGATGAGAGAACATTCCAGAAGGACAACCATCTCTGCAGCACTCCACCAATCAGGCCTTTATGGTGGAGTGGGAGACGAAATCCACTCCTCAGTAAAAGGCACATGGGGCGGCAGGTAGCCTAGTGGTTAGTGTGTTCGACTAGTAACCGAAAGGTTGCAAGATCAAATCTCCGAGCTGACAAAGTAAAAATCTGTCGTTCTGCCCCTGAACAAGGCAGTTAACCCATTGTTCCTAGGCCGTCATTGAAAATAAGAATTTGTTCTTAACTGACTTGCCTAGTTAAATAAAGGTAAAATAAAAAATAAACATGACAGTTTGCCAAAAGGCCCCTAAAGGACTCTGACTCTGAGAAACAAGATTCTCTGGTCTGATGAAACCAAGATTGAACTCTTTGGCCTGAATGCCAAGCATCACGTCTGGAGGAAACCTGGCACCATCCCTACGGTGAAGCATGGTGGTGGCAGCATCATGCTGTGGGAATGTTTTTCAGCGGCAGGGACTGGGAGACTAGTCAGGATCGAGGGAAAGATGAACGGAGCAAAGTACAATGAGATCCTTGATGAAAACCTGCTTCAGAGCACTCAGGACCTCAGACTGGGGCGAAGGTTCACCTTCCAACACGACAACAACCCTAAGCACACAGCCAAGACAATGCAGGAGTGGCTTCGGGACAAGTCTCCGAATGTCCTTGTGTGGCCTGGACTTGAACCCGATCGAACATCTCTGGAGAGACCTGAAAATAGTTGTGCAGCGACGCTCCCCATCCAACCTGACAAAGCTTGCGAGGATCTGCAAAGAATGGGAGAAACTCCCCAAATACAGGTGTGCCAAGTTTGTAGTGTCATACCCAAGAAGACTCAAGGCTGTAATCACTGGCAGAGGTGCTTCAACAAAGTACTGAGTAAAGGGTCTGAATACTTATGTAAATGTGCTATTTCTGTTTTTTATATTACAAAATAAAAAATAAAAAAACTGTTTTTGTTTAGTCATTATGGGGTATTGTGTGTAGATTGATGTGGGAAAAAACGATTTAATCAATTTTAGAATAGACTGTACTGCAACAAAATGTGGAAGAACTAAAGTGGTCTGACTTTATTTCTGAATGCACTGTATGTTCCACTCTGCACCCCATACCAGATGGGTCTTGTTTCCTCTTTAATGGTCCCTACAGATAATGCACCTCATTTCTGTTTCTTTGATTCAATTCACAGCTAGGTAATAATCCAACGTTGACAACAAAATGAAAATGTAAAGAAATGGCAGCAACGGCACAATTCAACAGTCACTGTAGAGATCTGAAGACGGTGTACCGGTTGTGGGTTGTTGTCTGTTTCATCTCCATGACAACTGTCCATCTGTTCCATTCACCTCCCTGGTCTCCATGGCGATCGTCTGAAGCATTCCAAGCTAAGAGATCACCTGACACACAAGTGTCCATCATCGTCTTTGGTCAGTTAAATAAATGTGCAAAACATGATTTGTATTTTTGTAGCGGTCTCTCCTTGTTTGAGCCATAGTGGTTCTTGTTGCTTTGCATGAGGTCAGATCACAGTACAGTGAGGATTCCCTCCTCCCCCCCCCCCCCCTGCGTACGTCTCTCCGAGGAGGGGGGCTATGTAGAGGTCCCAGAGCTCTGTGAGGACGGCAGGGGCTGAGGCTGGGGGTTAGAGGAGCCTGTCCCTGTCGGGGAGCCAGAGCTGGGCTGGACCTGAGCCTGGAACTGAGCCATCTGCTCTGGGCTTGCCAGGGTTTTCAGGAGGCTGTTCTCCTGCTCCAACTGGGAGTTCCTCTCTACCAGCTCCTTAATCTGTTCCTTCAACACATCTACCTCCTCTCTCACAGCATACATCAGGTGGCTCTTCACCAGGTCCTGAGAGAGAGATGGGTGGGGAGAGAGAGAGATGGGTGGGGAGAGAGAGAGATGGGTGGGGAGAGAGAGATGGAAGGGGGAAGATGGAGAGAAAGGAAGGGACGGAGGGAGAGAAATGTACAGTTGAAGTCGGAAGTTCACATACACCTTACTCAAATACATTCCAACTCAGTTTTTCACAATTCCTGACATTTAATCCTAGTAAAAATGTCCCTGTTTTAGGTCAGTTAGGATCACCACTTTATTTTAAGAAGGGAAAATGTCAGAATAATAGTAGAGAGAATGATTTATTTCAGCTTTTATTTCTTTCATCACATTCCCAGTGGGTCAGATGTTTACATACACTCAATTAGTATTTGGTAGCCTTCCACAAGCTTCCCACAATAAGTTGGGTGAATTTTGGCCCATTCCTCCTGACAGAGCTGGTGTAACTAAGTCAGGTTTGTAGGCCTCCTTGCTCGCACACGCTTTTTCAGTTCTGCCCACAAATTTTCTATAGGATTGAGGTCAGGGCTTTGTGATGGCCACTCCAATACCTTGACTTTGTTGTCCTTAAGCCATTTTGCCACAACTGATTTCTTTAGATTTTCCCATGATGTCAAGCAAGGAGGCACTGAGTTTGAAGGTAGGCTGTGAAATACATCCACAGGTACACCTCCAATTGACTTAAATGATGTCAATTAGCCTATCAGAAGCTTCTGAAGCCATGACATAATGTTCTGGAATTTTCGAAGCTGTTTAAAGACACAGTCAACTTAGTGTATGTAAACTTCTGACTTCAACTGTACGTGTTACCTGTCCTTTAGGAGCTCACTGTGTGTGTGTGTTAGCTGTCCTTTAGGAGCTCACTGTGTGTGTGTGTGTGTGTGTGGTGTGTTAGCTGTCCTTTAGCTCACTGTGTGTGTGTGTGTGTGTGTGTGGTGTTTTACATGTCCTTTAGGAGCTCACTGTGTGTGTGTGCTACCTGTCCTTTAGGAGCTCACTGTGTGTGTGTGTGTGTGTGTGTGTATTGTGCTACCTGTCCTTTAGGAGCTCACTGTGTGTGTTACCTGTCCTTTAGGAGCTCACTGTGTGTGTGTTACCTGTCCTTTAGGAGCTCACTGTGTGTGTGTTACCTGTCCTTTAGGAGCTCACTGTGTGTGTGTTACCTGTCCTTTAGGAGCTCACTGTGTGTGTGTTACCTGTCCTTTAGGAGCTCACTGTGTGTGTGTTAGCTGTCCTTTAGGAGCTCACTGTGTGTGTGTTACCTGTCCTTTAGGAGCTCACTGTGTGTGTGTTACCTGTCCTTTAGGAGCTCACTGTGTGTGTGTTACCTGTCCTTTAGGAGCCACTGTGTGTGTGTTACCTGTCCTTTAGGAGCTCACTGTGTGTGTGTGTGTGTGTGTGTGTGTGTGTGTGTTACATGTCCTTTAGAAGCTCACGTGTGTGTGTGTGTGTGTGTGTGTGTGTGTGTGTGTGTGTGTGTGTGTGTGCTACCTGTCCTTTAGGAGCTCACTGTGTGTGTGTGTGTGTGTATTGTGCTACCTGTCCTTTAGGAGCTCACTGTGTGTATGTATTGTGTTACCTGTCCTTTAGGAGCTCACTGTGTGTGTGTATTGTGTTACCTGTCCTTTAGGCAGTTAGTTAGTGGTCTATTGTTGTGTGCAGGCAGTCCCATAGCAGTCAGTTAGTGGTCTATTGTGTGCAGGCAGTCCCATAGCAGTCAGTTAGTGGTCTATTGTTGTGTACAGGCAGTCCCATAGCAGTTAGTTAGTGGTCTATTGTTGTGTACAGGCAGTCCCATAGCAGTTAGTTAGTGGTCTATTGTTGTGTGCAGGCAGTCCCATAGCAGTTAGTTAGTGGTCTATTGTTGTGTGCAGGCAGTCCCATAGCAGTCAGTTAGTGGTCTATTGTGTGCAGGCAGTCCCATAGCAGTCAGTTAGTGGTCTATTGTTGTGTGCAGGCAGTCCCATAGCAGTTAGTTAGTGGTCTATTGTTGTGTGCAGGCAGTCCCATAGCAGTTAGTTAGTGGTCTATTGTTGTGTGCAGGCAGTCCCATAGCAGTTAGTTAGTGGTCTATTGTTGTGTGCAGGCAGTCCCATAGCAGTTAGTTAGTGGTCTATTGTGTGCAGGCAGTCCCATAGCAGTTAGTTAGTGGTCTATTGATGTGTACAGGCAGTCCCATAGCAGTTAGTTAGTGGTCTATTGATGTGTACAGGCAGTCCCATAGCAGTTAGTTAGTGGTCTATTGATGTGTACAGGCAGTCCCATAGCAGTTAGTTAGTGGTCTATTGTGTGCAGGCAGTCCCATAGCAGTTAGTTAGTGGTTTATTGTGTGCAGGCAGTCCCATAGCAGTTAGTTAGTGGTCTATTGTTGTGTGCAGGCAGTCCCATAGCAGTTAGTTAGTGGTCTATTGTTGTGTGCAGGCAGTCCCATAGCAGTTAGTTAGTGGTCTATTGTTGTGTGCAGGCAGTCCCATAGCAGTTAGTTAGTGGTCTATTGTTGTGTGCAGGCAGTCCCATAGCAGTTAGTTAGTGGTCTATTGTTGTGTGCAGGCAGTCCCATAGCAGTTAGTTAGTGGTCTATTGTTGTGTGCAGGCAGTCCCATAGCAGTTAATTAGTGGTCTATTGTTGTGTGCAGGCAGTCCCATAGCAGTTAGTTAGTGGTCTATTGTTGTGTACAGGCAGTCCCATAGCAGTTAGTTAGTGGTCTATTGTTGTGTACAGGCAGTCCCATAGCAGTTAGTTAGTGGTCTATTGTTGTGTACAGGCAGTCCCATAGCAGTTAGTTAGTGGTCTATTGTTGTGTGCAGGCAGTCCCATAGCAGTAAGTTAGTGGTCTATTGTGTGCAGGCAGTCCCATAGCAGTGAGTTAGTGGTCTGTTGTTGTGTACAGGCAGTCCCATAGCAGTTAGTTAGTGGTCTGTTGTTGTGTACAGGCAGTCCCATAGCAGTTAGGTAGTGGTCTATTGTGTGCAGGCAGTCCCATAGCAGTTAGTTAGTGGTCTATTGTTGTGTACAGGCAGTCCCATAGCAGTTAGTTAGTGGTCCATTGTTGTGTACAGGCAGTCCCATAGCAGTTAGTTAGTGGTCTATTGTTGTGTGCAGGCAGTCCCATAGCAGTTAGTTAGTGGTCTATTGTTGTGTGCAGGCAGTCCCATAGCAGTCAGTTAGTGGTCTATTGTGTGCAGGCAGTCCCATAGCAGTCAGTTAGTGGTCTATTGTTGTGTGCAGGCAGTCCCATAGCAGTTAGTTAGTGGTCTATTGTTGTGTACAGGCAGTCCCATAGCAGTTAGTTAGTGGTCTATTGTTGTGTGCAGGCAGTCCCATAGCAGTTAGTTAGTGGTCTATTGTTGTGTGCAGGCAGTCCCATAGCAGTTAGTTAGTGGTCTGTTGTTGTGTACAGGCAGTCCCATAGCAGTTAGTTAGTGGTCTATTGTGTGCAGGCAGTCCCATAGCAGTTAGTTAGTGGTCTATTGTGTACAGGCAGTCCCATAGCAGTTAGTTAGTGGTCTATTGTGTACAGGCAGTCCCATAGCAGTTAGTTAGTGGTCTATTGATGTGTACAGGCAGTCCCATAGCAGTTAGTTAGTGGTCTATTGTGTGCAGGCAGTCCCATAGCAGTTAGTTAGTGGTCTATTGTGTGCAGGCAGTCCCATAGCAGTTAGTTAGTGGTCTATTGTTGTGTGCAGGCAGTCCCATAGCAGTTAGTTAGTGGTCTATTGTTGTGTGCAGGCAGTCCCATAGCAGTTAGTTAGTGGTCTATTGTTGTGTGCAGGCAGGACATAGCAGTTAGTTAGTGGTCTATTGTTGTGTGCAGGCAGTCCCATAGCAGTTAGTTAGTGGTCTATTGTTGTGTGCAGGCAGTCCCATAGCAGTTAGTTAGTGGTCTATTGTTGTGTGCAGGCAGTCCCATAGCAGTTAGTTAGTGGTCTATTGTTGTGTGCAGGCAGTCCCATAGCAGTTAGTTAGTGGTCTATTGTTGTGTGCAGGCAGTCCCATAGCAGTTAATTAGTGGTCTATTGTTGTGTGCAGGCAGTCCCATAGCAGTTAGTTAGTGGTCTATTGTTGTGTACAGGCAGTCCCATAGCAGTTAGTTAGTGGTCTATTGTTGTGTACAGGCAATCCCATAGCAGTTAGTTAGTGGTCTATTGTTGTGTGCAGGCAGTCCCATAGCAGTAAGTTAGTGGTCTATTGTGTGCAGGCAGTCCCATAGCAGTTAGTTAGTGGTCTATTGTGTGCAGGCAGTCCCATAGCAGTGAGTTAGTGGTCTGTTGTTGTGTACAGGCAGTCCCATAGCAGTTAGTTAGTGGTCTATTGTGTGCAGGCAGTCCCATAGCAGTTAGTTAGTGGTCTATTGTGTACAGGCAGTCCCATAGCAGTTAGTTAGCGATCTATTGTGTACAGGCAGTCCCATAGCAGTTAGTTAGTGGTCTATTGATGTGTACAGGCAGTCCCATAGCAGTTAGTTAGTGGTCTATTGTGTGCAGGCAGTCCCATAGCAGTTAGTTAGTGGTCTATTGTTGTGTGCAGGCAGGACATAGCAGTTAGTTAGTGGTCTATTGTTGTGTGCAGGCAGTCCCATAGCAGTTAGTTAGTGGTCTATTGTTGTGTGCAGGCAGTCCCATAGCAGTTAGTTAGTGGTCTATTGTTGTGTGCAGGCAGTCCCATAGCAGTTAGTTAGTGGTCTATTGTTGTGTGCAGGCAGTCCCATAGCAGTTAGTTAGTGGTCTATTGTTGTGTGCAGGCAGTCCCATAGCAGTTAGTTAGTGGTCTATTGTTGTGTACAGGCAGTCCCATAGCAGTTAGTTAGTGGTCTATTGTTGTGTACAGGCAATCCCATAGCAGTTAGTTAGTGGTCTATTGTTGTGTGCAGGCAGTCCCATAGCAGTAAGTTAGTGGTCTATTGTGTGCAGGCAGTCCCATAGCAGTTAGTTAGTGGTCTATTGTGTGCAGGCAGTCCCATAGCAGTGAGTTAGTGGTCTGTTGTTGTGTACAGGCAGTCCCATAGCAGTTAGTTAGTGGTCTATTGTGTGCAGGCAGTCCCATAGCAGTTAGTTAGTGGTCTATTGTGTACAGGCAGTCCCATAGCAGTTAGTTAGTGATCTATTGTGTACAGGCAGTCCCATAGCAGTTAGTTAGTGGTCTATTGATGTGTACAGGCAGTCCCATAGCAGTTAGTTAGTGGTCTATTGTGTGCAGGCAGTCCCATAGCAGTTAGTTAGTGGTCTATCCAGTTCCTGCCTTCTAACTGACAAGCTATAGAACAAAATGTTCTGCATCTGGAGGGAGGAGCTAACAGACAAGTTATTTATACCGGGGCATATGAGAGCAACACCTGACAGGGAGCAGACCCCCAGCTGGTCTAGCAACACCTGACAGGGAACAGACAGAGAGCAGACCCCCGGCTGGTCTAGCAACACCTGACAGGGAACAGACAGAGAGCAGACCCCCGGCTGGTCTAGCAACACCTGACAGGGAACAGACCCCTGGCTGGTCTAGCAACACCTGACAGGGAACAGACAGAGAGCAGACCCCCGGCTGGCCTAGCAACACCTGACAGGGAACAGACCCCCGGCTGGTCTAGCAACACCTGACAGGGAACAGACAGAGAGCAGACCCCCGGCTGGTCTAGCAACCCCCGGCTGGCCTAGCAACACCTGACAGAGAGCAGACCCCCGGCTGGCCTAGCAACACCTGACAGGGAACAGACAGAACCGAATACCAACCGGATCACAGAAAATACAGATGGTTGCAGTCATTCAATCAAAGTGTTTTTATTGTACCGTTTTATTAACAACACGTTCTCTCTCCCAGAACAGTCAGATGTTCCAAAACTTTAATTAGACCCCAGTACTCTGAACACCTGTCCTACGCCGTTTAAATAAAGTTGACATTTACATTTCACCTTTGAGTCATTTAGATTTGATTATATACATTTTAACAATGAGGATATTAACTTACCATTGCTTGTTCAATTTTATTGTCGATGGCCACCAAACTGGCACCAGAAGAGCTGAAACAAACATACATTTCCAGCTTTAACAATAAAACAGATGAATTGAAACATTATGATGCATCATCGCCTGTAAAGATATCACTGGGGTTGGCAGATGTTGACCTGGTGGGTATTAATGAAGGAGCATTCTGAACTCTTAAGAAACTGATTTCTGCCACGGACGCTTTTCCATCACATTAACGGACTGAATGAAGGAATGGACCACTATTACACTTTAATATATAGCCAGAAGATTATTATTGTTGTGGGGCTTTAGCTACAAGGTTGGGGTTTAACTATCAGGTTATTGTTGTGGGGCTTTAGCTACAAGGTTGGGGTTTAACTATCAGGTTATTGTTGTGGGGCTTTAGCTACAAGGTTGGGGTTTAACTATCAGGTTATTGTTGTGGGGCTTTAGCTACAAGGTTGGGGTTTAACTATCAGGTTATTGTTGTGGGGCTTTAGCTACAAGGTTGGGGTTTAACTATCAGGTTATTGTTGTGGGGCTTTAGCTACAAGGTTGGGGTTTAACTATCAGGTTATTGTTGTGGGGCTTTAGCTACAAGGTTGGGGTTTAACTATCAGGTTATTGTTGTGGGGCTTTAGCTACAAGGTTGGGGTTTAACTATCAGGTTATTGTTGTGGGGCTTTAGCTACAAGGTTGGGGTTTAACTATCAGGTTATTGTTGTGGGGCTTTAGCTACAAGGTTGGGGTTTAACTATCAGGTTATTGTTGTGGGGCTTTAGCTACAAGGTTGGGGTTTAACTATCAGGTTATTGTTGTGGGGCTTTAGCTACAAGGTTTATATAATGTTATGGTTGTAAATAATTTATAGTCAACACGATGCAGAAAGGTTTAACACTGCAGAGCTCATCAAGTTATGAACTCCTCAATACTGCAGGGCAGCCTCAAGACCGCACCACATAAAAGCATATAAACATCCTCATCTCCATACATTGAAATCCAATTCAAACTGCCACGGTCCCATTCATTCAATGCATAGCCATATTCTATTGTCTTTGTAAATGAATGAATGAACGAATGAATGAATAGTTTGATAAATAAGCTAGGAAAACATTTTACCTATTGTCAAGCCTGACTGGAGTTGTCTCTTTTGCAAACAAAGATGACAAAAAAGAGATAGATAAATTCCTCAGTTGACAAACACCAACGTCCATCTCCACTGTATAAAATTGGGAATTCATTATTTTTTGTCCATTAACACCAAAAGGTAATACTTCAAATGTAGAAAATGTCCAGTTTAATAAAAGTAAAAAATATCCAAACAGAATTGACAGAAATTCTGTTGTCTGGGCGATACAAGGTGGCAACCGGGGCAGCCCTGCTCGTGTACCGACGCGGAACAAACAATAAGCACAGTGAGACTGACTAGCTCTGCTAAGCTGGGAATTTGCAGCTCCTGTCCCGGGGCAGCCCTGCTCGTGTACCGACGTGGCACAAACAATAAGCACAGTGAGACTGACTAGCTCTGCTAAGCTGGGAATCTGCAGCTCCTGTCCCGGGGCAGCCCTGCTCGTGTACCGACGCGGCACAAACAATAAGCACAGTGAGACTGACTAGCTCTGCTAAGCTGGGAATCTGCAGCTCCTGTCCCGGGGCAGCCCTGCTCGTGTACCGACACGGAACAAACAATAAGCACAGTGTCGTGTCTTTGGGGTACCATTAAACCGAAGACATGTTTATCAATTAACTCCCTGTAATTATTATCACGCGATCAAACTGATTAATCGTTTAATTGTAATTAACTAGGAGATCGGGGCACCAAGGAAAATATTCCGATTACAAAGTTATAATTTTCCTAATATAACTTTCCTATATTATATTCTATTATAGTATAGGCCGATTATCTTCTGGTGTCTTGTTAACCTGTTATGGCTAGGGGGCAGTATTTTCACGGCTGGATAAAAAAACGTACCCGATTTAATCTGGTTACTACTCCTGCCCAGTAACTAGAATATGCATATAATTATTGGCTTTGGATAGAAAACACTCCAAAGTTTCTAAAACTGTTTGAATGGTGTCTGTGAGAATAACAGAACTCAAATGGCAGGTCAAAACCGGAGAGATTCCTTTACAGGAAGTGGCCTGTCTGACCATTTCTTGAACTTCTTTGCCATCTCTATCTTTTACAAAGGATCTCTGCTCTAACGTGACACTTCCTACGTCTTCCATAGGCGCTCAGAGCCCGGGAAAAACCTGAATGTCGTCATCCCAGCCCCAGGCTGAAACACATTATCGCCTTTCTCAAGTGGCCGATCAAGGGACTGTGGGCTTAGGCGTGTGCCCTGGCCGCCCCCGTCTTTGTGATTTTTCCTCCGTTTGCCGAAAAGGAGATTCCCGGTCGGAATATTATCGCTTGTGTACACGAGATAAATTGCATAAAAATTGATTTTAAACAGCGGTTGACATGCTTCGAAGTACGGTAATGGAATATTTAGATTTTTTTTGTCACGAATTGCGCCATGCGCACGACCCTGATTTACCATTTCGGATAGTGTCTGGGACGCACGAACAAAACGCCGCTATTCGGATATAACGATGGATTATTTTGGACCAAACCAACATTTGTTATTGAAGTAGCAGTCCTGGGAGTGCATTCTGACGAAGACAACAAAAGGTAATCAAACTTTTATAATAGTAAATCTGATTTTGGTGAAGGCTAAACTTGCCAGGTGTCTAAATAGCTAGCCCGTGGTGGCTGGGCTATGTACTTAGAATATTGCAAAATGTGCTTTCACCAAAAAGCTATTTTAAAATCGGACATATCGAGTGCATAGAGGAGTTCTGTATCTATAATTCTTAAAATAATTGTTATGCTTTTTGTGAACGTTTATCGTGAGTAATTTAGTAAATTGTTAGCAAATTCCTCCGGAAGTTTGCGGGGGGTATGCTAGTTCTGAACGTCACATGCTAATGTAAAAAGCTGTTTTTTGATATAAATATGAACTTAATTGAACAAAACATGCATGTATTGTATGACATAATGTCCTAGGTGTGTCATCTGATGAAGATCATCAAAGGTTAGTGCTGCATTTAGCTGTCTTCTGGGTTTTTGTGACATTATATGCTAGCTTGAAAAATGGGTGTCTGATTATTTCTGGCTTGGTACTCTGCTGACATAATCTAATGTTTTGCTTTCGCTGTAAAGCCTTTTTGAAATCGGACAGTGTGGTTAGATAAAGGAGAGTCTTGTCTTTAAAATGCTGTGAAATAGTCATATGTTTGAAAAATTTAAGTTTTTGTATTTTTGAGGAATTTCTTTGGAGCTTCCTATTTCGCAACAAAGCCTCCTTCACTCATGCTGCCAAACATACCCTCGTAAAACTGACCATCCTACCAATCCTTGACTTCGGCGATGTTATTTACAAATTAGCCTCCAACACTCTACTCAGCAAATTGGATGCAGTCTATCACAGTGCCATCCGTTTTGTCACCAAAGCCCCATATACTACCCACCACTGCGACCTGTATGCTCTCGTTGGCTGGTCCTCGCTACATATCCGTCGCCAAACCCACTGGCTCCAGGTCATCTAAGTCTTTGCTAGGTAAAGCTCCTCCTTATCTCAGCTCACTGGTCACCATAGCAATACCCACCCGTAGCACACGCTCCAGCAGGTATATTTCACTGATCATCCCCATAGCCAACATAGCCAACCTCTTTGGCTGCCTTTCCTTACAGTTCTCTGCTGCCAATGACTGGAACAAATTGCAAAAATCACTGAAGTTGGAGACATATCTCCCTCACTAACTTTAAGCATCAGCTGCCAGAGCAGCTTACCGATCGCTGCAGCTGTACATAGCCCATCTGTAAATAGCCCATCCAACCGACTACCTACCTCATTCCTATATTTGTTTTGCTGCTCTTTTGCACACCAGTATTTCTACTTGCACATCCTCATTTGCACATCTATCACTCCAGTGTAAATTGTTAAATTGTAATTACTTCGCCGCTTTTGGCCCATTTATTGCCTTACCCCCTTACTTAATTTGCACACACTGTATATAGATTTTCCTATTGTGTTATTGACTGTACGTTGGTTTATCCCATGTGTAACTCTGTCGTTTTTGTCACACTGCTTTGCTTTATCTTGGCCAGGTCGCAGGTGTAAATGAGAACTTGTTCTCAACTGGCCTACCTGGTTAAATAAATGTGAAATAAAAAATAAATAAAATACTGCTTTAAAGCAAATATCTGCAGCATTAGTAAAGATGTGATCAATACATGTTGATTTAATTCCTGTTCTGTTTGTAACAACCCTGGTAGGTTGACTGACAACCTGATCCAGGTTGCAGGCACTGGTTACAGTTTGACGTTTTTTCCTTTAGTGGGCAGCTTGATGATAGCCAGTGAATATTTAAAATCACCCAGAAAATATATTTCTCTGTTGATATCACATACATTATCAAGCATTTCACACATATTATCCAGATACTGACTGTTAGGACTTGGTGGTCTATAGCAGCTTCCCACCAGAATGGGCTTTAGGTGAGGCAGATGAACCTGTAGCCATATTACTTCAACAGTATTTAACATTAGATCGTTTCTAAGCTTTACAGGAAGGTGGTTCTGAATATAGACCGCAACACCGCCTCCGTTGACATTGTTAACAATTTCTGCAAGCTAGTTTTTGCTACCATGTGGGTTTTAGCTTGCTTGAGCCTGCTAACTGAGGAGTGTTAATTCACCTGTTTCCATACACGTTTCATTTTTTAAAAGTATCTTACAAAGGAGTTGTTTAATCTAACTGCTTAGCTATGTATCTGTACATGGAATTGCCACGGGCAATTATCTGATTTGTCATTTCACTGCAGCTAATGTAGAAGGAAAAGCTGTGTACATTTGCAAATACTGTGCCAAATCATGTGAAGAATGCAACAAAGATGCAGAATCATCTGGCCAAGTGCATAAAGTTCCCTCAGCACTCACAACCTCTGACAAAAGTCCCTCTACTTCTATTTGAGGTGAAAATGATGATTCAGACACCTTATCGATAGCAACAGCTCACGTTCGTCCTGCAATCAGAAGTGTTTTTGACTCAATGGAGGAACGTTGTCAGAGAAATGTTGATGAAGGTCTTGCTCGAGCTGTGTATGCAACTGGTTCACCTCTGATGCTCACAGGCAATGTGTATTGGAAGAGATTTCTGAATGTTCTTCGCCCAGCATTCACCTCTCCAACCAGACATGCTTTATCTACTCATTTGATGGATGCAGAGTTCAACAGAGTTCAAGTGAAGGTCAAGCAAATCATAGAGAAAGCAGACTGTATTGCAATCATCTCTGATGGGTGGTCGAATGTTCGTGGGCAAGGAAAAATTAGCCACATCATCTCCACCCCTCAACCAGTATTCTACAAGAGCACAGACACAAGGGACAACAGACACACCGGTCTCTACATTGCAGATGAGCTAAAGGCAAGTCATGAATAACCTTGGACCACAGAAGGTATTTGCACTGGTGACAGACAATGCTGTGAACATGAAGGCTGCTTGGTCTAAAGTGGAGGAGTCCTACCCTCACATCACACCCATTGGCTGTGCTGCTCATGCATTGAATCTGCTCCTCAAGGACATCATGACACTAAAAACAATGGAAACACTGCAAGAGAGCAAAATAAATGGTTAGGTATGTTGGGGTGTGTTTCGTATTTTGGGAGAGAGTGGTAAGCAGCCTGAAACCTGTAGCAGTAGCCATTGCACGGATTGAGGGAGACAATGCCATCCTGTCTGATGTTCAGACTCTGCTTGCAGATGTAAGAGAAGAAATCCGTACTGCCATGCCCACTTCACTGTTGATCCAAGCAGAGGAAACTGCAGTTCTGAAATACATCAAAAAGCATGAAGACTTCTGCCTGAAGCCCATACACGCCGCAGTGTTGGACCCCAAGTATGCTGGCAAGAGCATCCTGTCTGGTGCAGAGATCAACAAGGCCTATGGTGTCATCACTACTGTGTCTCGACACCTTGGCCTGGATGAGGGCAAGGTTCTTGGCAGTCTGGCAAGTACACTTCCAAGCAAGGGCTTTGGGATGGAGATGCAATATGGCAGTTGTGCCAACATATCTCATCAGCCACCTGGTGGAAGGGACTTTGTGGATCTGAGGCTCTTTCCCCTGTTGCCTCCATCATCCTCCAAATCCCACCAACATCAGCCGCCTCAGAGCGCAACTGGGCCTTGTTTGGGAGCACACACACCAAAGCACGCAACAAGCTGACCAATACAAGGGTTGAAAAATTGGAAAATGTCAGGCTTTTTGAGCCTGACAATGAGCCATCCTGAACAAGGTTGGAAAGTGACAGTGAAGATGAGGCCTCAGTCTGATGTTCAAAAGGTGGACATTGAGGAGGTCCAGGGAGAAGACATGGAAGCCTGAGAGGAAGACAACCAAAGCTTTAGTTTCTAGACTATCATTTTACAGATGCATGTTGAAAACGTTTTTGGGAGATGCGATGGATCATTGGGGATCATTCAATATTCCCATTCTTTTGTTGTTCAGTGAAATCATCCCATGTGAGGAGTCAACTCATTTAATTAAAGTTACATTCATAACTAAATAGTTTGTTTTTTTTCCTATTGGAAAGATTTAATAATTCGCAATTATGTCTACTTATGATAAGGTAATAGGTTTATGTTTGTCTCCATATGATATGGTAAATATATCCAATGCAAAAAACATCTACATTTAAATGGTATTAATATGAATTCCCATATATTCCCACAGAAAGTTTCCACCTCTGAATATTCCCCAAAATGTACAACCCTAAACAGCAACACAATTAGACCCAACCAAATCATGAGAAAACAAAAAGATAATTACTTGACACATTAGAAAGACAAAATACTGGTGTAAACATTTAAATGACATTGGGATCACTAACGTTTAGGAAAAAAAATCTAACCGAAAAGTTTAGATTTGTTTTTTTACATTTTAAATCACAGTGCAGTTATCACAACACTACCACTAACAGGTCCGAAACATTATTATTTTTACAAATACCTAACACAACAACGCTGTAACGTTAGGAGATATGCATCTTTCAAATGATTTGGCATGGATATAAAGCACTCTGCACGTCATCATCGTTAACAGTTGGAAAAATGTCAGAGTGAGACAGGGAAGAGACAGCAGCCCAGTCCTGTATGGCAATACTTTGAGTTCGATGAGAAGGTGGTGAAATAAATACTCATTTTGTGAGGTGGAATTAAGCTACAGTGGCAGTACAAAGGCAATGCTTAACCATCTGAAAGAGGCACCACCATGAGACCCAACCCATTGCTGGCAGCAGTGGAATAAGGGACGCAGTGAGAAAATCACAGTACTGATTCCAGAAATGATTGCAGTTGATATGCAGCCACTGTCAATGGTAGAGGATGTCCGCTTCAATACCCATGACATATCTAGAACCAGACTACTAGATACCATGTGGAAAAACAGAGACGGCCTAAATTATACAATGATCGCTCTGCAAATACAAAGCGCAAGCTCTCAAACACCATACGAGGCTGACGTTAACAAATTGTTGGACGTCGATGAACACGCTGTAATACATCACTGCAACGAGCCGTCACATTGATGAGAAGTGGGACATGGAAGATCCATGGACTGACAACATGGAGGAGGACACACCAGAGAACCACGGCATTAACTACCATTGTTGCTGAGTGGGTCAGGGCCAGGACCTCAGTAGACCGCACGGCTCCGTCTGGTAGGTAGCCAGGACCTCAGTAGACCGCACGGCTCTGTCTGGTAGGTAGCCAGGACCTCGGTAGACCGCACGGCTCCGTCTGGTAGGTAGCCAGGACCTCGGTAGACCGCACGGCTCCGTCTGGTAGGTAGCCAGGACCTCGGTAGACCGCACGGCTCCGTCTGGTAGGTAGCCAGGACCTCGGTAGACCGCACGGCTCCGTCTGGTAGGTAGCCAGGACCTCGGTAGACCGCACGGCTCCGTCTGGTAGGTAGCCAGGACCTCGGTAGACCGAACTGCTCCGTCTGGTAGGTAGCCAGGACCTCGGTAGACCGAACTGCTCCGTCTGGTAGGTAGCCAGGACCTCGGTAGACCGAACTGCTCCGTCTGGTAGGTAGCCAGGACCTCGGTAGACCGAACTGCTCCGTCTGGTAGGTAGCCAGGACCTCGGTAGACCGAACTGCTCCGTCTGGTAGGTAGCCAGGACCGTGGTAGACTGAACTGCATTGCCCCCGAGCGGTCATACCAACGGTTTACATACAGTACCAGTCAAAAGTCTGGACACACCTACTCATTCAAGGGTTTTTCTTTATTTTGACTACTTTCTACATTGTAGAATAATAGTGAAGAAATCAAAACTATGAAATAACACATAGGGAATCATGTAGCATACCCCAAAAAGTTTTAAACAAATCAAAACATATTTTAGATTCTTCAAAGCAGCCACCCTTTGCCAAGTGTGTGCAAAGCTGTCATCAAGGCATTCTCTCAACCAGGTTCATGAAGTAGTCACCTGGAATGCATTTCAAATAACCGGTGTGCCTTGTTAAAAATTAATTTGTGGAATTTCTTTCCTTCTTAATGCATTTGATCCAATCAGTTGTGTTGTGTGTTGTGTGTGTGTGTGGTGTGTGGTGTGTGTGTGTGTGGGGGGGGGGGGTAATACAGAAGATGGTCTTTTACCAAATAGGGCTAAGTCCATATTATGGCAAGAACAGCTCAAATAAGCAAAGCGAAACGACAGTCCATCATTACTTTAAGACATGAAGGTTAATCAATTCTGATCAATTTCAAGAACTTTGAACGTTTCTTCAATTGCAGTCGCAAAAACCAAGCTCTATGATGAAACAGGCTCTCATGAGGACCGCCACAAGAAAGGAAGACCCAGAGTTACCTCCACTGCAAAGAATACGTTTATTAGAGTTACCAGCCTCAGAAATTGCAGCCCAAATAAATGCTTCAGAGTTTAAGTAACAGATATCTACTGTTCAGAGTAGACTGCGTGAATCAGGCCTTCATGGTCAAATTGCTGCAAAGAAACCACTACTAAAAGGACACCAATAAGAAGAAGAGACTTGCTTGGGCCAAGAAACACGAGCAACCGACATTAGACCGGTGGAAATCTGTCCTTTGGTCTGGTGAGTCCAAATTAGATTTTTGGTTCAATTCTTTTGGTCTTTGTGAGATGCAGAGTAGGTGAACGGATGATCTCCGCATGTGCAGTTCCCACTGTGAAGCATGGAGGAGGTGGTGTGATGGTGCTTTGCTGGTGACACTGGTAGCATGGCTACCACAGCATTCTGCAGCAATACGCCATCCCATCTGGTTTGCGCTTAGTGGGACTATCATTTGTTTTTCAACAGGACAATGACCCAACACACCTCCAGGCTGTGTAAGGGCTATTTGACCAAGAAGGAGAGTGACGGAGTGCTGCATCAGATGACCTGGCCTCCACAATCACCGACCTCAACCCAATTGAGATGGTTTGGGATGAGTTGGACCGCAGAGTGAAAGAAAAGCAGCCAACACGCAGAGTGAAAGAAAAGCAGCCAACAAGTGCTCAGCATATGTGGGAACTCCTTCAAGACTTGGAAAAGCAAACCTCATGAAGCTGATTAAAAGAAAGCCAAGAGTGTGCAAAGCTGATATTATTATTATTTTTTTTAATTATTTTTTTCACCTTTATTTAACCAGGTAGGCAAGTTGAGAACAAGTTCTCATTTACAATTGCGACCTGGCCAAGATAAAGCAAAGCAGTTCGACAACATACAAAAACACAGAGTTACACATGGAGTAAAACAACATACAATCAATGATGCAGTAGAAAAAAATAAAAAATAAGACTATATACAATGTGAGCAAATGATGTGAGATAAGGGAGGTAAAGGCAAAAAAATGCCATGGTGGCAAAGTAAATAAAGTATAGCAAGAAAAACACTGGAATGGTAGATTTGTAGTTTGAAGAAAGTTCAAAGATAAAATATAAATAATATGGTGCAAAGGAGCAAAATAAATAAATACAGTAGGGGAAGAGGTAGTAGTTTGGGCTAAATTATAGATGGGCTATGTACGGGTGCAGTGATCTGTGAGCTGCTCTGACAGCTGGTGCTTAAAGCTAGGGAGGGAGATAAGTGTTTCCAGTTTCAGAGATTTTTGTAGTTCGTTCCAGTCATTGGCAGCAGAGAACTGGAAGGAGAGACGACCAAAGGAGGAGTTGGCTTTAGGGGTGACCAGAGAGATATACCTGCTGGAGCGCGTGCTACAGGTGGGTGCTGCTATGGTGACCAGTGAGCGGAGATAAGGGGGGACTTTACCTAGCAGGGTCTTGTAGATGACCTGGAGCCAATGTGTTTGGCGACGATTATGAAGCGAAGGCCAGCCAACGAGAGCCTACAGGTCGCAGTGGTGGGTAGTATATGGGGCTTTGGTGACAAAACGGATGGCACTGTGATAGACTGCATCCAGCTTGTTGAGTAGGGTATTGGAAGCTATTTTGTAAATGACATCGCCGAAGTCGAGGATTGGTAGGATGGTCAGTTTTACGAGGGTATGTTTGGCAGCATGAGTGAAGGATGCTTTGTTGCGAAATAGGAAGCCAATTCGAGATTTCACTTTGGATTGGAGATGATTGATGTGAGTCTGGAAGGAGAGTTTACAGTCTAACCAGACACCTAGGTATTTGTAGTTGTCCACAAATTCTAAGTTAGAACCGTCCAGAGAAGTGATGCTGGACAGGCGGGCAGGTGCAGGCAGCGATCGGTTGAAGAGCATGCATTTAGTTTTACTTGTGTTTAGGAGCAGTTGGAGACCACGGAAGGAGAGTTGAATGGCATTGAAGCTCGTCTGGAGGGTTGTTAACACAGTGTCCAAAGAAGGGCCAGAAGTGTACAGAATGGTGTCGTCTGCGTAGAGGTGGATCAGAGATTCACCAGCAGCAAGAGCGACATCATTTATGTATACAGAGAAAAGAGTTGGCCCAAGAATTGAACCCTGTGGTACCCCCATAGAGACTGCCAGAGGTCCAGACAGTAGGCCCTCCGATTTGACACACTGAACTCTGTCAGAGAAGTAGTTGGTGAACCAGGCGACGCAATCGTTTGAGAAACCAAGGCTACTGAGTCTGCCGATGAGGATGTGGTGATTAACAGAGTCAAAAGCTTTGGCCAGGTCAATGAATACGGCAGCACAGTATTGTTTCTTATCGATGGCGGTTACGATGTCGTTTAGGACCTTGAGCGTGGCTGAGGTGCACCCATGACCAGCTCTGAAACCAGATTGCATAGCGGAGAGGGTGCGGTGGGATTCGAAATGGTCGGTAATCTGTTTGTTGACTTGGCTTTCGAAGACCTTAGAAAGGCAGGGTAGGATGGATATAGGTCTGTAGCAATTAGGGTCAAGAGTGTCACCTCCTTTGAAGAGGGGGATGACAGCAGCTGCTTTCCAATCTATGGGAATCTCAGACGACACGAAAGAGAGGTTGAACAGGCTAGTAATAGGGGTTGCAATAATTTCGGCTGATAATTTTTGAAAGAAAGGGTCCAGATTGTCAAGCCCAGCTGATTTGTAGGGGTCCAGATTTTGCAGCTCTTTCAGAACATCAGCTGAATGGATTTGGGAGAAGGAGAAATGGGGGAGGCTTGGGCGAGTAGCTGTGGGGGGTGCAGTGCTGTTGAATGCAGTAGGGGTAGTTAGGTGGAAAGCATGGCCAGCCGTAGAAAAATGCTTATTGAAATTCTCAATTATAGTGGGCTTATCGGTGGTGACAGAGTTTCCTATCCTCAGTGCAGTGGGCAGTTGGGAGGAGGTGTTCTTATTCTCCATGGACTTTACAATGTCCCAGAACTTTTTAGAGTTGGAGTTGCACGAAGCGAATTTCTGTTTGAAAAAGCTAGCCTTGGCGTTTCTAACTGCCTGTGTGTATTGGTTTCTAACTTCCCGAAAAAGTTGCATATCGCGGGGGCAGTTCGATGCTAATGCAGAACACCACAGGATATTTTTGTGTTGGTTAAGGGCAGTCAGGTCTGGGGAGAACCAAGGGCTATATCTGTTCCTGGTTCTAAATTTCTTGAAAGGGGCATGCTTATTTAAGATGGAGAGGAAGGCATTTAAAAAAAAATAACCAGGCATCCTCTACTGACGGGATGAGGTCAATATCCTTCCAGGATACCAGGGCCAGGTCGATTAGAAAGGCTTGCTCGTTGAAATGTTTCAGGGAGCGTTTGACAGTGATGAGTGGAGGTCGTTTAACCGCTGACCCATTACGGGTGCAGGCAATGAGGCAGTGATCGCTGAGATCTTGGTTGAAAACAGCAGAGGTGTATTTAGAGGGCACGTTGGTTAGGATGATATCTATGAGGGTGCCAGTGTTTGCGGCTTTGGGGTTGTACCTGGTGGGTTCATTAATAATTTGTGTGAGATTGAGGGCATCAAGCTTGGATTGTAGGATGGCTGGGGTGTTAAGCATGTCCCAGTTTAGGTCACCTAGTAGCACGAGCTCTGAAGATAGATGGGGGGCAATCAGTTCACATATGGTGTCCAGAGCACAACTAGGGGCCGAGGGGGGTCTATAGCAGGCGGCAACGGTGAGAGACTTGTTTTTGGAGAGGTGGATTTTTAAAAGTAGAAGTTCAAATTGTTTGGGTACAGACCTGGATAGCAGGACAGAACTCTGCAGGCTCTCTCTGCAGTAGATTGCAACACCGCCCCCTTTGGTCGTTCTATCTTGTCTGAAAACGTAGTTAGGGATGAAGATTTCAGAGTTTTTGGTGGACTTCCTAAGCCAAGATTCAGACACAGCTAGGACATCCGGGTTGGCGGAGTGTGCTAAAGCAGTGAATAAAACAAACTTAGGGAGGAGGCTTCTAATGTTAACATGCATGAAACCAAGGTTATTACGGTTACAGAAGTCATCAAAAGAGAGCGCCTGGGGAGTAGGAGTGGAGCCAGGCACTGCAGGGCCTGGATTCACCTCAACATCCCCAGAGGAGCAGAGAAGAATAAGTAGGAGGGTACGGCTAAAAGCTATAAGAATTGGTCGTCTGTGACGTCCAGAATAGAGAGAAAAAGGAGCAGGTTTCTGGGGGCGATAAAATAGCTTCAAGGTATAATGTACAGACAAAGGTATGGTGGGATGTGAGTACAGAGGAGGTAAACCTAGGCATTTAGTGATTGTGAGAGAGATATTGTCTCTAGAAACATCATTGAAACCAGAAGATGTCATAGCATGTGTGGGTGGAGGAACTGAGAGGTTGGATAAGGTATAATGAGCAGGGCTAGAGGCTCTACAGTGAAATAAGCCAATAAACACTAACCAGAACAGCAATGGAGAAGGCATATTGACATTAAGGAGAGGCATGCTTAGCCGAGTGATCAAAGGGTCCAGTGAGATTCAGACAGCTAGCCGGGCCATAGGTAGCAAGCTGGTGGAAGATGGGAGGGAGGTCTGTTTTTAGCCAGCTCGTGCGTTTCCGTCTATGGGTTAGTGGGGTTCCGTGTGGAAGGGGGGACCTGTCCAAGTTGGCAAAATAGTTAGTTATAGTGGCCCAAGAAAAGTGTCCGATAGACCCATTCAGATCGCAGCCGAAAAAACAGCTAACGATTAGCGGGCCGCAGATGGGCGATCAGGTTACGTCGCGACGGAGGGGCCAGTTGGATAACTCCCTCGGGCAGATAACGTCGGTGGTCCAGTCGTGAAGACCCGGTGGGGCTCCGGATCGGCAGTAAAACGGGTCAGGATAGGTGAGTTGTAGCCCAGGAGACACTTCAGCTGGCTAGCTCAGGAATAGCCCAGGAGTGGCTGACGGAACTCTTCAGCTGGCTAGCTGGCTAGCTCCGTAATAATGTGTGTTAATTCCGTGACCGACGTTGCCAATAGTCACTCAGGTAGCAGCTAGTTAGCTGCAAGATCCAGGTGTAAATGTCCAGAGCTTGCGGTAGAAATCGGGGAAAGGAGAGAGAATAGGTCCGGTATGCTCTGGTCTGAGTCGCGCTGTACAAAAACTGGCGATAGCTTTTCGAGCTAATGGATAGCTGAGGACAGCTAACCGTGGCTAGCTGAACTTCAACGTTAGCCAGTGAAAATGGCTAACCTCTTGCTAGCTTCTGTTGTGGAATTCAGATGAGGTAAATAATACTTTCTTTTTTTAAATTGGTGAGGCGGGTTGCAGGAGAGTGCTTTGAGGTTGAGTTTTTAGAATTAAAAAAAATATATATATATATATAAAAAGATAAGTGAAGAAAAAATATGTAAATATATATATACACGGGACACGACAAGAGGAGGGTAGAGGACGTCTGAACTGCTACGCCATCTTGGAACATGGAACATATCAAGGCAAAGGGTGGCTACTTTGAAGAATCTCAAATATATTTTGATTTGTTTAACACTTTTTTGGTTACTACATGAATCCATGTGTTATTTCATAGTTTTGATGTTTTCACTATTATTCTGCAATGTTGAAAATAATAAAAATAAACAACAACTCTGGAATGAGTAGGTGTACAAACTTTTGACTGGTACTGTGTGTGTATGTATGAGGTTGGAATAATACTATGAAATTCTGAAAATTATGATAATGCCCTTTTAGTGTAAGAGCTGTTTGAAAAGACCACCTGAAATTTCAGCCTGTTTTGGTAGGATGGAGTTTTGGCTTGGCTGGTGCCATCACCAGGCGGTACATTAGTTAATAGACCAATAAGAAAGAGAGTTCCAAACCTCTCTGCCAATAACAGCTAGTTCTCAGTTGTTTTCCCCTCCCCACTCAGACCAGTCAGTCCTGGCAAAGTTCTTGCTTGAGAAATTGCAGAAACTTTTGCTAAGAAGCTATTTGTTTATTTTTTAGCATTTTAAATGTAAAACTATCACAGTAAGGTAGGCCTACTTGTTACCCAGAAACGTCTGCATTGGACCTTTAAATCAGTCTATGACGTCATACTGAAAAACAGCTGCATTGGACCTTTAAAGCAGTCTGATGTCATAGACTCAGCTATCTTCAACAGTTCTAATTCCAACACAGAGGCCATCCATCCATCCTTACCTGTCCTCCTCTCCATCTGCAGACTGTGTCCTCAGGCTTGCAGCAGCGGCCACTAAGGCACTGGCATCTCCAACCATGCCCCCTCCTGCAGCCCCCAGCCGGGGCAGTGTCAGCAGGGACTGGTGTTTGAACAGCAGCCTCTGGGCATCCTCCAGCTGGGATGCCGTTAGGGTGGGGATGCTTCCCCCGTACAGAGCCCCGCTTTGGGCCAGGCTGGTGTGGCTGAGGGGCACCCCGTGAGTCAGGAGGGGCTGGAGGTCAGCTCGGAGTGTGGTCACGAAAGGGGCGGAGGGGTGCTGGGGGTGAGGGTGCAGCTGCTGAGCTGGGAGGTTCTGGAGCTGACTCTGAAGGGGTTGAGGGACAGCGGCCGGGCCAGGCATGGACACCCCAAGAGAGCCAGGGTGTGGGGGGAGGACCTGGGACTGGAGAGGAGCCGTAGGCTGGATGAAGTCTGGAGGCCGGCTGCCTGTCTGGCTCACGAGCCCCGCTGGGAGCTGGGGCGTGGGGTAGCCTGTCTGGGCATGCTCCATATCATAGGGCATCTGCTGGGGCATGGCCTGACTCCGAGCGCCCTGGGCATTCACCTGGGGGGCTGCTGGTAGAGTACCATGGGGGACCATGCTGGTCTGCTGCAACAGGAGAGGGTTAGGGTCCTGAGGGACCATGTGGGCCTGCAGAGAGTTCTGGACAGTCTCAGAGCTGGTGTAGTCCTGGTGCTGGTATGGCTGCAAGGTCTGGGGTGCCACTGCTCCCATCTCTGTGCCTCCGTATTGGACAACACCGGCCACCACACTTCCATTCCCTGCTTGGCTCTCTGGGCCGGCAGCGCTGGGTGCAGGGGCTGGGTCAGAAGTGGGCCCGGCAGGGGGAACCTCCTTCTCATAGTACTCTGTACATATCCATCTTCCCTTGCGGAACGGCTCTGAGTTAGAGTCCAGCTTCACCACTCTGAAGCGAGACCCCGGTGTGGCTTGGGTCTGAGTCTGTTGTGTCTGGGTGCTGGAGGTCACAGGCTGTGTCACTGCTACTGACAACCCAATCTGAGTGTTATTGGTGGGCCCTGTGCCTCCAGGGAGAGCCCCTAATCCACTGGATGTCCCTTGCCGGCCTCCACTACTGTCAAAGATTATAGGGCCCGCAGAGGGAGGGACACCACTACCACTGACTATGGATGACACATCCATGCCTGGCCCAGCAGTGATGGTAACAGAGACCTGGGCGGTGGTATTCTCCACCATACCCTGCCCCATCTGGGTCTGGTTGGGCCCAGCCCTTTCAGAGGAACTCCCCCCTGCCACTGAGACAGTAAAGGCTGCTGGCACCACATTCTCTTGCAGATGATGCACAGTCCCATTCTCCATGTTACCAGGCTGTGGAGGGTCCTGAGGCTGCTGGGGTTCACACAGAGGGTCCTGGGGTAGGGAGTGAGGGTTCAGGGGTTCGTTAGGGGACGCTGCGCCTGGGGTCTCCACCCCATGGGGGCTGTTCAGGGTCTCGTCCGAGGAGCTCCTCTCAGGGACGCCGGTGTCCCGAGATACGGATGCTTCCTGCATTTCAGAGGAGGACAGGTCCTCTGTGTGGGATTCATCCATGTCATCATAACTCTCTGTGTCGTCCGCTGTGCTGTTGTTGGTGCTAACAGAGACCTGGGCTGGGGTCACGCTAGTTATCTGGAAGCCACTCTTCTTCTTCACCTGAGACCCGGACTGGGGGAGGTTAAGGCTCAGGGGGTGGTGGTGCGGCCCAGGGGAGGAGGACCCAGCCTGGCTAGTTGACTGATAATCATCAGTGGGAATTACATTACTGCTACCTGCAGCAGACCCAGATGACCCGCCACTACCAGTGGTGTTACTGCCTCTTCTATTGTGGAAAGACATCTTCCTAGACCCAGAGGAATCTCCTGAAAAGTCCTGTTGGTGCATTTTGTGACCAACACGAAGCCAGTAACAGGGCAAAGAAGTGGCTAGCTGTGTAGCTACTAATGTTAGATGGTTGTTATAGCCAGGCATAAATAACGTTATCTAGTAACGTTAATGTACTCAGAGGTTAGCTAGCTAATAGTTACCTAATAGTTAGCCAACGGTGGCTAACGTAAGCAAGGTGACAGTCCCACAATAAATCACAACAAAGCAGGGACGATGTTAATTTCTGTTTTCAGTAGTTGAGCACTTCACTCTAACTGCGTCTGATAAACTGTCGATAATGAAGTGAATGAGAATTACTGATGTTAGTTCAGACATGGCTAGAACAACCAAGCTAACTGTTTTATAGCTAGCTGAAATGTCAACTACGAAGAGGCGCTTATACAAACGTTTAAACAACGTCAAACATATCTTAAATATAATATGAATATAGCACTGGAAGAAATTATTTGACGTAAATATTATAACGTTAGTGCCAAATTCAGCGTCAAAAGCTATGTCGTAAGAGATCACCTCCATCGATGGCATCACCAGACGTTGTCTCGTCTCCTAGACTCTGGTTTGTTGTTGGGAAATTCAGTCAGACACCCATCACTGGATAAACATCATCTTAGCACATAAACTTGTTTTAATCCATCTCGATGGTTTCTAGTCAGCGTAGTTGTATCCGCCTCATTCTCTCGCTTGGCCCCTTTAACCCAGGCGCAGGACAACGCTAGCTCCCTAGCTCGCTCCCTCTCTCCCTCCCTATTTCGCTCCCTAGCTCGCTCCCTGACGATGAGGAGAGGGGGAGGCAAACACAGCTACTGCGCATGCCCTCAACTAGCTGTCGAAGTGGCGCTCGGTTCCGGTACCAGTCAGTCCCTGTAATGACCTCTACATAAATAGCTTTACGAGATGTAACTCTGTGCTTCCCACTCACATAAAATGACAACAAATGTTCATATAATAAGACATTTAGCAGACGCTTTAGTAGGTGTGACCACCAGATACTGACTGGTTTTCTATTCCACACCCCTACCTTTTTATTTAAGGTGACCAACAGATGCATGTCTGTATTCCCAGTCATGTGAAATCCATAGATTAGGGCTTAATGAATTTATTTCAATTGACTGATTTCCTTATGAACTGTTACAGAGTAAAATATTTGAAATTGTTACATTTATATTTTTGTAACAGTTCATAAGGAAATCAGTCAATTGAAATAAATTCATTAAGCCCTAATCTCAATGGGTGACATTTCTGGTGAGTATGCAAGCCATGCAAGAACTGGACATTTTCAGCTTCCAGGAATTGTGTACAGATCCTTGCGACACGGGGCCGTGCATTATCATGCTGAAAAATGAGGTGATG
Source organism: Salmo salar (assembly GCF_905237065.1). Classification (NCBI taxonomy): domain Eukaryota; kingdom Metazoa; phylum Chordata; class Actinopteri; order Salmoniformes; family Salmonidae; genus Salmo; species Salmo salar. The sequence continues at coordinate 47,327,764 of NC_059458.1, read as the reverse complement.
GCAGCGGATGAATGGCACGACAATGGGCCTCAGGATCTCGTCACGGTATCTCTGTCCAGTCGAATTGCCATAGATAAAATGCAGTTGTGTTCGTTGTCCTAGCATACCTGCCCATACCATAACCCCACCGCCACCATGTTCACAACGTTGACATCAGAAAACCGCTCACCCACACAACGCCATACACGCTGTCTGCAATTTGCCCAGTACAGTTGAAACCGGGATTCATCCTTGGAGCGCACACTTCACCAGCATGCCAGTGGCCATTGAAGGTGAGCATTTGCCCACTTAAGTCGGTTATAACGCCAAACTGCAGTCAGGTCAAGACCCTGGTGCAAACGACGAGCACGCAGATGAGCTTCCCCGAGACAGTTTGACAATTTGTGCAGAATTTCTTCCGTTGTGCAAACCCAGTTTCATCAGCTGTCCGGGTGGCTGGTCTCAGACGGATGTGGAGGTCCTGGGCTGGCGTGGTTACATGTAGCCTGCGGTTGCGAGGCCGGTTGGACCTACTGCCAAATTATTCTAAAACAACAATGGTGGTGGCTTGTGGTAGAGAAATGAACATTCAGCTCTGGTGGACATTCCTGCAGATGCGCACGCTCCCTCAGAACTTGAGACATCTGTGGCATTATGTTGTGTGACAAAACTGCACATTTTAGAGTGGCCTTTTATTGTCCCCGGCACAAGGTGCACCTGTGTAATGATCATGCTGTTTAATCAGCTTCTTGATATTCCACACCTGTCAGGCGGATGGATTATCTTGGCAAAGGGATGTAAATACATTTGTTCACAAAATGAGAGAAATAAGCTTTTTGTGCATATGGAACATTTCTGGGATCTTTTATTTCAGCTCCTGAAACATGGGACCAACACTTTACCTGTTGCGTTTTAATGTTTGTTCAGTATAGTAATTTGGTTCAAAGGATAGTAGGGAAACAAAGCCATCAACACCAGTATAATGCGTGCTAAAAGACAGCCCCACGTGCACAGAACTAAATGTTTGCCTCATGCATCATACCTGGATGATCACCCACATGACGCTGATCCACCTTAGAGGCATGTTCCCTCTGCCCCTCCCCAGCCTGATCTCTGTCCCTCCCCAGCCAACAAGCTATAGCAATATAGCTGAATGATAAATAAGCAACGATAGGAGGTATGGTGTTGGACAGTCAAACCATGAGGGTAGGGAAAGAAGGGGCAGGGCTGAGAACTGGACTAGAGCCCTATGCAGTACACTAGACTGGACTAGAGCCCTATGCAGTACACTAGACTGGACTAGAGCCCTGTGCAGTACACTAGACTGGACTAGAGCCCTGTGCAGTACACTAGACTGGACTAGAGCCCTGTGCAGTACACTAGACTGGACTAGAGCCCTGTGCAGTACACTAGACTGGACTAGAGCCCTGTGCAGTACACTAGACTGGACTAGAGCCCTGTGCAGTACACTAGACTGGACTAGAGCCCTATGCAGTACACTAGACTGGACTAGAGCCCTATGCAGTACACTAGGGTAGGGAAAGAAGAGGCAGGGCTAGGAGCTGTCAAAGCTCTCCCAGTATATCAACATCACCACATATCGTAAACATGTCGTATACAGCTGGAGGGAAGGGTGGAGGGAATGGGAGGGGAGGTTTAGGGTGGAGGGAATGGAAGGTGAGGTTTACGGTGGAGGGAATGGGAGGTGAGGTTTACGGTGGAGGGAATGGAAGGGGAGGTTTAAGGTGGAGGGAAGGGGAGGGTTAGGGTGGAGGGAATGGAAGGTGAGAGTTAGGGTGGAGGGGAGGGAATGGGAGGGGAGGTTTAGGGTGGAGGGAATGGAAGGGGAGGGTTAGGGTGGAGGGAATGGAAGGTGAGGGTTATGGTGGAGGGAATGGAAGGGGAGGGTTAGGGTGGAGGGTTAGGGAATGGAAGGGGAGGGTTAGGGAATGGAAGGGGAGGGTTAGGGTGGAGGGAATGGAAGGTGAGGGTTATGGTGGAGGGAATGGAAGGGGAGGGTTAGGGTGGAGGGAATGGAAGGGGAGGGTTAGGGTGGAGGGAATGGAAGGGGAGGGTTAGGGAATGGAAGGGGAGGGTTAGGGTGGAGGGAATGGAAGGTGAGGGTTATGGTGGAGGGAATGGAAGGTGAGGGTTAGGGTGGAGGGAATGGAAGGGGAGGTTTAGGGTGGAGGGAAGGTTTAAGGTGGAGGGAAGGGGAGGGGAGAGTTAGGGTGGAGGGAATGGAAGGGGAGGGTTAGGGTGGAGGGGAGGGAATGGGAGGGGAGGTTTAGGGTGGAGGGAATGGAAGGGTTAGGGTGGAGGGAATGGAAGGGGAGGGTTAGGGTGGAGGGAATGGAAGGGGAGGGTTAGGGTGGAGGGAATGGAAGGGGAGGTTTAGGGTGGAGGAGAGTTAGGGTGGAGGGGAGGGAAGGTGAAAGTTAGGGTGGAGGGGAGGGTGGTTAGGGAAGGGTTAGGGTAGAGGGTCAAATAAAATAAGTTATTGGTCACAAACATATTTAGCAGATAGTATTGTGAGTGTAATGAAATGCTTGTGTTCCTAGCTCCAACAGTGCAGTATTATCTAGGGTGAAGGGGAGTGTTGGGGTACGAAAAGCTGAGCTATGGAAAACATACACTGAAGCATGACGCCAAAGGGTACCCAACAGGAAAACAGAGTACCCAGTCAAATATAAACTAGCTAACCCTAACCTTATATAAACTAGCTAACCCTAACCTTATATAAACTAGCTAACCCTATCCTTATATAAACTAGCTAACCCTAACCTTATATAAACTAGCTAACCCTAACCTTATACAAACTAGCTAACCCTAACCTTATAATAAAACATAGGCTTGAAGCAGATTAAGCGATAAAACATTAAAAGCTAGCTTGAATAGGTAGGTCTTTAGTTGTGTTTTAAACAATGAAATGTAAGTTGCCTCCTTGACATGGGCAGGTAGAGTTTTCCAGAGCTGAGGGGCCATGAGAGAAACAGGGGTTGGAACCCAAATTACTTTGCAATCGTTTTGTTCTGAACAGAAGCATTATTTTATCTGTTCAGTTTCACTGTGCCAACCAGCAAAATAAAGTTCTGAACTGGTTCAAACCCCCAAAAAGTTAAGGTTTATATCGTTCCTTTCTAAACCTCCAATCATTTTTTCAAATGAATATCATTTTTTTTTACGTTTACACTACCGGTCAAAAGTTTTAGAACACCTACTCATTCAAGGGATTTTCTTGATTTTGACTATTTTCTACATTGTAGAATAATAGTGAAGACATCAACACGAATAAATAACACATATGGAATCATGTAGTAACCAAAAAAAGTGTTAAACAAATCAAAATTTTAATTTGAGATTCTTCAAATAGCCACCCTTTGCCTTGATGACAGCTTTGCACACTCTTGGCATTCTCTCAACCAGCTTCACCTGGAATGCTTTTCCAACAGTCCTGATGGAGTTCCTACATATGCTGAGCACTTGTTGGCTGCTTTTCCTTCACTCTGCAGTTCGATTCATCCCAAACCATCTCAATTTGGTTGAGGTCAGGGGATTGTTGAGGCCAGGTCATCTGATGCAGCCCTCCATCACTCTCCTCCTGTCAGGTGGTGGGTGTAGCTGGTGCATAAAGTCAGGCGCAGGAGAGCAGAGATGAGTGAACAACGCACTTTACTTAAGGCAATAAGCACAAAGTAACAATCCCAATGTGCAAACAAATAACAGTATTCACAAAACACGGGTTAAATGTTGGGGAGGTACTCAGATCCAGACTCATTGTGGTGAAGAAACTAACGTCGTGGGCGTGACGTAGCGTTTGGCCGGAGCATGGAGTTTGAGTAGCCAGGCAATGCGGATTAAGCAGCTGGCTGTGGAGCATTGGAAAGGTCTCCAGAAAGAGCTTACATTTTGCAGGTGGGGAGAGAGCGTGGAGGAGGATGCTTGGCGCACTGGGAATCTTATGACATGTCATATCTGAATTAGGCCCAATTATACCTACTGAGAAGCGGCTTCTATCCAGGAACTTTCAATATCTTTGAACTTCCGACCAGAGTTGGCTAGCTAACAAGCTCGTGTGTGCAAAGCCGGCACCAGAATTAAAATATAGCGCGTTTTACCTTTTTGCAGTTCATAAATCCAATATGAAACATAACTAGAGTATCCTTAATTAGTATTGAAAGTGAATCCATTCTTCTGTAATACATTTTTAAAAACTCCATAATTTCTGAATCAGGCTTGTAATGTCAGTATGCTACAGTAGCCTTCGGAAAGGGGGAGGGGCGGGTAGACTGCACACCCACAAACACTGGCCAAGATGTTCAGCTGCCAGGCAGACACTGGAAAGGGGGAGGGGCAGGTAGCCTACACACCCACAAACACTGGCCAAGATGTTCAGCTGCCAGGCAGACACTGGAAAGGGGGAGGGGCGGGTAGTCTACACACCCACAAACACTGGCCAAGACGTTCAGCTGCCAGGCAGACACTGGAAAGGGGGAGGGGCGGGTAGTCTACACACCCACAAACACTGGCCAAGATGTTCAGCTGCCAGGCAGACACTGGAAAGATGGAGGGGCGGGTAGTCTACACACCCACAAACACTGGCCAAGATGTTCAGCTGGCAGGCAGACACTGGAAAGGGGGAGGGGCGGGTAGCCTACACACCCACAAACACTGGCCAAGATGTTCAGCTGCCAGGCAGACACTGGAATACGTTTTGTGACCGAGGGGGCTTTACATAGGCGCTTTGTTGCATTTTTGTGGGACTGGGAAAAAATGCCCGGAATGTAAAATAAAGTTATTAACTAGTCCCCATGCTTTAAAATAGCGGTTCTGTTCCAGAACAGTATAGATCACTTTTGTTCCCGATTCTGATTCCGTTTCTCTAAAAATGTCAAATTTTCCAGTTTTGTTCCCTGAACCGGTTTTGTTCCCTGAACCGGTTTTGTTCCCTGAACCGGTTCCAACCCCCTTCAGCCATGCAGCACAGGTTTGTGGCCAGGCTGTTTGAGTCCGATGGCCGTAGTGTGCGTGCTGGGGAATCGTTGGCAAGAAGTTGGCATATGTATTTAGGTGTAACACCCTTGAGGGCATTAAAGGTGAGCAGCAGAATCTTACATTTGATCTGTATTGAATAAGAAGCCAATGGAGGTTGAATAACACCAGTCTTTAATGAGGTCAACCTCTCCTTGTTCCTGTTTGAAATGTTTTAAGAAGACCACCATCATTCCTGTTCCCAAAAACTCTTAAGGATTCAAGCCACAATGACTACGGCCCTGTAGCCCTCACAGTACCAATTCCACCATGACATTCAGGGTCTATTGACTACTGTCCTGTAGCCCTCACAGTACCAATTCCACCATGACATTCAGGGTCTATTGACTACTGCCCTGTAGCCCTCACAGTACCAATTCCACCACGACATTCAGGGTCTATTGACTACGGCCCTGTAGCCCTCACAGTACCAATTCCACCATGACATTCAGGGTCTATTGACTACTGCCCTGTAGCCCTCACAGTGCCAATTCCACCATGACATTCAGGGTCTATTGACTACTGCCCTGTAGCCCTCACAGTGCCAATTCCACCATGACATTCAGGGTCTATTGACTACTGCCCTGTATCCCTCACAGTACCAATTCCACCATGACATTCAGGGTCTATTGACTACTGCCCTGTAGCCCTCACAGTGCCAATTCCACCATGACATTCAGGGTCTATTGACTACTGCCCTGTTGCCCTCACAGTGCCAATTCCACCATGACATTCAGGGTCTCTATTGAGTGCTTACGTAAGTATTATTAAATGGAACTAATAAAGACATCTAAACTATAAAAATGTATTTGCTTTTAATCTGGTATGAACACAACCAGTCATGATACTTTCATCTGATTTCAAACCAATCACTTGAAAAAGTCGGCCTCGGCTCCCTGTGTTCATCCAAACTGCATGTATACTCGTGCCATTTGATGAATGGAAAAAGACCTGTTACAAATCACCACAGTGTGCCTAATTACGTTCAGCGATTGCCATTGGTTAGGCCTACAATCATTGATGCATCCTGATGACAAATTTAGCCTACCTTTTCATTCCACCTTTATTTAACCAGGTAGGCCAGTTGAGAACAAGTCCTCATTTGCAGCTGCGACCTGGCCAAGATAAAGCAAAGCAGTTCGACACATACAGAGTTACACTTGGAATAAACAAAACATACAGTCAATAATACAGTATAAAAAAGCCTATATACAGCATGTGCAAATGAGGTAAGATAAGGCAATAAATAGGCCATGGTGGCGAAGTAATTACAATATAGCAATTAAACACTGGAATGGTAGATGTGCAGAAGATGAATGTGCAAGTAGAGATACTGGGTTGCAAAGGAGCAAGATAAATAAATAAATAAATAAATAAATACAGTATGGAGATGAGGTAGTTGGGTGGGCTATTTACAGATGGGCTATGTTCAGGTGTAGTGATCTGTGAGCTGCTCAGACAGCTGGTGCTTAAAGCTAGTGTGGGAGATATGAGTCTCCAGCTTCAGTGATTTTTGCAGTTTGTTCCAGTCAGAGAACTGAACTGGAAGGCAAGGCGGCCAAAGGAAGAATTGGCGTTGGGGGTGACCAGTGAGATATACCTGCTGGAGCGCGTGCTACGGGTGGGTGCTGCTATGGTGACCAGTGAGCTGAAATAAGGCGGGGCTTTACCTAGCAGAGACTTGTAGATGACCTGGAGCCAGTGGGTTTGGCGACGAGTATGAAGCGAGGGCCAGCCAACGAGAGCGTACAGGTCGCTGAAAGTGTCCTGGGAAAAACAGGATGGTCACACAGAACAGGTAGCCTACCCTCTCAGCTGGGGCAATTTAACACACGCAGAACAGGTAGTCTACCCTCTCAGCCGAGGCAATTTAACACACCTGAACACGCACAGAACAAGTAGCCTACCCTCTCAGCCGGGGCAATTTAACACACCTGAACACACGCAGAACAGGTAGCCTACATTCAATATAATACGAGTTGAATCAAAACATGTTTTAAATCCTAGTTCATGAGTTGTCCATAATTGATGAGATGATGCTTGGAGTCTTCACAGATCATGTGACATAAAAACAACCTTTCCTTACGATAATGACAGTGTTGTCATTATTAAGCAACTAAAATGTTTTACAACATTGAACTTAAACCCTATGCAAATCATGGATCTGGAGATCTTGGAAAATGCACTGTAAGTAAGTTATTATGCCTACGTAACATTTCATTATGTTTTACCGTGAAAAAAGTTATTAATAAGCACACAAAGTTCTAGTTCTATTACACATCATAAGGGCTCCCACAGTCCCTGCAAAATGTTTACCTCAGAATTGCTCTCAAAGGGTGGTGTTTTTGATGGTGACTACCTGCTGCTTCAGAGGACCGAAGACTGGAACGAGAACATTTTTCTTTACCATATATTTGTCTTTATAAGAACATATTGTTAAATAGGAAGAAATAATTTAAGCGGTTTTAAGATTGCTAGCATCATCAACTGTACTTCTTTACCTCAGCCTGCCTAGTCAGCTAGCCAGCTACAGTAGCCAGACTGTTTTCCACCTCATCAAACTACACACAATACCCCATAATGACAAAGCAAAAACAGGTTTTTAGAAAATGTATTACAAATAACAAAACTATATCACATTTACAAGTCCGGGCTCTGGCTGGGCCACTCAATGACATTGAGACTTGTCCTGAAGCCACTCCTGCATTGTCTTGGCTGTGTGCTTAGGGTCGTGTCCTGTTGAAAGGTGAACATTCACCCCAGTCTGAGGTACTGAGCGCTCTGAAGCAGGTTTTCATCATGGACCTCTGTATTTTGCTCCGTTCATCTTTCCTTTGATCCTCCCAGTCCCTGCTGAAAACATCCCCCACAGCACAATGCTGCCACCACCATGCTTCACCGTAGGGATGGTGCCAGGTTTCCTCCAGACATGATGCTTGACATTCAGACCAAAGAGTTCAATATTGGTTTCATCAGACCAGAGAATCTTGTTTGTCATGGTGTGAGAGTCCTTAAGGTGCCTTTTGGCAAACTCCAAATGGGCTGCCATGTGCCTTTTACTGAGGAGTGGCTTCCATCTGGTCACTCTATCATAAAGGCCTGATTGGTGGAGTGCTGCACAGATGGTTGTCCTTCTGCAAGGTTCTCCCATCTCCACAGAGGAACTCTGGAGATCTGTCAGAGTGACCATCGGGTTCTTGGTCACCTCCCTGATCAAGGCCCTTCTCCCCTTTTCAGTGGAGTGGGTGCGTGGTCCAAGTCTGGGTTTAAGGGTCTCTTTTCCAAGCTTAAACAGATAAACATTGGCCATGCTGTCAATCCAGCATGACTTCTGCCGTGCTCAAAGCAACTGGAAACTTGGGGGGGGAATTACTGACATGATTTTACATAGTTTTTTGCCAAGTTCCCAGTTGTCTTGAACGCACCATAAATCCAGAGAATGCTGGACTTTGATGACAAAATTCACCCATGAAGGACTGCAGCACCACCTTCCTGTTCAAGTGAGCACAGCACAACAAGGTGAATCCAAAAATATCTTGTATGCTGCTGCATAAATTGTGCAATATGCCAGGGAGATGTGTATACTGTAGCTAAGAAAGTAATACTAAGTGTATGTTTTGTAGTAAACAGTAGGTAACCCAAGTGCCTCGCCCTAATCATTTAGTCCCGTTTCCCCCCTCTTAATTTCACCTGGTGTTCTGACTTGGTGGTGCACATGTAGACTATAGCCCGTTTTAGAGAAATGTAATTATTGAATATTGTAAGAGCTTTAAATGTCTGCTTATATGCCCCTTTATTTATCTTACAGTTCTGACTTTGTGTACAAAGAGAATACTGTAAAGGCCCATGTTCTGAATTCTGTCGCTGTACATTTCAAAAGTGCTGAACAAATAGTTATTTTAAGATGGCGCTGGAGAAGATGGCAGACGTTTTACATGCCCCCAGCCGATTGTTTTTTTGTTCGTTTATTTGCGTTGTTTGGAACTTATTTTTTTTACTTGTTTTGTACATAATGTTGCCGCTACCGTCTCTTATGACCGAAAATAACTTCTGGACATCAGGACTGCGATTACTCACCACGGACTAGCAGAATCCTTTTTTTCCTTTAACGACTCTGATGAGCTCGACACGAAGGATACACTACTTCCTCGGGAACAGGCCCCGATCCCCGTGATCTGCGTGAAGAGGAGGCGGCGAAAGAGAGGCTGAAGGTCTGGCTGCCTTCTGAGAATTCGTAGGCGATCAAATAAACCCCCACTTCCTTCCATTCTGCTAGCAAACGTGCCATCTTTAGACAATAAAATCGACGAGTTACGCGGAAGATTAAACTAACAACGGGACATTAAAAACTAACATCTTGTGCTTCACGGAGTCGCGGCTCCACAACAACATACAGCTGGCTGGTTATACGATGCACCGGCAGGATAGAACAGCAGCGTCTGGTAAGACAAGGGGTGGCGGTCTATGTATTTTTGTAAACAACAGCTGGTGCACGATATCTAAGGAAGTCTCAAGCTATTGCTCGCCTGAGGTTGAGTATATCATGATAAGCTGTAGACCACACTACCTACCGAGAGAGTTGTCATCTGTATTCTTTGTAGCTGTTTACATACCACCACAGTCAGAGGCTGGCACTAAGACAGCATTGAATGAGATGTATTCCGCCATAAGCAAACAGGATAACGCTCACCCAGAGGCTGGCACTAAGACAGCATTGAATGAGATGTATTCCTCCATAAGCAAACAAGATAACGCTCACCCGGAGGCGGCGCTCCTAGTGGCCGGGGGCTTTAATGCAGGGAAACTTAAATCTGTTTTACCAAATTTCTATCAGCATGTTAAAATGTGCAACCAGAGGGGGTAAATTTTTTAAATTTTTATCAAAAAAACTTTACTCCAGAGACGCATACAAAGCTCTCCCCCCATTTGGCAAATCGGACCATAATTCTATCCTCCTGATTCCTGCTTAAAAGCTAAAATTAAAACAGTAAGCACCAGTAACTAGATCAATAAAAAAGTGGTCAGAGGAAGCAGATGCTAAGCTACAGGACTGTTTTGCTCGCTCAGACGGGAATATGTTCCGGGATTCCTCCGATGGCATTGAGGAGTATACCACCTCAGTCATTGGCTTCATCAATAAGTGCATCGATGACATCATCCCCACAGTGACCGTACGTACATACCCCAACCAGAAGCCATGGATTACAGGCAACATCCGCACTGAGCTAAAGGCTAGAGCTGCCGCTTTCAAGGAGCGGGACTCTAACCCGGAAGCTTAGAAGAAATCCTGCTATGCCCTCCGACGAACCATCAAACAGGCAAAGCTTCAATACAGGACTAAGATTGAATCATACTACACCGGCTCTGACGCTCGTCAGATGTGGCAGAGCTTGCAAACCATTACAGACTACAAAAAGGGAAGCACAGCTGAGAGCTGCCCAGTAACATGAGCCTTCCAGATGAGCTAAACTACTCCTATGCTCGCTTCGAGGCAAATAACACTGAAACATGCATGAGAGCACCAACCGTTCCGGAAGACTGTGATCACGGTCTCTGCAGCCGATGTCAGTAAGACCTATAAACAGGTCAACATTCACAAGGCTGCAGGGCCAGACGGATTACCAGGATGTGTACTGCGAGCATGCGCTGATGAAATGGCAAGTGTCTTCACTGACATTTTCAACCTGTCCCTGTCGGAGTCTGTAATACCAACAAGTTTCAAGCAGAGCACCATAGTGCCTGTTCCCAAGAACACTAAGGTAACCTGCCTAAATGACTACCGACCCGTAGCACTCATGAAGTGCTTTGAAAGGCTGGTCATGGCTCACAACACCATCATCCCAGAAACCCTAGACCCACTCCAATTTGCATACCGCCCCAACAGATTCACAGATGATGCAATCTCTTTTGCACTCCACACTACCCTTTCCCACCTGGACAAAAGGAACGCCTATGTGAGAATGCTATTCATTGACTACAGCTCAGCGTTCAACACCATAGTGCCCTCAAAGCTCATCAATAAGCTAAGGACCATGGGACTAAACACCTCCCTCTACAACTGGATCCTGGACTTCCTGATGGGCCACCCCCAGGTGGTAAGGGTAGGTAACAACACATCCGCCACGCTGATCCTCAACACAGGGGCCCCTCCTGTACTCCCTGTTCCCTCATGACTGCACGGCCAGGCATGACTCCAACACCATCATTAAATTTGCAGATGACACAACAGTGGGAGGCCTGATCACCAGTGGGAGGCCTGATCACCAGCCTATAGGGAGGAGGTCAGAGACCTGGCCGTGTGGTGCCAGGACAACAACCTCTCCCTCAACGTGATCAAGACAAAGGAGATGATTGTGGACTACAGGAAAGAGAGGACCGAGCACGCCCCCATTCTCATCGACGGGGCTGTAGTGGAGCAGGTTGAGAGCTTCAAGTTCCTCGGTGTCCACATCACCAACAAACTAACATGGTCCAAGCACACCAAGACAGTCGCGAAGAGGGCACGACAAAACCTATTCCCCCTCAGGAGACTGAAAAGATTTGGCATGGGTCCTCAGATCCTCAAAAGGTTCTACAGCTGCACCATCGAGAGCATCCTGACTGGTTGCATCACTGCCTGGTATGGCAACTGCTCGGCCTCCGACCGCAAGGCACTACAGAGGGTAGTGAGTACAGCTCAGTACATCACCAGGGCCAAGCTTCCTGCCATCCAGGACCTCTATACCAGGCGGTGTCAGAGGAAGGCCCTAAAAATTGTCAAAGACTCCAGCCACAAGAGTCATAACCTGTTCTCTCTGATACCGCACGGCACGCGGTACCGTAGCGCCAAGTCTAGGTCCAAGAGGCTTCTAAACAGCTTCTACCCCCAAGCCATAAGACTCCTGAACACCTAATTAAATGGCTACCAAGACTATTTGCATTGCCCTTTTACACAGCTACTACTCTGTTATTATCTATGCATAGTCACTTTAATAACTCTACCTACATGTACATATTACCTCAACTAACCGGTGCCCTGCACATTGACTCTGTACCGGTATCCCCCGTATATAGTCTCACTATCATTATTTTACTACTGCTCTTTAATTACTTGTTACTTTTATCACTTATTCTTATCCATTTTTTTTTTAAACTGCATTGTTGGTTAGGGGCTCGTAAGTAAGCATTTCACTGTAAGGTCTACCTACACCTGTTGTATTCAGCATTTCACTGTAAGGTCTACCTACACCTGTTGTATTCAGCATTTCACTGTGAGGTCTACACCTGTTGTATTCAGCATTTCACTTTAAGGTCTGTCAACACCTGTTGTATTCAGCATTTCACTGTAAGGTCTACCTACACCTGTTGTATTCAGCATTTCACTGTAAGGTCTACTACACCTGTTGTATTCAGCATTTCACTGTAAGGTCTACTACACCTGTTGTATTCAGCATTTCACTGTAAGGTCTACTACACCTGTTGTATTCAGCATTTCACTGTGAGGTCTACCTACACCTGTTGTATTCAGCATTTCACTGTGAGGTCTACTACACCTGTTGTATCTGGCGCATGTGACTAATACCATTTTATTTAGATTTGACCATGTCCATCCTAGCTCGTTCATCAACGTCTTCATCGTAATTTCGGATCGCCTATTATCCACTCGTCGTCCCCTTAAGCCATAATTTGTACATCTCAATTGTCAGTAGAAACCACATTTGTTTAAGCAAGTCAGCCATATCAGCTATGTTTTTTGAAAGGCAGTGAATGAGGCTTGTTAGGTTCTAATTATTCAGAGTAAATAATTCACGGACACTAGAGAAGCTTAACCAAGTTTAATTCTTCCCAAAGGTTCGTTACAGCTGTAATTCAGACAAAAACATGTTCCCACCACCACTAGTAGATATACACTCCACTTTAGACACCCCTCCTTCTCTCCAATCCTTACATCTTATGGTTCCACAGGAAGAGGGTAACAGGATACTAAACCCTTATTACTCCCTTCAGGGGATCTGGCCTGACCTCTTGAACTCAACCCCTCCTTCGCCTAATCCACAGATGTCCATCCGCTTCCCCTATAGCGATCCTGTGATCTCCTCCCGTCCACCCAACACATTCCAAAGCCATCTGTCTTTCTACAGAGACCCATTACCTTCGGACATAAAGCCAGTCTCTTTTTATACACTAAGCGTCTGATCTATGATGTCTTTAATATCTCAATGTTCAAAGTTTACCACGAATCCAACAGGCTGAATGAACTGTTTCGCTGCCAGACAAGGCGCCGCTGATAGCCAGGTGTAGCAGTGGTAAGGTGTTGTTCCTTAACAGTTTGTGGGCCCCGCTTGTCACCATAATAGTGCAATTAATGTGTTGTTTAGTGTTGCGCAGTGGCTTTGCTGGCATGCATCTAAAAACTGGTCTCCCCTTTGCCCCACCAAGATTTACAGGCTAAAATTGTCAAACACTGAAAGCCCTGATGCCCTACACTTTGGTGAAGCCCAATAGATAAAGTATGTTAAACTCTGGTTGACATTTGAGAAAAAAAATTGTAGTTATGCTGAGCTTATAAAAATGTACCTCAATTTACCTCCAAAAGACTTTAGGACCGTCAACTGTCCGAGCTCCCCAGGAAGTATCCCGTCCACCAGAAGCAGTGAGTTCAGATCAGTCTGATTAGCTGCTCGGACTCAGAGGGGGACCAGTTTGAGGTAGGCTATACCGTCCTAAAGTGTTAAAAAGTACATCTCTCCCATTTATAACACTGCACTAATCCATCACAATGTTCTCCCAGTAAAGTGTAACCTGTGTGTTTGCTTGTTGACGTCAGTCTCCTAACCTCTAACACTGCTGCTGTTCTCCAGGATCTAGGGGTTCTGCCCAACACCCAGATCCACCTGATGTTCTCCAGGACCTAGGGGTTCTGCCCAACACCCAGACCCACCTGATGTTCTCCAGGACCTAGGGGTTCTGCCCAACACCCAGACCTGGATCCACCTGATGTTCTCCAGGACCTAGGGGTTCTGCCCAACACCCAGACCCACCTGATGTTCTCCAGGACCTAGGGGTTCTGCTCAACACCCAGACCTGGATCCACCTGATGTTCTCCAGGACCTAGGGGTTCTGCCCAACACCCACCTAATGTTCCCCAGGACCTAGGGGTTCTGCCCAACACCCAGACCTGGATCCACCTGATGTTCTCCAGGACCTAGGGGTTCTGCCCAAAACCCAGACCCACCTGATGTTCTCCAGGACCTAGGGGTTCTGCCCAACACCCTGACATGGATCCACCTGATGTCCTCCATTACCTGTTCTCCAGGACCTAGAGGTTCTACCCAACACCCAGACCCACCTGATGTTCTCCAGGACCTAGGGGTTGTGCCCAACACCCAGACCCACCTGATGTTCTCCAGGACCTAGGGGTTCTGCCCAACACCCAGACCTGGATCCACCTGATGTTCTCCAGGACCTAGGGGTTCTGCCCAACACCCAGACATGGATCCACCTGATGTTCTCCGGGACCTAGGGGTTCTGCCCAACACCCAGACCCACCTGATGTTCCCCAGGATCTAGGGGTTCTGCCCAACACCCAGACCTGGATCCACCTGATGTCCTCCATTACCTGTTCTCCGGGCGCCGTGGACGTCGATTAAGGCAGCCCCCCGCACCTCTGATTCAGAGGGGTTTAATGCAGAAGACACATTTCAGTTGAAGGCATTCAGTTGACTAGGTATCCCCCTTTCCCCTCCCAGGGTCTAATACATTACAGACGCAGCGTCTCTAGAGAACAGGAGACAACACTCATTTAAGAGCAGAAAATAGCTCCCTCATTGAGAGTCAAACTAAAAGCTTGAAAGGATTACATGCATTTCGCTACACCTGCAATAACATCTGCTAAACACGAGCATGTGACAAATAAAATTTGATTTGAAAAAGGACAAAGATGGTCCAAGAACTATCGATTTCCTGGGTTATATTTCCACAGTAGAACAAGTCATTTATTTCCATGTTGAAAAAAGAAGAGTACAAATAAAATGCCCGAGGTAGTTGATGTTTAGATGAAAACATAAACGACTGTCGGGAAATAACTCACCAACATCAGAGACAAGGTGAAAGGTCAAGGGGACAGTCTTGATTTAAGGGTTAAAGGCTCTGCATGGTCAATCCGATATGGCCGTACAGCAATTACTGCGATACGGCCTCTACAGAAGTCAGGGCATTCATGCTTCAGAGCTGTTGTGAAGGAAGTGATTTTGCATTTCTCCAGGAAGTCCCGCCCCCAACTACAGTCATCCAATCATGTCAAAACGGAGCTATACAGAGCTCCGCATGGTTACAAAATTTGTGAGGTGCACGGCGATGCGGTACGGAGCTTGATTTGGCCTCTGCAAGACTCCGGAAGTCATTTCTGGATCAAGCATAAATCTGCTTTTGGGGTGACAGTCTTGATGGCAGGGTAAGGGTGCCAGTCTTGATTGAAGGGTTGGGGTGACAGTCTTGATTGAAGGGTTGGGGTGACAGTCTTGATTGAAGGGTTGGGGTGACTTCAGGGGTCTTGGGTCTCCCAGACTTCATCATCGTAGTTGGGGATGGAGGTCTGGGAGTGGTCTCCAGGGTAACCATCTCCATCATTAGCATTCACAGCCAAGTCCATTGGGGTTCCCTGGAGGGGTTGTGACTGTGAGCAGGATGGTCCACTGTGTGTGTTCTCCTCCATGCTCTGGTCTTCTCCCACTTGTTGGGCTACAGACTGCTCAGCCACAGTCCCCAGGACCCCAGGGTTAGAGTTCAGCTGAGTTATGACATCAGGGTTTGAGGCTGCACCTGGCATCTCCTCAGGATGGACATCTTCATCATTCAAAATGTCCACCTCTGAAGGTCCCTGACAGACTGGTGGTTTCTGGGTACCTTCTAGTGATGACTTCACCTGGTCACCTTTTTCATCTGGACCAACCACAGAGGTAGCTGGGAGTAGAGCCCTCAAATCTACCTACCCTACCCTGTGCTTTGACCTCTTTCTCCCCTCTCTCTCCAGATGAAATCTCGCGTCTTGTGACGGCCGGCCGCCCAACAACCTGCCCACTTGACCCTATCCCCTCCTCTCTTCTCCAGACCATTTCCGGAGACCTTCTCCCCTTCCTCACCTCGCTCATCAACTCATCCTTGACCGCTGGCTACGTCCCTTCCGTCTTCAAGAGAGCGAGAGTTGCACCCCTTCTGAAAAAACCTACACTCGATCCCTCCGATGTCAACAACTACAGACCAGTATCCCTTCTTTCTTTTCTCTCCAAAACTCTTGAACGTGCCGTCCTTGGCCAGCTCTCCTGCCATCTCTCTCAGAATGACCTTCTTGATCCTAATCAGTCAGGTTTCAAGACTGGGCATTCAACTGAGACTGCTCTTCTCTGTGTCACGGAGGCTCTCCGCACTGCTAAAGCTAACTCTCTCTCCTCTGCTCTCATACTTCTAGACCTATCTGGTGCCTTTGATACTGTGAACCATCAGATCCTCCTCTCCACCCTCTCCGAGTTGGGCATCTCCGGCGCGGCCCACGCTTGGATTGCGTCCTACCTGACAGGTCGCTCCTACCAGGTGGCGTGGCGAGAATCTGTCTCCGCACCATGCGCTCTCACCACTGGTGTCCCCCAGGGCTCTGTTCTAGGCCCTCTCCTATTCTCGCTATACACCAAGTCACTTGGCTCTGTCATATCCTCACATGGTCTCTCCTATCATTGCTATGCAGACGACACACAATTAATCTTCTCCTTTCCCCCTTCTGATAACCAGGCGGCGAATCGCATCTCTGCATGTCTGTCAGACATATCAGTGTGGATGACGGATCACCAGCTCAAGCTGAACCTCGGCAAGACGGAGCTGCTCTTCCTCCCGGGGAAGGACTGCCCGTTCCATGATCTCGCCATCACGGTTGACAACTCCCTTGTGTCCTCCTCCCAGAGTGCTAAGAACCTCAGCATGACCCTGGACAACACCCTGTCGTTCTCCACTAACATCAAGGCGGTGACCCGATCCTGTAGGTTCATGCTCTACAACATTCGCAGAGTACGACCCTGCCTCACACAGGAAGCGGCGCAGGTCCTAATCCAGGCACTTGTCATCTCCCGTCTGGATTACTGCAACTCGCTGTTGGCTGGGCTCCCTGCCTGTGCCATTAAACCCCTACAACTCATCCAGAACGCCGCAGCCCGTCTGGTGTTCAACCTTCCCAAGTTCTTTCACGTCACCCCGCTCCTCCGCTCTCTCCACTGGCTTCCAGTTGAAGCTCGCATCCGCTACAAGACCATGGTGATTGCCTACGGAGCTGTGAAGGGAACGGCACCTCCATACCTTCAGGCTCTGATCAGGCCCTACACCCAAACAAGGGCACTGCGTTCATCCACCTCTGGCCTGCTCGCCTCCCTACCTCTGAGGAAGCACAGTTCCCGCTCAGCCCAGTCAAAACTGTTCGCTGCTCTGGCACCCCAATGGTGGAACAAGCTCCCTCACGACGCCAGGACAGCGGAGTCAATCACCACCTTCCGGAGACACCTGAAACCCCACCTCTTTAAGGAATACCTAGGATAGGATAAAGTAATCCTTCTAACCCCCCCTTAAAATATTTAGATGCACTATTGTAAAGTGGTTGTTCCACTGGATATCATAAGGTGAATGCACTATTTTGTAAGTCGCTCTGGATAAGAGCGTCTGCTAAATGACTTAAATGTAAATGTAAATGTAAATCATCTGCTCTTACTTCCTGTGTCTGTGGGTCAAGGTCACCTGTGGTCACTGTTCTGCCCCGAGTTCCATCCTGGTCCTGAGTTTGACCCTCCAGTACAAAAAAGTTGTTTCGGACAATGTAGCGAACACACTGCAGGAGCACGTTCCTCTCATGGCGGATGTTTGGGGCCAGTAACTGTAGAGGTCAGGGGTCATAGAACCATTCAGCAGGTTAAAAAAAATGCTAACAACACATGCTAACTACATTGACAATACAGACTTGAAAATGTTTAGCTTTTATCTCAACACTTTGTAAAATCAGTTGTGCCTTGTTGCCTCTTTCCCGGTGTCTTACCATCGCAAGCAGAGTGGCGCGGCGCTGTTGGGGGGTGTCCATGTTGTTTCGTCCTCCTCTCGCTCCTCTTCCTCTCCCCTGACCAGGTCTATGAGGACCAGACCCAGGCTGTGGTTCCCGGGGGGGCTCAGGGTAGGGTCTCTTAGCCCCAGATGAAGCACTGTTCTGGGGCTTGGCTGGCAGAGCCTTCAGCATTGCCTGGTTCTCCTTCAGCAGCTGACTGGTCCTCTGGATGGGCAGGACTGAAACACCACTAAGTTTACATCTCAACGTGTTGAGCAATGAAACTTAATGAAAGTAAAAATATTAAAACTAAAATGACAAGTAACAAGTCAAGCTTTAGACGTCATAGCATTTTAAAAGCTGTTTTTAGGTCTTTCAGATTCAACAACAAGTCCGTAGTAAAACAGTGGAATCATTGGCGACGTCTTCTGTTTGTTGCCTCCACACACACACACACACACACACACACACACACACACACACACACACAGACAGACAGACAGACAGAAAACAGGCCTCCACACGGGGGGGAAAAACAGGCAGCAGACATTTAAAGGAGGGACCACTGTAGAACGATCACACCCCGTGTGATGGTACGTGTGAAAGGGTTAAAGCTCACCTTGTGGTTCCTGGTCGCTGTCGCTCATGGAGCCGTAGCTGGCCATCAGAGATCCCAGCCCTGATGTAATTTGTTTAGGGGCCACAGTCACCCCACCTCCACTGACTGGCTCCTCTGTATCAGAGTCTACAGAGGTCAGAGTAAGGGTCAGAGTCAACAGGGGTTGTGTATACAGGAACAGACATTAGGACCTTTAAAAAGCTCGTCTCTGGCAGGTTCCTGGATCACTGACTGACCTGGGTCGCTGTTGGCAAGAGCCCCCAGGGGGTCTCCCTCCCTGGGGTACTGAGTGAGGGGTGGAGGCCTCTCCTTGGGGGTTTGAGTGGGGTGTGGTGGTCTCTCTGACTGATGAGGACCTGGTCTGGCCCATCTGCCACCTTCCACCACGCTGTCCACGCCCTCTACCCCTCATCCTCCTGACAACAGGACACACAGCATGTTGTAGCATGGCCTTAATAGTTCAGCTCATATCGGTCCCAACTATTCAGTGGAGGAAACTGGTGCATCAGTACAATATCATCCTGTTGTATTTGTAACCTAACTTGTACCAACCAATAAAAATAAATAAAATGTAGGAAGAAGAAAGTACACATACCCAAACTGAGCAGTTTCCAGCACCGCTCCAGTCTCCTCCCTGGCATCCATCACTTTCCTCCTCTTCTCCACATTCACCAGGGTTGGGTAGTTCCTGTACAGACAGAGACAAAGCTCTGGTGTGTGCTTTCTGATAGTGTCAAGTGACCTTGAAATTACTAAAAGGTGTCCCGCAAGGGTTGATTTTGGGACCCATCCTCTTTATATTAATAATATTGGTATATCTGCAAAAACCTGTAACATTCATCTATATGCTGATGACACTTATGTACGCTGCTGACCAGGCTGTTAGAGCCGCCGGCCAGGCCCGGCTGTTAGAGCCGCCCTGCTGCCGGCCAGGCCGTTAGAGCCGCCGGCCAGGCCGTTAGAGCCGCCGGCCAGGCCGTTAGAGCCGCCGGCCAGGCCGTTAGAGCCGCCGGCCAGGCCGTTAGAGCCGCCGGCCAGGCCGTTAGAGCCGCCGGCCAGGCCGTTAGAGCCGCCATCGGATTTGGTTACGTTGCAGAAAGCCCTTGTGGATTTGAAATTTGTCCTTCATGCGGGAAAAAACTAAATACATCTTGTTTTTTCTAATTCTCGTAGAGATATTTCAGATGGTTCACACATTTATGCATTAAATGGTCCCCTCATTGAGCAGCCTTGATGCATTGAATGGTCCTCTCATTGAGCAGGTTCCCAACTATAAATATTTGGGCTTTTGGATTAGCAAAAATGTGATGTAAAAATAAAAAGAGACAGATGAGCTGGTAAAGCTGAGATTCAAAGCTTTTTATAGAACTAGACCAGGCCTTTCCCTAAACAGAAAGCAGGCTGGACACTCAACTTTCCTGCAGCTCTTGATTATGGGGCTTCCCATTTACCAGAATGCAGCAGCCATTACTCTGGGATGCAGTGTTCACATTTTACCAGGTCAGTTGACTGAGAACACAGGTTTAATACTCATCAACACATCAGTTATCAGGTGGTCAGCTGGACCTCTAAATTCCAGTAGATCACTTCATTTCTCCCCTCTTGGTTAGAAAGCTCTGCTGTACAAGCTTCCAACATCTCATTTGTCTGTCAAAGTAGAAAAACACGAGGCACCAAACCCCCTCACAACTCGAGGTTCGGTGTCTCTACCAACCTCGGGAAATTAGCCTTTAGTTTCAAGGCCCCCCATGTTAGTTTCAAGGCCCCCCATGTTAGGAACAACTGACCATCCTCATTCCATCTTGAATCCCTGGTGCGAATAGGGCCGTTTAGGAGGCTGATGAGGAATACATTCACTCTGGTTTCTGAGTGTTTTGGTTGATTGTAATAATTAGTGTTATTGAAAAGTAGTGAATCTGAAACAGCTGTATCTGTTTCACTGAATGATGTTGAATTGTTTGTTCTCAGGTCACCATTGAGAATGAGACCCTGGTCTACCCTGAAAAAGAACCACTACAAAAATACCCTTAAAGCCAACAAAATACCTATACTGTCTATGCTTCTATAGACAGCTAACAAAACACCTGTCTATGCTTCTATAGACAGCTAACACAACACCTGTCTATGCTTCTATAGACAGCTAACACAACACCTGTCTATGCTTCTATAGACAGCTAACACAACACCTGTCTATGCTTCTATAGACAGCTAACACAACACCTGTCTATGCTTCTATAGACAGCTAACACAACACCTGTCTATGCTTCTATAGACAGCTAACACAACACCTGTCTATGCTTCTATAGACAGCTAACACAACACCTGTCTATGCTTCTATAGACAGCTAACACAACACCTGTCTATGCTTCTATAGACAGCTAACACAATACCTGTCTATGCTTCTATAGACAGCTAACAAAATACCTGTCTATGCTTCTATAGACAGCTAAAGATACTGGAGCAAAAACACACTGCTTTCGGAAAGTATCAGACCCCTTGACTTTTACCACGCTACAGCCGTATTCTAAAATGGATTAAATAAAAAAAAAACATTAAAAAAAGCTATCTACACAATATCCCTTGAAGGACAAAGCGAAAACAGGTGTTTAGATAAAATAAATACCTTATTTACATAAGTATTCAGACCCTTTGCAAGACTTGAAATTGAGCTCAGGTGCATCCTGTTTCCATTGATCATCCTTGAGATGTTTCTACAACTTGGGAGTCCATCTGTGGTAAATTCAATTGATTGGACATGATTTGAAAAGACACACACCTGTCTATATAAGGTCCCACAGTTGACAGTGCATGTCAGAGCAAAAACCAAGCCATGAGGTCGAAGGAATTGTCCGTAGAGCTCCAAGACAGGATTGTGTCGAGGCACAGATCTGGGGAAGGGACCAAAACATTTCTGTAGCATTGAAGGTCCCCAAGAACACAGTGGCCTCCATCATTCTTAAAAATGGAAGAAGTTTGGAACCACCAAGACTCTTCCTAGAGCTGGCCGCCCGACCAAACTGAGCAATCAGGGGAGAAGGGCCTTGTTCAGGGAGGTGACTAAAAACCAGATGGTCACTGACAGAGCTCTAGAGTTCCTCTGTGGAGATGAGAGAACCTTACAGAAGGACAACCATCTCTGCAGCACTCCACCAATCAGGCCTTTATGGTAGAGTAGCCAGACGGAAGACACTCCTCAGTAAAAGGCACATGACAGCCAGCTTGGAGTTTGCCAAAAGCCACCTAAAGACTCTCAGAACATGAGAAACAAGATTCTCTGGTCTGTTGAAACCAAGATTGAACCGTTTGGCCTGAATTCCAAGCATCACGTCAGGAGGAAACCTGGAACCACCCCTACGGTGAAGCATGGTGGTGGCAGCATCATGCTGTGGGATGTTTTTCAGAGGCAGGGACTGGGAGACTAGTCAGGATCGAGGGAAAGATGAGCGGAGCAAAGTACAGATAGATCCTTGCTGAAAACCTGCTCCAGAGCGCTCAGGACCTCAAATTGGGGCGAAGGTTCACCTTCCAACAGGACAACGACCCTAAGCACAAGACAACGCAGGATTGGCTTCGGGACAAGTCTCTGAATGTCGACCCACATTAGGTGTTGCCACCCCTGGGGTCATGGCAACACCTACTGTACATTACCCCCGGGTGGCAACACCTACTGTACATTACCCCCGGGTGGCAACAACTACTGTACATTACCCCCGGGTGGCAACACCTACTGTACATTACCCCCGGGTGGCAACACCTACTGTACAGTCTAAGTGATATCAATGGGTCTTTCTCTATTCTGAATGTTTTATACTGTTCAATTCAACCCCCCCAAATATTCTGCACTCATTTCCACAATGCCACGTAGGGCTGCATGATATGGGAAAACAATCTAGGCCTTATTTTTAACCAAATGTTGAAATTGCAATTTGACTTGTGATTTAGAGCATAACACCAGGGTGAAATGTTGGAATTAGAATGATTATTCAAATTCTATAGTTAGAATATAATATTGTGCACTTTGATTACAGTGTTTGATATAACAAATGAAAATGCCAGGGAGGAGATATAGTGACAGGGTAGGAACCAAAGTGTTGACAAGTGTTTCCTAGGAGACCCTATAATATTTGGCTACATTGAATGTTCTCTCTTAGCTACTTCATGTAGCTAACATATTCTTGCTTCGTGTTTTCCTCTGATTTAGAAGTTACAGTTGCACAAAAAATATGCAGATTTAGTTCTACACCATCACTGGTATTATCAGGCTGTATAGCTAGTTACGTTTGCTCTGACTCAGTACATTTGTTAGCTAGGTAGAAATTAGCATTAGCTAATAGTGTAATTACAGAACGCTAGTGGATTAATATTAAGAAGCAAAGTGGAAACAGCATTGTTGTCATCAACATTGCTGCATATCAAATCCAATTTTATTTGTCACATGCACCGAATACAACAGGTGCCGACCTTGGTTAAGGGCTTGTAAGCAAGCATTTCACTAACAATGCTTTAAGTTAAGAAAATAAATACAAATAAGTGTTAAGTAAAAAATAGATAAGTAAATAGAAAATAAAAGTAACAAATAATGAAACAGCAGCAGTAAAATAACAAGCGAGGCTCTATACTAGAGGTCAACCGATTATGATTTTTCAACGACGATACCGATTAAATCGGCCGATTTGTGTTTAAATATTCGTAATAATGACAATTACAACAATACTGAATGAACAATGAACACTTATTTTAACTTAATATAATACATAAAATCAATTTAGTCTCAAATAAATAATGAAACATGTTCAATTTGGTTTAAATAATGCAAAAACAGCGTGGGAGAAGTAAAAGTGCAATATGTGCCATGTAAAAAAAGCTAACGTTTAAGTTCCTTGCTCAGAACATGAGAACATATGAAAGCTGGTGGTTCCTTTTAACATGAGTCTTCAATATTCCCAGTTAAGAAGTTTTAGGTTGTAGTTATTATAGGACTATTTCTCTCTATACCATTTGTATTTCATAGACCTTTGACTATTGGATGTTCTTATAGGCACTATAGTATTGCCAGCCTAATCTCGGGAGTTGATAGGCTTGAAGTCATAAACAGCGCTGTGCTTCAAGCACAGCAAAGAGCTGCTGGTAAACGGAAGAAAGTGCTGTTTGAATGAATGCTTACGAGCCTGCTGCTGCCTACCACCGCTCAGTCAGACTGCTCTATCAAATCATAGACTTAGTTATAACGTAATAAACACACAGAATTACGAGCATTAATTCATTAATATGGTCAAATACGGCAACTATGATTTCGAAAACAAAACGTTTATTCTTTCAGTGAAATACGGAACCGTTCTGTATTTTATCTAATGGGTGGCATCCCTAAGTCTAAATATTGCTGTTACATTGCACAACCTTCAATGTTGTCATAATTATGTAAAATTCTGGCAAATTAATTACGGTCTTTGTTAGGAAGAAACGGTCTTCACACAGTTCACAACGAGCCAGGCGACCCAAACTGCTGCATATACCCTGACTCTGCTTACACTGAACGTAAGAGAAGTGACACAGTTCTCAACGAGCCAGGCGACCCAAACTGCTGCATATACCCTGACTCTGCTTACAGTGAAAGTAAGAGAAGTGACACAGTTCTCAACGAGCCAGGCGACCCAAACTGCTGCATATACCCTGACTCTACTTACACTGAACGTAAGAGAAGTGACAGCTTCATGTACCGCATTGATTATATGCAACGCAAGACAAGCTAGTTGAACTAGTAATATCAACCATGTGTAGTTAACTAGTGATTATGTTAAGATTGATTGTTTTTTATAAAGATAAGTTTAATGCTAGCTAGCAACTTACCATGGCTCCTTGCTGCCTGCACTCGCGTAACAGCCTGCCACGCAGTCTCCTCGTGGATTGCAATATAATCGGCATCCAAAAATGCCGATTACCGATTGTTATGAAAACTTGAAATCGGTCAAACTCTTATCTATACAGGGGGTACCGGTACAGAGTCAATGCGGAGGCTGTATACAGGGGGGGTACCGGTACCGAGTCAATGCGGAGGCTGTATACAGGGGGGGTACCGGTACAGAGTCAATGCGGAGGCTGTATACAGGGGGGGTACCGGTACAGAGTCAATGCGGAGGCTGTATACAGGGGGGGTACCGGTACAGAGTCAATGCGGAGGCTGTATACAGGGGGGGTACCGGTACAGAGTCAATGCGGAGGCTATATACAGGGGGGGTACCGGTACAGAGTCAATGCGGAGGCTATATACAGGGGGGTACCGGTACAGAGTCAATGCGGAGGCTATATACAGGGGGGTACCGGTACAGAGTCAATGCGGAGGCTATATACAGGGGGGTACCGGTACAGAGTCAATGCGGAGGCTATATACAGGGGGGTACCGGTACAGAGTCAATGCGGAGGCTATATACAGGGGGTACCGGTACAGAGTCAATGCGGAGGCTATATACAGGGGGGTACCGGTACAGAGTCAATGCGGAGGCTATATACAGGGGGGTACCGGTACAGAGTCAATGCGGAGGCTATATACAGGGGGGTACCGGTACAGAGTCAATGCGGAGGCTATATACAGGGGGGGTACCGGTACAGAGTCAATGCGGAGGCTATATACAGGGGGGGGTACCGGTACAGAGTCAATGCGGCGGCTATATACAGGGGGGTACCGGTACAGAGTCAATGTGGAGGCTATAAACAGGGGGTACCGGTATAGAGTCAATGTGGAGGCTATAAACAGGGGGTACCGGTACAGAGTCAAT
The DNA here is from genome assembly GCF_905237065.1 of Salmo salar. Classification (NCBI taxonomy): domain Eukaryota; kingdom Metazoa; phylum Chordata; class Actinopteri; order Salmoniformes; family Salmonidae; genus Salmo; species Salmo salar. Next base: position 47,302,311 of record NC_059458.1, on the reverse strand, counting down.
GTGGAGGCTATAAACAGGGGGTACCGGTACAGAGTCAATGTGGAGGCTATAAACAGGGGGTACCGGTACAGAGTCAATGTGGAGGCTATATACAGGGGGTACCGGTTGACCAAGCAGAGACTAAACACACGTGTCTCGTGGTCGAGGAACACGAGCCCCTTGAGTGACAGGGGGCGGGGCTAGGTCGGTGTAAAGCCGCATGGAGAGAGGCGAGAGATGACTCAAGTAGCAAAGTAAAGTATTAAAATTTACTTTAAACACAGCGCATTACATTTAACAAAGCAAACATTAAAATACTGTTATATTAGGTAAAGTAAAAACCCAAACCAGTCCATGCATCAACACCAGTACATGGTCAAATACAGTATTGCGCCCAGCCCTTCACTGTGGAGCCCCGAGCACCCGCCAACACGGCTGGTAAAATAGACATCTTACTACTGCCAAAACCTACCCAAATTTGGCAGGTGTTAATTTTAGGCCCTGATACTGGTGGTAACAGCACATTGTTCATATGGACCACAGAATAAGACCTAATCCAAAAGTAGTCATTTCCAGAGAAATTGAGGAAACAAAAGCATTGCTGATGAGTGACTGGATCTGACAGCAAAGCTTTACCATGTTTAACAACATACTACAGTACTGACCTGCGCCGCTCCTCTCTCCATTTAGAAATCTCCTCTGGAGTGTCCAGCTTGATTCTCTTTGCCCCTGGAGCATGATTCTATAGGAGACAGTACAGGAGGTTAAACGCGTGGTTCCAGACAGGAGGAGGAGGTTAAACGCGTGGTTCCAGACAGGAGGAGGAGGTTAAACGCGTGGTTCCAGACAGGAGGAGGAGGTTAAACGCGTGGTTCCAGACAGGAGGAGGAGGTTAAACGCGTAGTTCCAGACAGGAGGAGGTGGTTAAACACGTGGTTCCAGACAGGAGGAGGAGGTTAAACGCGTGGTTCCAGACAGGAAGAGGAGGTTAAACGCGTGGTTCCAGACAGGAGGAGGAGGTTAAACGCGTGGTTCCAGACAGGAGGAGGAGGTTAACCTGTTATGGCTAGGGGGCAGTATTTTCACGGCTGGATAAAAAAACATACCCGATTTAATCTGGTTACTACTCCTGCCCAGTAACTAGAATATGCATATAATTATTGGCTTTGGATAGAAAACACTCCAAAGTTTCTAAAACTGTTTGAATGGTGTCTGTGAGTATAACAGAACTCAAATGGCAGGTCAAAACCTGAGAGATTCCTTTACAGGAAGTGGCCTGTCTGACCATTTCTTGAACTTCTTTGCCATCTCTATCTTTTACAAAGGATCTCTGCTCTAACGTGACACTTCCTACGTCTTCCATGGGCGCTCAGAGCCCGGGAAAAAACAGAATGTCATCATCCCAGCCCCAGGCTGAAACACATTATCGCCTTTCTCAAGTGGCCGATCAAGGGACTGTGGGCTTAGGCGTGTGCCCTGGCCGCCCCCGTCTTTGTGATTTTTCCTCTGTTTGCCGAAAAAGGAGATTCCCGGTCGGAATATTATCGCTTTTTTACGAGATAAATTGCATAAAAATTGATTTTAAACAGCGGTTGACATGCTTCGAAGTACGGTAATGGAATATTTAGAATTTTTTTGTCACGAATTGCGCCATGCTCGCGACCCTTCTTTACCATTCGGATAGTGTCTGGGACGCACGAACAAAACGCCGCTATTCGGATATAACGATGGATTATTTTGGACCAAACCAACATTTGTTATTGAAGTAGCAGTCCTGGGAGTGCATTCTGACGATGACAACAAAAGGTAATCAAACTTTTATAATAGTAAATCTGATATTGGTGAGTGCTAAACTTGCCGGGTGTCTAAATAGCTAGCCCGTGATGGCTGGGCTATGTACTTAGAATATTGCAAAATGTGCTTTCACCAAAAAGCTATTTTAAAATCGGACATATCGAGTGCATAGAGGAGGTCTGTATCTATAATTCTTAAAATAATTGTTATGCTTTTTGTGAACGTTTATCGTGAGTAATTTAGCAAACTGTTAGTAAATTCCCCGGAAGTTTGCGGGGGGTATGCTAGTTCTGAACGTCACATGCTAATGTAAAAAGCTGTTTTTTGATATAAATATGAACTTGATTGAACAAAACATGCATGTATTGTATAACATAATGTCCTAGGTGTGTCATCTGATGAAGATCATCAAAGGTTAGTGCTGCATTTAGCTGTCTTCTGGGTTTTTGTGACATTATATGCTAGCTTGAAAAATGGGTGTCTGATTATTTCTGGCTTGGTACTCTGCTGACATAATCTAATGTTTTGCTTTCGCTGTAAAGCCTTTTTGAAATCGGACAGTGTGGTTAGATAAAGGAGAGTCTTGTCTTTAAATGGCTGTGAAATAGTCATATGTTTGAAAAATTGAAGTTTTTGTATTTTTGAGGAATTTGTAATTCGCGCCACGCCTATCATTGGATATTGGAGCAGGTGTTCCGCTAGCGGAACGTCTAGATGTAAGAGGTTAAACGCGTGGTTCCAGACAGGAAGAGGAGGTTAAACGCGTGGTTCCAGACAGGAAGAGGAGGTTAAACGCGTGGTTCCAGACAGGAAGAGGAGGTTAAACGCGTGGTTCCAGACAGGAAGAGGAGGTTAAACGCGTGGTTCCAGACAGGAAGAGGAGGTTAAACGCGTGGTTCCAGACAGGAAGAGGAGGTTAAACGCGTGGTTCCAGACAGGAAGAGGAGGTTAAACGCGTGGTTCCAGACAGGAAGAGGAGGTTAAACGCGTGGTTCCAGACAGGAAGAGGAAGAGGAGGTTAAACGCGTGGTTCCAGACAGGAAGAGGAGGAGGAGGTTAAACGCGTGGTTCCAGACAGGAAGAGGAGGAGGAGGTTAAACGCGTGGTTCCAGACAGGAAGAGGAGGAGGAGGTTAAACGCGTGGTTCCAGACAGAAAGAGGAGGAGGAGGTTAAACGCGTGGTTCCAGACAGGAAGAGGAGGAGGAGGTTAAACGCGTGGTTCCAGACAGGAAGAGGAGGAGGAGGTTAAACGCGTGGTTCCAGACAGGAAGAGGAGGAGGAGGTTAAACGCGTGGTTCCAGACAGGAAGAGGAGGTTAAACGCGTGGTTCCAGACAGGAAGAGGAGGTTAAACGCGTGGTTCCAGACAGGAAGAGGAGGAGGAGGTTAAACGCGTGGTTCCAGACAGAAAGAGGAGGAGGAGGTTAAACGCGTGGTTCCAGACAGAAAGAGGAGGAGGAGGTTAAACGCGTGGTTCCAGACAGGAAGAGGAGGTTAAACGCGTGGTTCCAGACAGGAAGAGGAGGTTAAACGCGTGGTTCCAGACAGGAAGAGGAGGTTAAACACGTGGTTCCAGACAGGAAGAGGAGGTTAAACGCGTGGTTCCAGACAGGAAGAGGAGGTTAAACGCGTGGTTCCAGACAGGAAGAGGAGGTTAAACGCGTGGTTCCAGACAGGAAGAGGAGGTTAAACGCGTGGTTCCAGACAGGAAGAGGAGGTTAAACACATGGTTCCAGACAGGAAGAGGAGGTTAAACACATGGTTCCAGACAGGAAGAGGAGGTTAAACACATGGTTCCAGACAGGAAGAGGAGGTTAAACACATGGTTCCAGACAGGAAGAGGAGGTTAAACACATGGTTCCAGACAGGAAGAGGAGGAGGAGTTTAAACACATGGTTCCAGACAGGAAGAGGAGGAGGAGTTTAAACACATGGTTCCAGACAGGAAGAGGAGGAGGAGTTTAAACACATGGTTCCAGACAGGAGGAGGAAGAGGAGGTTAAACACATGGTTCCAGACAGGAGGAGGAAGAGGAGGTTAAACACATGGTTCCAGACAGGAGGAGGAGGAGGTTAAACACATGGTTCCAGACAGGAGGAGGTTAAACACATGGTTCCAGACAGGAGGAGGTTAATGCTTCCCTCTATTCATGTATAGAAGCAACACTGACTGACAGTTGTGGCTGCTTTGTGTGATGTATTGGTCTCCACCTTCTTGACGTTTGTGCTGTTGACTGTGCCCAGTAATGTTTGTACCATGTTGTGTTGCCGCCTTGATATGTTGTCGTCTTAGGTCTCTATGTAGTGTTGTCTCTCTTGTGATGTGTGTTTCATCATATTTATATTGTATTTATTTTTAATCCCAGGCCCCAGTAGGAGGCCTTTTGCTAGGCCGTCATTGTAAATAAGAATTTGTTCTTAACCGACTTGCCTAGTTAAATAAAGGTTAAATAAAATATATACAGGAAGAGGTTAATGCTTGGTTCTATATAGATGAGAGGGGTTGATGGGTAATAGCTGAGGCTGGCGGTCTACTTACATTTTTCCAGTCAATGTTGACCAGCTTCTCATGAGCAGTGAAGCTGCAGTCTTCAACCAAGCACTAGAAAACAGAAGTCGCTTTTACTAAAGGTAGACTGACACAATGCGTTGCCTGTTTTACTAAAGGTAGACTGACACAATGCTTTGCCTGTTTTACTAAAGGTAAACTAACAACGGAAATGCTTTCTCTGGAACAGGCCCAGATCCCTGTGATTTGCATGAAGAGGAGGCGGAGAAAAAAGGGCAGTAGGGCGATCGCCTAAATTCATAGGCGATCGAATAAACCCCCACTTCCTTCCATTCTGCTAGCAAACTTGCAATCTTTGGACTATAAAATCGACGAGTTACGCAAAAGATTAAACTACCAAAATGACATTCACAACTGTAATATCTTATGCTTCACAGAGACGTGGCTGAACGACGACACTATCAACACACAGCTGGCTGGTTATACGATGCACCGGCAGGATAGAACAGCGGTGTCTGGAATAAAAAATAAAATAAAATAAACTCTGGACCACCTTTACTCCACCCACAGAGACGCATACAAAGCTCTCCCTCGCCCTCCATTTGCCAAATCTGACCATAATTCTATCCTCATGATTCATGCAAAAATTCAAGCAGGAAGCACCAGTAACTAGATCAATAAAAAAAAAATTAAAAAGTGGTCAGATGACATGCTAAGCTGCAGGACAGTTTTGCAAGCAGAATGGAATATGTTACGGGATTCCTCCGATGCCATTGAGGAGGACACCACATCAGTCATTGTTCATCAACAAGTGCATTGATGACGACGTCACCACAGTGACCGTACGTACAAACCCCAACCAGAAGCCATGGATTACAGGCAACATCCGCACTGAGCTAAAGGCTAGAGCTAACGCTTTCAAGGAGCGGGACTCTAACCCGGAAGCTTAGAAGAAATTCCACTATGCCCTCCGACGAACCATCAAAACAGGCAATTCTTCAATACAGGACTATGATCAAATCGTACTACACCGGCTCTGATGCTCGTCGGATGTGGCAGAGCTGGCAAACCATTACAATCTACAAAAAGGGAAGCACAGCCGAGAGATGCCCAGTGACATGAGCTAAACTACTTCTATGCTCGCGTCGAGGCAAATAAGAACAAAACATGCATGAGAACACCAGCTGTTCTGGAAGACCGTGATCACGCTCTCCGCAGCCGGTGAGTAAGACCGATAAACAGATCAACATTCACAAGGCCGCAGGGCCAGGCGGATTACCAGGACGTGTACTGCGTGCATGAGCTGACCAACTGGCAAGTGTCCTCACTGACATTTTCATCCTCTCCCTGTCCGAGTCTGTAATACAAACAAGTTTCAAGCAGAGCACCATAGTCCCTGTGCCCAAGAACACTAAGGTAACCTGCCTAAATGACTACAGACCCATAGCACTCACATATGTAGCCATGAAGTGCTTTGAAAGGCCGGTCATGGCTCACAACACCATCATCCCAGAAACCCTAGACCCACTCCAATTAGCATACCGCCCCAACAGATCCACAGATGATGCAATCTCGATTGCACTCCACACTGCCCCTTTCCCACCTGGACTAAAGGAACACCTACGTGAGAATGCTATTCATTGACTACAGCTCAGCGTTCAACACCATAGTGCCCTCAAAGCTCATCACTAAGCTAAGGAACCTGGGACTAAACACCTCCCTCTGCAACTGGATCCTGGACTTCCTGACGGGCCGCCCCCAGGTGGTGAGGGTAGGTAACTACAAATCTGCCACGCTGATCCTCAACACAGGGGCCTCTCAGGGGTGCAGGCTCAGTCCCCTCCTGTACTCCCTGTTCCCTCATGACTGCACGGTCAGGCACGACTCCAACACCATCATTAAATTTGCAGATGACACAACAGTGGTAGGCCTGATCACCGACAATGACGAGACAGCCTATAGGGAGGTCAGAGACCTGGCCGTGTGGTGCCAGGACAACAATCTCTCCCTCAACGTGATCAAGACAAAGGAGATTATTGTGGACTACAGGAAAAAGAGGACCGAGCACACCCCCATTCTCATCGACGGGGCTGCAGTGGAACAGGTTGAGAGCTTCAAGTTCCTTGGTGTCCACGTCAACAAACTAACATGGTCCAAGCACACCAAGACAGTCGTGAAGAGGGCACGACAAAACCTATTCCCCATCAGGAAACAAAAGATTTGGCATTGGTCCTCAGATCTTCAAAAGGTTCTACAGCTGCACCATCGAGAGCATTCTGACTGGTTGCATCACTTCCCGGTATGGCAACTGCTCGGCCGCCGACCGCAAGGCACTACAGAGGGTAGGGAGTACGGCTCAGTACATCACCGGGGCCAAGCTCCCTGCCATCCAGGACCTCTATACCAGGCGGTGTCAGAGGAAGGCCCTACAAATTGTCAAAGACTCCAGCCACCCTAGTCAGACTGTCCTCTCTGCTACCGCACGGCAAGCGGTACCGGAGCACCAAGTCTAGGTCCAAGAGGCTTCTAAACGACTTGTACCCTCAAGCCATAAGACTCCTGAACACCTAATTAAATGGCTACCAAGACTATTTGCATTGCCCCCCCCCCCTCTCTGTTATTAACCATGCATAGTCACTTTAATAATAACTTTACCTACATATTACCTCAACTAACCGGTGCCCCCGCACATTGACTCTGTACCGGTACCCCCCTGTATATAGTCTCACTATTGTTATTTTACTGCTGCTCTTTAATTACTTGTTACTTTTATTTCTTATCCATATTTTATTTATTTTTTTAACTGCATTGTTGGTTAGGGGCTCGTAAGTAAGCATTTCACTCAGGTCTACTACACCTGTTGTAGTCGGCATTTCACTCAGGTCTACTACACCTGTTGTAGTCGGCATTTCACTCAGGTCTACTACACCTGTTGTAGTCGGCATTTCACTCAGGTCTACTACACCTGTTGTAGTCGGCATTTCACTCAGGTCTACTACACCTGTTGTAGTCGGCATTTCACTCAGGTCTACTACACCTGTTGTAGTCGGCATTTCACTCAGGTCTACTACACCTGTTGTAGTCGGCATTTCACTAAGGTCTACTACACCTGTTGTAGTCGGCATTTCACTAAGGTCTACTACACCTGTTGTAGTCGGCATTTCACTAAGGTCTACTACACCTGTTGTAGTCGGCATTTCACTAAGGTCCACACCTGTTGTAGTCGGCATTTCACTAAGGTCCACACCTGTTGTAGTCGGCATTTCACTAAGGTCCACACCTGTTGTAGTCGGCATTTCACTAAGGTCCACACCTGTTGTAGTCGGCATTTCACTGAGGTCCACACCTGTTGTACTCGGCTCATGTGACTAATACCCTGATGACCTAGTATGATGTCATTACATTCGGTTCATCACCTCGTGTCGAATCAGAATCATTCGATGATGAGAATCAGTTACCTTGACATGTTCAGAGACGTGTTGGTCGTACTTGTCTTGGTTTTTGAAGCCTCGGTCACACGGGTCACAGAAATGGGAAAACTCTGATTCTTTTTTATTTTTCTGCTGGAAAGAAAACACAACATTTGAACCGATTACACTGAAATCAGTCAGTCACCCTATTGGAGTGTTCCCCTGTCTGAGACAGGGAGGGCCAACTGAAGGGGGCCACAGTGGGTCTGTGGACCAACATCCATGAAGGGGATGAGATGGGTTAAAGAAGTGTTTTTAAGCCTTGAGACATGGATTGTGTATGTGTGCTTTTCAGAGGGTGAACGGGCAAGACAAAATAGTCGGTGCCAGGCTCACAGGTTGGTGTCAAGAAATGCAACGCTGCAGGGTTTTTCACTCAACCGTTTCCTGTGTATATAAAGAATTGTCCACCACCCAACTTGACAACTATGGGAAGCTCAATATTATAAACGAGTTCTTAATGTTTATACACTCAGTGTACTTTGTACCCCTCATTTACTCAAGTGTTAGCATTATTTTGGCAGTTACCTGTAGATATATCAGACCTGGTTTTTGGTTTGAGGGTGGATTTACTACCTTTTTCCCATGGTTGTTGGGACGACCATAGTCATGCCTTCTGCCTCCATGTCCACGATGGAAGTTCTGGCCTGTGGGTCAAAGGTCAATACAACAATATTATGACTTGCCGCCTACGGCTGGGTGCAGTTCAGTCATCACCAATCTGACACTTCTGTTCTGTTAATGATGCAGGAGAAGAGAACCAGCATCTCCTCTGGCCAGATACTGGTTCAACCCAGACCTGAACCAGCATCTCCTCTGCCCAGATACTGGTTCAACCCAGATACTGGTTCAACCCAGACCGGAACCAGCATCTCCTCTGCCCAGATACTGGTTCAACCCAGACCTGAACCAGCGTCTCCTCTGCCCAGATACTGGTTCAACCCAGACCTGAACCAACATCTCCTCTGCTCAGATACTGGTTCAACCCAGATACTGGTTCAACCCAGACCGGAACCAGCATCTCCTCTGCCCAGATACTGGTTCAACCCAGACCTGAACCAACATCTCCTCTGCTCAGATACTGGTTCAACCCAGACCTGAACCAGCATCTCCTCTGCCCTGATACTGGTTCAACCCAGACCTGAACCAGCATCTCCTCTGTACAGATACTGGTTCAACCCAGACCTGAACCAACATCTCCTCTGCCCTGATACTGGTTCAACCCAGACCTGAACCAGCATCTCCTCTGTACAGATACTGGTTCAACCCAGACCTGAACCAGCATCTCCTCTGCCCTGATACTGGTTCAACCCAGACCTGAACCAGCATCTCCTCTGTACAGATACTGGTTCAACCCAGACCTGAACCAGCATCTCCTCTGCCCTGATACTGGTTCAACCCAGACCTGAACCAGCATCTCCTCTGCCCTGATACTGGTTCAACCCAGACCTGAACCAGCATCTCCTCTGTACAGATACTGGTTCAACCCAGCCCAAATGATAGATGTACATTATACAGGGCCAAGCTTGGTCAGCCCTACAGACCTAACCAACTAAATGGCGTCATGGGGGTTTACTTCAATAGACCTGATTGGTAAAGGTAACAGTAGTCCACCAGGGGCTCTCAGCCAGGCACGTGTCAACCTATGGACCGTGTAAAGAAGCCTCTTTACCAGGCCGCTGCTAGAACCAGAACTCTCCTAGTTAGTATAATACTCACCATATGAGCCTCTGGGTCGACCTGGACCGGGGCCGCCGTTCCAGTGTTCTCCCTGGCCGTTATATCTCCACGGCTCGGACGGTGGCTCGTACCAGTTCCACATAACGGGCTGGAAGTTGCTCGGAGGTGGAAGGAACGTCGGCGGTCTCACCATCGAACCCGGAGGAGGAGAGACAAAGTTCGGCGGAGGGTAGCTTCCAAAATCATTCATGATGTAGGTGGCGCCTCTTCTTCAATGTGTTGTCGATTAAATCCGTTTGTATAAATGTTTGTCTAGCTACGACCACTGAGGTATAACTAGAACAGCTACAACATGTGTGTTTCTGCTCCAGTTGCTGCATTCACGTCCTAGTTGAAACTAGGAAACTGTGAAATTTCCGACTATACAACTACTGGTGGTACTTATATACACGTACCGCTTTCAATCAGTCAGCCAGTCGGACAATTCTGAGTTTCCTAGTTCCGACGTGCACATGAACGCGACAAGTTTACGTCTGCAAAGCGTGTTCACCAGACAACGTCATATCCGCTAGTTTACGCCAACCAAAAACAATTCAATAATATCATTATTTGAAGTAACAACGACTTAGGTATAATGAAAATTTACCATAAACCATGTAGTTTATGAAACCAAACTCATGTAGAATTATATCTGCCCAATGTACATAGTGACTGAACACTGGTCACTTTAATAAGATTTACATACTGTTTTACCCACTTCATATGTATATACTGTATTCTAATCAAGGCTCATCCCATAGAGCCCCACTGTAGAGGTGTCATTATACTGTCTACTTCATATGTATATCCAGTATTCTAATCAAGGCTCATCCCATAGAGCCTCACTGTAGAGGACTGCTGTCCAGTTCATATGTATATACTGTATTCTAGTCCTGGTTCATCCTATATAACTACTGCTGTCCACTTCATATGTATATCCAGTATTCTAATCAAGGCTCATCCCATAGAGCCCCACTGTAGAGGTGTCATTATATATAACTACTGCTGTCCACTTCATATGTATATCCAGTATTCTAATCAAGGCTCATCCCATAGAGCCCCACTGTAGAGGTGTCATTATATATAACTACTGCTGTCTACTTCATATGTATATCCAGTATTCTAATCAAGGCTCGTCCCATAGAGCCCCACTGTAGAGGTGTCATTATACCCATAAAACCTAACGGTCAAAGAGGTTCATCCTATATAACTACTGCTGTCCACTTCATATGTATATCCAGTATTCTAATCAAGGCTCGTCCCATAGAGCCCCACTGTAGAGGTGTCATTGCCATAAAACCTAACGGTCAAAAAGGGAAATGGTTCCAATGGTTTTTCCACCATTGATTTTTCCCATAGAGGATTATAGAAACACTTTAAAATAGGGGCTGTGTTTCTTGTATGCTTACCCTGGCATTACGTTTTCATAACCATCTAAATCTCTCTCGGACAAGGTGATTTTAATCAATATGTTAGTCTCAATTTACTCTCAGATTCGAAAATAGTAATTATCATCAAAGCAGACATCATGCAAAACTGCAAATGCCTGCAAGCTCCTGCAAGTCATCCCTCGCTGACATCTTTGCTAACAGGTATTGTGTCAATTTAAAATGGTACAAGACAGTTCACAGAATTGTCCATTTAAAAATGTGGCCAATTTATTCATTACTACATTTAGCTAACATTAGATAGTTAATCCAGAGATTCTTACCTTTGATTCTGTAGTCTCGTCCAGATCATCATGGTATTTGTAGTTCTTTATGATAGCGTTTCCTTTTGGGGAGGCGAATACAGGCGAATATATTGATAAAAGTAATATTTTCCTAAAGAGATTTAGATGGTTATCAAAACGTCACACCAAGGTAAGCGTACACGAAACACAGCCCTGATTTTAAGTGTTTCTAAAATCCCCTATGGGAAAAATGAATGGTGGAAAAAACGATTGGAACCATTTCCATGTTTGACCGCTAGGTTTTATGGGTATTATGACTCATACTGTGGTACTTTATATAACTACTGCGGTACACACCTTTCCTATTTATATACTGTCCATAATGTCTATAAGCAACATCATATATATATATTTACATTCCTGTCTAGGTAGCCTAGTGGTTAATGTTGGGCCAGTAACAGAAAGTTCTCGGTTTTGAATACCGAAGCCTACAAGGTAAAACAATCTGTCGATGTGCCCTTGAGCAAGGCATTTAACCTTAATCTGCTCAAGGGGCTCCGTACTACTATAGCTGACCCTGTAAAACAACTAACCGGTGTGTGACAGTCAACTTTTATATATACGTTTTTATTTGATTTGATTAATTCCTGTCTTATTTTGGGGGGATTTGCGTGTATCGTTTTGTACTGCAAGGTTTTACTGTATGGAACATGCACTACTGGCGCTAGGAACGTGTACGCGGTTCTTCACCAAAATGTTCTCGTGTGATTTGTTCGTCTCCAAATAGTTCTCGCTGCCACTTCTCGCGATGTTAGAGAGGACGCGCTTCCGGGTGAGGCACACAGATCACCGCGTGGAACAGGACTAGCGAAGTTTCTCCAGGAGAGAAGTTTGTTTCGGGGTTAAACTTGGTGGAAAAGCGTCAGAGATGCTTGTTTTATTTGAAACCGCTGCTGGTTATGCAATATTTAAAGTGAGTATTTAGCTAAAGTTATATTCTAAATTCTAATAATTTTAGATGGGTGCATGACATGTTTTATTATCATTGAACCGGTTCGCGGTTTAGCTAGCTAAATACGTTGTTTTCCTGGAGTAGCTAGATATTGTATTAAAATACAAACTATTTCAATGTCAATACCTGTTTCACCTTGTTTACAGTACACATGGCTTCTCTATTTAGGTCGTCGTAGTAATTCTCTTATGCAAACCTTTTTACTGCAACTGGGCCTTCTCATTCAACACGCTGTAGTTAAGCAACCACGTTGCATGTGGCAAGTTAGCAAGCTAACTTCCCTAGATCTGCTGGATATACAGATACTTTTCTACCTTGGACTTTGTAATTATGCAACTGTTTGAACCCGTTGTATTTTAGGAGTGAAATGTTTTATTTGTTGCCAATGCTTCCCCAACATTTCAGAGGTTTCTCTTCCTAGCCTAGTTAGCATAACTGCTGCGTGGTACTTTGGGAGGACCGCGTGTTGGCTTGTCCCCCTTTACAGATCATCACCCAGTTCACAGGGTTTTAATTACAACACATGGAAACCCAGTTGAGTTAAATGCAAGTCATGTACGGTATGCCCGTGTACTTGATCCAACTGTAAACATTTTTTTGTTTCAGGTCCTAGATGAGTCAAAGCTCCAGGAGGTGGACAGTTTATGGAAGGAGTTTGAAACGCCGGAGAAGGCCAACAAAGTGTGAGTTTTGGCCCCATGTCTGGAGAGACGATGTTTAGATTCGAGGGAATACGTTGTCAATGAACAGTAGTATTACACATTATCAGCATAAGGAACATGTTTCTGGAGTTGACGAATAACATGTTGCCACCCTTTATCCTTCCAGAGTGAAGTTGAAGCACTTTGAGAAATTCCAGGACACAACAGAGGCCTTGGCAGGTAGACAGAATACTTTTTTTTTTTTTACATTTACATTTTAGTCATTTAACAGACGCTCTTATCCAGAGCGACTTACAGTAGTGAATGCATACATTTAAATTAATTTCATACATTTATTGATTTTTCCCGTACTGGCCGCCCGTGGGAATCGAACCCACAACCCTGGCGTTGCAAACACCATGCTCACTATAATGTACCAGTTAGTGTTCAAGGGCTGTCAGAGTTAAGGCTTCTGCATGCTTTAGCTCGGTGAACCAAACGTGTGCTCGCATACTCCCTTAAAAGACCTTCACTTGAAAAATGAGAAATGCGGAGACAGTAGTTTGTCCATCTTGAGAAGCCGTAGCCGGTATACACTAACTCAAACTAGTCAGAATTAATTGAAGATGGCTCAAGAAATGTCTTATATATATTTTTTTTTACAATTTTACATCTAAGTAAGCTGTTTGGTGCCGTATTTATAAAGTTAGAATGTGAAGGGAAAACGAGTATCGTTAAAGTGTTCACAAACAGCTGGGAAAAACCCTAACTGACGACCAAACAAACACGTTTCCTAAGATATGCACTAACTATCCCCAACTGTTTGGGATGGGAAGCATGCAGGAGCCTTTAGGAGTCTGAATCAAACATGTGGTCATTCAGCAGTATTCCTCACTACCACTGAGACCACAGCCAACCATAACCATCATAACAGACAGCAGCCAGTTGTTGAACTCACCCTCCTGACCACAGCCAACCATAACCATCGTAACAGACAGCAGCCAGTTGTTGAACTCACCCTCCTGACCACAGCCAAACGTAACCATCATAACAGACAGCAGCCAGTTGTTGAACTCACCCTCCTGACCACAGCCAACCATAACCATCGTAACAGACAGCAGCCAGTTGTTGAACTCACCCTCCTAACAGATGTTGATTCTATGAATGAAAACATAATACTAATGTTGTGTCTTCATGTTGGAACTATAAGTCTCTTGTATATGTAGTGTATGTGGACACCCCATCAAATTAGTGGATTCGGCTATTTCAGCCAAACCCGTTGCTGACAGGTGTATAAAACCGAGCCCACAGCCATGCATTCTCCATAGACAAACATTGCTGTCAGAGCAGCTCACAGATCACTGCACCTGAACATAGCCCATCTGTAAACAGCCAATCTCCACCCGGCACAGCCAGAAGAGGACTGGCCACCCCTCAGAGCTTGGTTTCTTCCTAGGTTTTGGCATTTCTAGGGAATTTTTCCTAGCCACTGTACTTCTACACCTGCATTGCTTGCTGTTTGGGGTTTTAGGCTGGGTTTCTGTACAGCGCTTTGAGGTATCAGCTGATGTAAGAAGGGCTATATAAATACATTTGATTTGATCTACCTACCTCATCCCCATACTGTATTTATTTATTTATCTTGCTCCTTTGCACCCCAGTATCTCTAATTGCACATTCATCTTCTGCACATCTATCATTCCAGTGTTTAATTGCTATATTGTAATTACTTCGCCACCATGGCCTATTTATTGCCTTAACTCCCTTATCCTACCGCATTTGCACTCACTGTATATGGACTTCTTGTTTTCTTTTGTTCTACTGTATTATTGACTATGTTTTGTTTATTCCATGTGTAACTCTGTATGTGTCACACTGCTTTGCTTTATCTTGGCCAGGTCGCAGTTGCAAATGAGGACTTGTTCTCAACTAGCATACCTGGTTAAATAAAGGTGAAAATAAATACAAATTTGGCAGTAGAATGGCCTTACTGAAGAGCTCAGTAATTTCCAATGTGGCACTGTCATAGGATGCCACCTTTCCAACAAGTCAGTTTGTCAAATTTCTGCCTTACTAGAGCTGCCCCGGTAAAGCTGAGTTCTGTTATTGTGATGTGGAAACGTCTAGGAGCAACAACGGCTCAGCCGCAAAGTGGTAGGCCACTCAAGCTCACAGAACTGGACTCGAGTGCTGAAGCGTGTACACGTCTCTCCTGTCTTCATGTTGTAACTATAACATATCTTCTCTCCTGTGCCCAGCGGCCACTGCCATGACAGAAGGGAAGATGGGGAAGAGTCTGAAGAAGGTCCTGAAGAAAGTGGTGGCTAAAGAAGCTCATGAACAGCTGGCCATCAGCGACGCTAAACTTGGGGGCGTCATCAAGGACAAGTTGAACCTGAGCTGTGTCCACAGTCCTGCGGTGGCAGAGCTAATGAGAGGCATCAGGACACAGATGGAGGCCCTGATCACTGGGCTGCCCCCCCGGGAGATCAGCGCCATGTCTCTGGGACTGGCTCACAGGTAGGAACACAGGCACCACTTGGTGTTTAGGATTTATTAGGATCCCATTAGATGATGCCAACTAGTCTTATAACGAAAGACATTACAGACAAACACTTTATAATTTACTTACGTTAATATGTAGTGTGTGTGTTGCCGATGATTATATCATGCTGTCTGAAATCACGTGTGGATTTCCTCAGCATTCGTCACTACCCCTGAGGCAGCACCTCTCTCTGTCGTATTCATAGAAGAGCTGAACGGCTGCTATGACAGATCCTGATCTGTTTCTCTTTCCTCAGTTTGTCCCGTTACAAGCTGAAGTTCAGCCCTGACAAAGTGGATACCATGATAGTTCAAGCTATCTGTAAGTACCTCTTAAACCAGGGATGGGGGTGGGGGCCACGAAAACCTCATGAGGGGCTGCAACACATCCCACATCATTACCCCCCCCCCCCACCTTGCCAGCAGAACATTTTAGCGGCCCCCTCACGAGACAGCAAAACATTTTAGCGGCCCCCCACAAGACTGAAGATCATTTAACTTTTAGCGTTCATTTCCTACAATTCTACACATTCTGCTACAGAATGTAGGCACATTAGTGCAATTTTGATTGTAACTGGTATTATGGTCTGTAGCGGGTGTGACTAGTATTATGGTCTGTAGCAGGTGTGACTAGTATTATGGTCTGTAGCGGGTGTGACTAGTATTATGGTCTGTGGCGGGTGTGACTAGTATTATGGTCTGTGGCGGGTGTGACTAGTATTATGGTCTGTGGCGGGTGTGACTAGTATTATGGTCTGTGGCGGGTGTGACTAGTATTATGGTCTGTGGCGGGTGTGACTAGTATTATGGTCTGTGGCGGGTGTGACTAGTATTATGGTCTGTGGCGGGTGTGACTAGTATTATGGTCTGTGGCGGGTGTGACTAGTATTATGGTCTGTGGCGGGTGTGACTAGTATTATGGTCTGTGGCGGGTGTGACTAGTATTATGGTCTGTGGCGGGTGTGACTAGTATTATGGTCTGTGGCGGGTGTGACTAGTATTATGGTCTGTGGCGGGTGTGACTAGTATTATGGTCTGTGGCGGGTGTGACTAGTATTATGGTCTGTGGCGGGTGTGACTAGTATTATGGTCTGTGGCGGGTGTGACTAGTATTATGGTCTGTGGCGGGTGTGACTAGTGTTATGGTCTGTGGCGGGTGTGACTGGTGTTATGGTCTGTGGCGGGTGTGACTGGTGTTATGGTCTGTGGCGGGTGTGACTGGTGTTATGGTCTGTGGCGGGTGTGACTGGTGTTATGGTCTGTGGCGGGTGTGACTGGTGTTATGGTCTGTGGCGGGTGTGACTGGTGTTATGGTCTGTGGCGGGTGTGACTGGTGTTATGGTCTGTGCCGGGTGTGACTGGTGTTATGGTCTGTGCAGCTCTGCTGGATGACCTGGACAAGGAGCTGAACAACTACATCATGCGCTGTAGGGAGTGGTACGGCTGGCACTTCCCTGAGGTGGGGAAGATCATCACTGACAACCTGGCCTACTGCAAGAGTGTCCGCAAGATCGGCGTTCGTACCAACGTGGCAACCACTGACCTGTCTGAACACCTCCCCGAGGAGGTCGAGGCAGAGGTCAAACTGGCTGCGGAGATCTCCATGGGAACGGAGGTGTCCGAGGAGGACATCGCCAACATCATGCACCTGTGTGACCAGGTGATAGAGATCACAGAGTACCGCACCCAGCTGTACGACTACCTGAAGAACAGGATGATGGCCATCGCTCCCAACCTGACTGTCATGGTGGGCGAGCTGGTGGGAGCGCGACTCATCTCACACGCTGGTGAGTCAGGATGTAACGGCCAGTCACACAGCAGGAATCATTCACAACACAAAACAAGCAGTGATTATCATGACTATATGTCACAATCCTGAAACCTGATGCTTTTCAGTCACTACCTCATCTGAGCTTGTATGAAAACCTTTTACCTGGACACCTGGAGTAGGCAGCTGGAGAGTCCAACTGGTCCTAAATGTTCTGGTTCTGTGACAGGGTCCCTGTTGAACCTGGCCAAGCACCCGGCCTCCACCGTCCAGATCCTGGGAGCAGAGAAAGCCCTGTTCAGAGCCCTGAAGACCCGCAGAGACACGCCCAAATATGGTCTCATCTACCACGCCTCTCTGGTGGGACAGACGTCGGCCAAGAACAAGGGCAAGGTGAGGCTTTTGTTCCAGCATCACTGGAAGTAGAATATCTCTTCACTACAGTACTGCTGTCATGTTCCAGGTGGAATCGGCATGTCTCTACACTACAGTACTGCTGTCATGTTCCAGGTGGAATCATAATGTCTCTACACTACAGTACTGCTGTCATGTTCCAGGTTGAATCATAATGTCTCTACACTACAGTACTGCTGTCATGTTCCAGGTTGAATCATAATGTCTCTACACTACAGTACTGCTGTCATGTTCCAGGTGGAATCGGCATGTCTCTACACTACAGTACTGCTGTCATGTTCCAGGTGGAATCGGCATGTCTCTACACTACAGTACTGCTGTCATGTTCCAGGTGGAATCGGCATGTCTCTACACTACAGTACTGCTGTCATGTTCCAGGTGGAATCGGCATGTCTCTACACTACAGTACTGCTGTCATGTTCCAGGTGGAATCGGCATGTCTCTACACTACAGTACTGCTGTCATGTTCCAGGTGGAATCGGCATGTCTCTACACTACAGTACTGCTGTCATGTTCCAGGTGGAATCGGCATGTCTCTACACTACAGTACTGCTGTCATGTTCCAGGTGGAATCGGCATGTCTCTACACTACAGTACTGCTGTCATGTTCCAGGTGGAATCGGCATGTCTCTACACTACAGTACTGCTGTCATGTTCCAGGTGGAATCGGCATGTCTCTACACTACAGTACTGCTGTCATGTTCCAGGTGGAATCGGCATGTCTCTACACTACAGTACTGCTGTCATGTTCCAGGTGGAATCGGCATGTCTCTACACTACAGTACTGCTGTCATGTTCCAGGTGGAATCGGCATGTCTCTACACTACAGTACTGCTGTCATGTTCCAGGTGGAATCGGCATGTCTCTACACTACAGTACTGCTGTCATGTTCCAGGTGGAATCGGCATGTCTCTACACTACAGTACTGCTGTCATGTTCCAGGTGGAATCGGCATGTCTCTACACTACAGTACTGCTGTCATGTTCCAGGTGGAATCGGCATGTCTCTACACTACAGTACTGCTGTCATGTTCCAGGTGGAATCGGCATGTCTCTACACTACAGTACTGCTGTCATGTTCCAGGTGGAATCGGCATGTCTCTACACTACAGTACTGCTGTCATGTTCCAGGTGGAATCGGCATGTCTCTACACTACAGTACTGCTGTCATGTTCCAGGTGGAATCGGCATGTCTCTACACTACAGTACTGCTGTCATGTTCCAGGTGGAATCATAATGTCTCTACACTACAGTACTGCTGTCATGTTCCAGGTGGAATCGGCATGTCACTACACTACAGTACTGCTGTCTTGTTCTAATCGACCTTCTTCCTCTCCTCTCAGATCTCCAGGATGCTGGCAGCCAAAGCATCTCTGGCGATCCGCTACGATGCCCTGGGAGAGGACACAAACGCTGAGATGGGAGTTGAGAACCGTGCCAAGCTGGAGGCCAGACTACGCCACCTAGAGGAGAAGGGAGTAAGTAGCTGTCTGCCCCTTACTGCTAGAGGCCCAAAACAACCAGCCACATGAGATGCCAAGCAGTGATGATGATGACTAATGTCTACAGTCCTGAAACTACCTGATGCTTTTCAGTCACTACCTCATCTGAGCTTGTATTATTAAACAGTGATATCCTGCTGGTCTCCTACTCTGGTCCCCTACTCACCTGATGCTTTTCAGTCACTACCTCATCTGAGCTTGTATTATTAAACAGTGATATCCTGCTGGTCTCCTACTCTGGTCCCCTACTCACCTGATGCTTTTCAGTCACTACCTCATCTGAGCTTGTATTATTAAACAGTGATATCCTGCTGGTCTCCTACTCTGGTCCCCTACTCACCTGATGCTTTTCAGTCACTACCTCATCTGAGCTTGTATTATTAAACAGTGATATCCTGCTGGTCTCCTACTCTGCCGGTCCCCTACTCATCCCCTACTCTGCCGGTCCCCTACTCGTCCCCTACTCTGCCGGTCCCCTACTATTGTACTGAGCCTGGTTTCTCCTTTCAGATCAGAAGAATCAGTGGAACAGGCAAAGCCATGGCGAAGTCTGACAAATACCAACACAAGAGGTGAGTTACGCCTGGAGACTGCTGTATTGTTACGCCTGGAGACTACTGTATTGTTACGCCTGGAGACTACTGTATTGTCTACTGTATTGTAGATTGGAAATGATAGGAATGAAGGGTAAATGTAGTACTGGTGATATATGTAATGGGGAATTGATATACACGAACAATCAAACGCAAACGATTCACTGAGATGGTCGCGAAGCAGGAAGGTGTCGTGTGCTATAAATTGACCTGCTACTGCTCAACTAAAAACACATCTTGTTCGACCAACAGCCTTTCGACCAATCAACCGACCGTCGACTAATTACCAACTGTGCTGGTGACTAACGTTCTGTCATGTCTCCATAGTGACGTGAAGGTGTACGACCCCTCCGGAGACTCCACCCTCCCCTCTGTTTCCAAGAAGAGGAAGTTTGAGGAGGTGGAGGAGGAAGAGCTGGCCACACCAGTGACCGTCAAAACCAAGAAATCCAAGAAAGATCCTGTGGAAGGTCAGTTGAGTAACTCTGAGCCATAATCCTTTTATATAACCCATTATCCATCCCATAATACACATCCTGTTATATAACCCAATCCATACCATAATACACATCCTGTTATATAACCCAACACATACCATAATACACATCCTGTTATATAACACAATCCATACCATAATACACATCCTGTTATATAACCCATTATCCATACCATAATACACATCCTGTTATATAACCCATTATCCATACCAACATACACATCCTGTTATATAACCCATTATCCATACCAACATACACATCCTGTTATATAACCCATTATCCATACCAACATACACATCCTGTTATATTATCCATTATCCATAACGTGAGACCGGTTCTCAGCTGTCTTAAATTCTATGGTCTCGCGGTGCTTTCTGTTTTCATTCAGAACCAGAGGTGTCAACGGCAGCAGAAGAAACTCCCAAGAAGAAGAAAAAGAAGGCCAAGAAAGCCGAGGCAGTGGAGGAGGCGATGGATGTAAAGGATGAGGAAGAGGAGGCCACCGTCTCTCCCACAGAAAAAGTACGTAGCTGATGGGGACATGCCTCCAGAATATATATTCCTGCTCATCTAAGCCGTTCTGTCTGAACAAACATACTCATTTGTTATTTCTTGTGATTTACAGTCATCAAAGAAGAAGAAAAAGAAGAGAAAGGTCAAGGAGGAAGAGGGAGAATAATGTGGTTGGGGAGAAACTGTATTATATTAGGACTTTTAGTTGTCGTATCTACCAGGGCCGGACTGACTCATGTTTCAGCCTGACCGTTTAAAGACGAGAGAACTCGAGAGGTTATTTCAGAATGACCAGTAGCTGATCTGTTATGATTAGGAATGAGACTGGATGATGGTGTATAAATCCTCCTGTGGATTTGAGTTTCAGATTAACCTTTATTTTACTGTAACCTTTTATTATTAATAACCAGTTAAAGATCCAATAGACTGGATACAGTATCAGGTTGTATTAGTGTTCATGTTAAAACACTTCATTTCTCCACTGGTTTTTAAAAGCTGTTTCCCACAAGTCTTTGTCCATAAGTGATTAAATCCATTTTCTCAGTCAGCGGTCTTTCCTTTCATTCCAGCTATGGTGGATTCAGACCCCTTGACTTTATCCACATTTTGTTACGTTACAGCCTTATTCTAACATTGAGGGAAAAGCAATTTAATCAATCTACACACGATACCCCAAAATGACAAAGCTAAACAAGTTTAGACATTTTTGCACATTTATTCAAAATACATATCGCATTTAGTCACTTCACTCCTACCTACATGTACAAATTACCACAACTAACCTGTACCCTCCACACTGACTCGGTACCGGTACCCCCTGTATATAGACTCCACACTGACTCGGTACCGGTACCCCCTGTATATAGACTCCACACTGACTCGGTACCCCCTGTATATAGACTCGTTAGTGTTACTTTCTATTACATTTTTTACTTTCGTTTATTTGGTAAATATTTTCTTACTGTCATTGATCTGCACTGTTGGTTAAGGGCTGGTCAGTCAGCATTTCACTGTGAGGTCTACACCTGCTGGTCAGACAGCATTTCACAGTGAGGTCTACACCTGCTGGTTAAGGGCTTGTCAGCATTTCACAGTGAGGTCTACACCTGTTGGTTAAGGGCTGGTCAGTCTTTCACAGTGAGGTCTACACTTGTAGTTGGTGCATGTGACAAATAAAGTTTGATTTGATAAGTATTCAGACCCTTAACACAGTACTTTGAAGCACCTTTGGCAGCGATTACAGCCTTGAGTCTTCTTGGGTATGACGCTACAAGCTTGGCACACCTGTATTTGGAGTTTGTCCCATTCTATAGATCCCCTCGAGCTCTGTCAGGTTGGAAGAGGAGCATCGCTGCACAGCTATTTTCAGGTCTCAAGTCTGGGCTCTGGCTGGGCCACTCAAGGACATTCAGAGACTTGTCAAATCAAATATTATTGGTCACATACACGTGAATAGCAGATGTTATTGCGGGTGTACAGAAATGCTTGTGCTTCTAGCTGTGACAGTGCAGTAATATCTAACAAATTACACATCCAAGTAGGAATGAATTAAGACTATACATATGGATGAGCGGAACGGACTAAGATACAGTAGAATACTATAGAAAACAGTTTATACAGGGAGGGAAAAAAGTATTTGATCCCCTGCTGATTTTGTATGTTTCTCCACTGACAAAGAAAGGATCAGTCTATAATTTTAATGGTAGGTTTATTTGAACAGTGAGAAACAGAATAACAAAAAAATCAAGAAAAACGCATGTCAGAAATGTTATAAATTGATTTTCATTTTAATGAGGGAAAGAAGTATTTGACCCCTCTGCAAAACATGACTTAGTACTTGGTGGCAAAACCCTTGTTGGCAATCACAGAGGTCAGACGTTTCTTGTAGTTGGCCACCAGGTTTGCACACATCTCAGGAGGGATTTTGTCCCACTCTTTGCAAATCTTCTCCAAGTCATTAAGGTTTTGAGGCTGACGTTTGGCAACTCGAACCTGAGATGACTGGAGAGAAGAAGATAGGAGGAGCAGAGAGGACGAGAGGAGGAGCAGAGAGGACGAGAGGAGGAGCAGAGAGGACGAGAGGAGGAGCAGAGAGGACGAGAGGAGGAGCAGAGAGGACGAGAGGAGGAGCAGAGAGGACGGGAGGAGGAGCAGAGCAAACGCCCCTGCTGCCCACCCAAGTTTACTTGTAAATAAAAACAACAGCTAAACCTTGGCCACAATATCTGGACATGTCTTCATATAACAATGCATAGATGTCTGTTTATATGGTGATGGTAATGGTTGTACTTTATTCATCCCTCATCTCTGCCATTACATACAATGAAACAAGAACAGGTGAAGAATAAAAAACTGAGCAATGTAATACAAAACACTATTAAACATTATTGGAAAAAATTAACTAAGTAAAAAGTTCATCCCACGTGTTTGTGAATTTTATTTTATTTTAGAATGGCAGGAAATTAGTTTTCAAATGTAGATTTTTTTCTGGGGGGGGGGGTTCCCCCGGCAGATTTGGTCCCCCCTAATGTTGACTCCATGGCTACGGCCTTGGTAGACATGTAGAAAACGGATTATCATAACATTTAGCTTCAACAGTAGTGGGACCGTGACATTGTCTCTCTCTGCTGCACCCTCACTGTGTCACGTCCTGACCAGCAGAGGGAGTAGTGGTGTAGTATTTTGGTCAGGACGTGGCAGAAGAAGTCTGTATGTGTTGTCTAGTATGTCTGTTTCTGTGTTAGTCTTGTGACTCCTGATCAGTAACAGCTGGGGATTGTTGTTCCTGATTGGGAGTCATATTTAGGAGGATGTTTGTCACTTGGGTTTGTGGGTGGTTGTGCTAACACTGCTAGTCTTTTTGTTTGTAGTAAGCCTGTCGTGAGTTTCGTGTTTATTGGTTTCCTGTGTATGCTTTGCTCTTCTATATTAAAAAGATGAGTATCCACATTCCGTTTGGTCCATACAACACGGCTTCAACAATTATGACACACTGCCTGCACTGAAGTCCGTTGAAGCGGAGTTTAGCAGCTTACACAAAACCAATAACGACATGTAAAACAAACCCAGAAATCTCAAATAAATTGATTATTTATGAAATTACCTTGACGAGATTATATACTGTACAAACCTAAAATCTCTAACTATGTGACTTGTAAAATAGTTCATGACGTTCTTCACTCAATCAGTTGGCACAAAATTAGCACATAAAACCTTTACCAAATGTGATAATACCTTGATGTATTTGTTAACTAGCATGTTATGACATGTTCTTTCGATATTAGAACGTTTAAAGTTTAAACGTTACCTGTAGTAATACATTTGAAACGGACGCAAAAGTTGTCGTTTCGACTGCACAATTCTGGCGCTTCTTTTATTCTAATGATGCGCGCCTGCCGGAACTTCCTGTTCCCGCACTACCAGAGATCCTAAACCCAGAGACGCGAGACTTCCAAGAACGCTTGTGAAGCAAACCTACCCGGGGTTTGAGAAGTCAATGAGAGAAGTGAACAATTCTGATACTTTTGTAGCAGCTAATGGGGATCCTAATAAATACAGAAAATATGCCGTCTGCACACACTTGATACATGGCCATTATTTTATCAATTTCGTCACTGCAGCGGCTTATTCACAATAGCTCTCACTGTATATCTTACTTATCCCAGCATCACGAGTAGACAGATACTGTTCTTCAAACAACAGTAAAACGGATGGACTTTCCTCCTCCTTTCCATCTACTACACGGTTTAGTGCTCCAACCACATCAGTAAAACGGATGGACTTTCCTCCTCGTTTCCATCTCCTACACGGTTTAGTGCTCCAACCACATCAGTAAAACGGATGGACTTTCCTTCTCCTTTCCGTCTACTACACGGTTTAGTGCTCCAACCACATCAGTAAAACAGATGGACTTTCCTCCTCCTTTCCGTCTACTACACGGTTTAGTGCTCCAACCACATCAGTAAAACGGATGGACTTTCCTCCTCCTTTCCGTCTACTACACGGTTTAGTGCTCCAACCACATCAGTAAAACGGATGGACTTTCCTCCTCCTTTCCGTTGTCATGATGTTGGCCTGTGGGTAAGGTTTATGACCCCCCCATAAATACCTTTCTCCCTTTCCCTCTCTTACTGACCCTACTGAAGGACTGCTGTCCTGTTAAATATAGAGAGTCTGGGAACATCAAACAAATGGGGAAAGGAACCATATTTTGGTAATAAAACCAGTTGGAAATATGCTTGATAACGTAATGAGTATGGATTTCATTTCAGTTGTCATCTGAGACATTATGATTGATGACAGGACGACATAAACTGTACCTGAGAAAGTATACGCCCTCTAGTTATCAGAGTAACATGGAATTGTTATGCAATTGAAATGTTTGATATTGAAATTGTTTGTTAGGAGATTAAATGTAATTTTAGCTTCCAAATGAGAGATTTGGGTTTTCATAAGGAAAGTGCCCTGCTTGATCAGTGGCCCAACCCTGTGAAGAGACAGGGGTTATAAACGATGAAACACCTCCCTCCCCCTCTCCACTATATAAGCCTTTGACGAAAAGATAACCAGGTTGTTCCAGTACGGGAGGTCTGCAGCCTCTACGTTAGAAGGACACACATGTCAACTAAGCCAACCTCGGCGTGAGCTATGGTATGAACTGGTATGAACTTTGAGCTTATTCACTACAGAAGTGATACTTCCTAGCCGCTGTAGACGTGGGCTAGGAAAGGACGGACGACGGATCCAGTCTAACAGACGGACGAAGATACCACCACGTATCCAATTTACCACCAGAGACATTCTTAAGAGTTTACAGGAAGATCTGTTGGCCAACCCGGCCAGCATCTACGACCAATCTACCGAAGCGCAGCTCAGAGTAAATATTTATTGCATTTTCCTTTTCCAAATGGGCGGTAATTTAGAATGCATAAGATAATGTATTTACGATAGCCTAGCTGCTGTTTCTTCGTTCCTAAATCTTCCCGCTCTTTCATTCAAGCCCAACCCCCTTTCCTTTGTGTAATTAGCTTTCATACAGGTTCAGTCTACCAGGACGTTTTCTGTATGACATCATTGTATTCTGTGTATTTGTAATTCTGTGTGATTAGTTAGGTATTTAGTAAATAAATAATTAAACCCAATTTTGTATTGCTGATTCAACTTGTTAGCCAGGGTTCGTGAAGATAGCCAAGAATTTACAACTTTCATTATGAGACTGAAAATAAGACAAGGGTTAATATTGACTGCTATCAATGTAAAATATTACAAAGTATTTTAAGAGTTTATTCGGAAGATAACGGCTCTATAAACGTTCTTCCGTGGTGCCCCGACTTTCTAGTTAATTACATTTACATGATTAGCTTAATCAGGTAATATTAATTACAGAGAAATCATTTTATAAGATAGCATGTCATATCACTTAATCCGGCATAGCCAAAGACACGACACCGTCTACTACACGGTTTAGTGCTCCAACCACATCAGTAAAACGGATGGACTTTCCTCCTCCTTTCCGTCTCCTACACGGTTTAGTGCTCCAACCACATCAGTAAAACGGATGGACTTTCCTCCTCGTTTCCGTCTACTACACGGTTTAGTGCTCCAACCACATCAGTAAAACGGATGGACTTTCCTCCTCGTTTCCGTCTACTACACGGTTTATTGCTCCAACCACATCAGTAAAATGGATGGACTTTCCTCCTCCTTTCCGTCTACTACACGGTTTAGTGCTCCAACCACATCAGTAAAACGGATGGACTTTTCTCCTCCTTTCCGTTTATTACACGGTTTAGTGCTCCAACCACATCAGTAAAACGGATGGACTTTCCTCCTCCTTTCCGTCTACTACACGGTTTAGTGCTCCAACCACATCAGTAAAACGGATGGACTTTCCTCCTCCTTTCCGTCTACTACACGGTTTAGTGCTCCAACCACATCAGTAACACGGATGGACTTTCCTCCTCCTTTCCGTCTACTACACGGTTTAGTGCTCCAACCACATCAGTAAAACGGATGGACTTTCCTCCTCCTTTCCGTCTACTACACGGTTTAGTGCTCCAACCACATCAGTAAAACGGATGGACTTTCCTCCTCCTTTCCGTCTACTACACGGTTTAGTGCTCCAACCACATCAGTAAAACGGATGGACTTTCCTCCTCGTTTCCATCTCCTACACGGTTTAGTGCTCCAACCACTCCAGGAATCTCCTGTTTAAGGTGATGAATATACAGATATACAGTTTCAATGCTTCTTCAAGAAAGATTTAAGAAGATATTTACCAAATAAACTAAAGTAAAAAATAATAAAAAGTAACGCAATAAAATAACAATAACGAGGCGATATACAGGTGGTACCGGTACCGAGTCAAAGTGCAGGGGTACAGGTTAGTAATGAGGCGATATACAGGTGGTACCGGTACAGAGTCAAAGTGCAGGGGTACAGGTTAGTAATGAGGCGATATACAGGTGGTACCGGTACTGAGTCAAAGTGCAGGGGTACAGGTTAGTAATGAGGCTATATACAGGTGGTACCGGTACTGAGTCAAAGTGCAGGGGGTACAGGTTAGTAACGAGGCGATATACAGGTGGTACCGGTACAGAGTCAAAGTGCAGGGGTACAGGTTAGTAACGAGGCGATATACAGGTGGTACCGGTACTGTGTCAAAGTGCAGGGGGTACAGGTTAGTAACGAGGCGATATACAGGTGGTACCGGTACTGAGTCAAAGTGCAGGGGTACAGGTTAGTAATGAGGCTATATACCGGTGGTACCGGTACTGAGTCAAAGTGCAGGGGTACAGGTTAGTAATGAGGCTATATACAGGTGGTACCGGTACTGAGTCAAAGTGCAGGGGGTACAGGTTAGTAACGAGGCGATATACAGGTGGTACCGGTACAGAGTCAAAGTGCAGGGGTACAGGTTAGTAACGAGGCGATATACAGGTGGTACCGGTACAGAGTCAAAGTGCAGGGGTACAGGTTAGTAACGAGGCTATATACAGGTGGTACCGGTACCGTGTCAAAGTGCAGGGGGTACAGGTTAGTAACGAGGCGATATACAGGTGGTACCGGTACTGAGTCAAAGTGCAGGGGTACAGGTTAGTAATGAGGCTATATACAGGTGGTACCGGTACTGAGTCAAAGTGCAGGGGGTACAGGTTAGTAACGAGGCGATATACAGGTGGTACCGGTACCGAGTAAAAGTGCAGGGGGTACAGGTTAGTAACGAGGCGATATACAGGTGGTACCGGTACTGAGTCAAAGTGCAGGGGTACAGGTTAGTAATGAGGCTATATACAGGTGGTACCGGTACTGAGTCAAAGTGCAGGGGGTACAGGTTAGTAACGAGGCGATATACAGGTGGTACCGGTACAGAGTCAAAGTGCAGGGGTACAGGTTAGTAACGAGGCGATATACAGGTGGTACCGGTACTGAGTCAAAGTGCAGGGGTACAGGTTAGTAATGAGGCTATATACAGGTGGTACCGGTACTGAGTCAAAGTGCAGGGGGTACAGGTTAGTAACGAGGCGATATACAGGTGGTACCGGTACAGAGTCAAAGTGCAGGGGTACAGGTTAGTAATGAGGCGATATACAGGGGGTACCGGTACTGAGTCAAAGTGCAGGGGTACAGGTTAGTAATGAGGCTATATACAGGTGGTACCAGTACCGAGTCAAAGTGCAGGGGTACAGGTTAGTCGAGGTCTTTTGTACATGTAGATAGGGGTGAAGTGACTATGCATAGATAATAAACAGTGAGTAGCAGCAGTGTACAATATAAATGGAGGGCGTTCAATGTAGATTTTCTTAACTCTTTCTTGAACTGCATTGTTGGTTAAGGGCTTGTAAGTCAGCATTTCGCGGTAAGGTACCTGCTGTATTCGGTGCATGTGACATATAAAGTTTGTCAGTTTTCTCTCATTGCCAAGGTCAACCTGGGGGCCAACATCCATTGATCTGAAGTTAAACCTGCCTCTGGACATCCGCTCCTTAGCTCTCTTACTGCAGTCCAGTGCCGTGGACATCTTTGAGGTTTGGCCTCTAGTAATTTAGGAGGGACACTTTATGAAGGCCTCCTCACAATGGCCCTATCATACAAGGCTCTACAGACAGATACAAAAAAAAGACAGGCTATTTTTTTTATTGTTCACATTATTTTCGTTGACGATGAATTGAAGTCAAGTGGTTGAACATGAGATGCAGTTTGCTGAACCACAGGACAGGAAGGAAACAGCGACGGTCGGTGGATCTGTGGCGCCACCAGGTGGACAATTGCTTCAGTTCGGTTGTGGCAGCAACGCTACCAGATATATTTAATACAAGATCAAAAGTTATGTCAATATTATTATCTCCATATTGTCCCGCCCCCCCCACCACCCGTAATATATTATTATTCCAATTTAGCTGTTGACCTGGTTTTAATTTAACAACGCTTTCTCTCGTTTCTGATTGGAGGGCGGATGTCCACGTGACTTTATAACCTACCAAAGTGTAACTTTGTAACAGTGAAACGTAGTTATTCCTGACTTTGATCAACTCCCGATCCATGCCAACATTTATTTAAAGCATTATCTTTTTTACGAAAAACAGAAAGCATACAGAGCTCATTTTGGTGTAACCGTAGTCGAATTTGACGTGTCGGAGAATGGGATCTTCCTCCCGAAAACATTGTGGGTATCGTTTGTCTGCCTTTTGGCTAAGATCAAGTGTAGTATCTTTAATACTGTTTGTATGAAGCCATGTTATGTACAACGTAATGCACTGAATTTGTAATTGTATTTCAATGTGAAATGAAAATAAAAATCATTTCCCCCCCCAAAAAAATCTATTCTTATCAGTTTAATATCTGATACGTCCCCTATCTGGGGACCATATATTAAATTGATTTTTGGAACAGGGAGATGGAATAGGGGCTTGCTTCGTCCACTCTATGTATCGACCTGGTATTACAGTACTTCCAGGAACGGTGCACCCGCCATTTCGTTGTAAAAATAAATCAGACAGAGGCAACGGAGTGGCTTCGTTGGTCTATATTGTGTTTTCACATTGAGCAAGTTAATTATGAATATCAGTGATGGCGAGATAGTGCTGGTCACATCGGTACGATAGCTGTTGTGAATGGGGTGCGTTCATCTTCTAATCAAAGATTTCTCTTCACAGGGTACAGGGAAATGCTGACTTTCAAACTTTCCTCAACAGTGCAATACCCATGATCAAAAATATACACAAATAGAATAAAGCAGTAATAAAGCAGTTAAAACAATTTTTTGTTATGATTGGAAATATATACATTAGAAGACTATACAGAATAAAGTATGAAATGTGCTAAAGTCATGTACTGATAACATGGACTGCCTCACAAGCAACTGTATGAAAACATTCATAAAAAAATATATTATACAGTCAAAATTGCAAATACATTGATCAAAATAACACAACTGCCTGCAGAAATATGAACACATCTCTGCTGATCTCTTGAGTGCAAGAGCAGATAGAACAGGAAGTTGGTCTCTTTAAAATCCCAGTACATCCATTAATGTTCTTTGCCGTCACTAAATCATGATGATCAACTATCCAAAGGTGCAGAATTATGGCCAATTACTCTCCTTTTATGCAAATTTCACTAAACTATTTCATACACATCAAATTTGATTCCGGATAAAAAATGTAATAAAAAATTGTGTGCACGATTCATTTATCGGTATCATCACAATCCAATTCCATGTATTCAATACATAGGCTGGTTTCCTCATAGTTTTGTAGACTTTCCATTGGCGGACAGAAACACAATCCACAATAGAAATAAGGAGAGCTGAATACAAAGGGGGACACTACTGATAGGAATGTAGAGGCCTCAATCCATACCAAAACATTTGGATTTGGACTAAACTATTTAATGTCAGATAAATCATGTAAAACAATCTGGTTGATGGTTAGCCTCATATACATTATCTATTTATAATGTAGAACATACAGCTAACTCAACAATAAGGAAATGATGTATGAGTTCAGCTATTCTCTGCTTCAGATGTATAGTGACAAAGGGCACATTGATTGCACATGTCCATTAGGCCAGTAATGCCATCATACTGTAGACATACAGTATGGCTGCGTTGGTAATGCCATCATACTGTAGATATACAGTATGGCAGCATTGGTAATGCTATCATACTGTAGACATACAGTATGGCAGCGTTGGTAATGCATGCCATTATGATAAGCAGCAAAATGGATGATATCCTGAAGAGTGTGAAAATCAAATAAAACCCCTCGCAGAGATTACAACTGGACAAAAAGGTCATGTTCATTTGAGAAAGCAACGCAGAAACACAATTTGATTTTGATTTAAAGCTCTTTAATTGTTTTGATAAACTAGCCCAGAGCCATTCTCAGATAGCCTGTGGTTAAGAACAATGCAGTGTGAAAAGGCCTTTTAACATGCATTGCTGGCTATCATAGTGTCTATAATATACGGTCTATAGCCAGAACATTTCTCTAAATATGCGAAAGTAATGTGGTTATCATAGCGTCTATAATATACGGTCTATAGCCAGAATATTTCCCTGACTACGCGAAGGTAATGTGGTTATCATAGCGTTTATAATACACGGTCTATAGCCAGAACATTCCCTGAATATGCTAAGGTAATGTGGTTATCGTAGCGTCTATAATATACGGTCTATAGGCAGAACATTTCCCTGAATATGCTAAGGTAATGTGGTTATCATAGCGTCTATAATATACGGTCTATAGCCAGAACATTTCCCTGAATATGCTAAGGTAATGTGGTTGTCATAGCGTCTATAATATACGGTCTGTAGCCAGAACATTTCCCTGAATATTCTAAGGTAATGTGGTGCTCGTAGCGTCTATAATATACGGTCTATAGCCAAAATATTTCCCTGAATATGCGAAGGTAATGTGGTTATCATAGCGTCTATAATATACGGTCTATAGGCAGAACATTTCCCTGAATATGCTAAGGTAATGTGGTTATCATAGCGTCTATAATATACGGTCTATAGCCAGAACATTTCCCTGAATATGCTAAGGTAATGTGGTTATCGTAGCGTCTATAATATACGGTCTATAGCCAGAACATTTCTCTAAATATGCGAAAGTAATGTGGTTATCATAGCGTCTATAATATACGGTCTATAGCCAGAATATTTCCCTGACTACGCGAAGGTAATGTGGTTATCGTAGCGTCTAT
This sequence comes from Salmo salar, assembly GCF_905237065.1. Lineage (NCBI taxonomy): Eukaryota > Metazoa > Chordata > Actinopteri > Salmoniformes > Salmonidae > Salmo > Salmo salar. Next base: position 47,270,479 of record NC_059458.1, on the reverse strand, counting down.
AATATACGGTCTATAGCCAGAACATTTCCCTGAATATGCTAAGGTAATGTGGTTATCGTAGCGTCTATAATATACGGTCTATAGCCAGAACATTTCCCTGAATATGCGAAGGTAATGTAGTGCTCGTAGCGTCTGTAATATACGGTCTATAGCCAGAACATTTCCCTGAATATGCTAAGGTAATGTGGTTATCGTAGCGTCTATAATATACGGTCTATAGCCAGAACATTTCCCTGAATATGCTAAGGTAATGTGGTGCTCGTAGCGTCTATAATATACGGTCTATAGCTAGAACATTTCCCTGAATATGCGAAGGTAATGTGGTGCTGGATGGCTGCTTTCAGGACAAAAAAACGATTAGATGTAAAAGCCTATTGTTGTTGTTGTTGTTGTCTCCAGACATCACTAGAGGAGTAGGGAAGAGTGATCGACTTTTCCATGATCCACTAACATGTCTCCACATCTGACGCAGTAGCGCTGATTCTGACCCACATGGCATGACGTCCTGCTTGATGTGGACAGCAACGAGGACCAGTCTGGGAAACGCTTTTATACACTTACTACTCAACAACAGAACATACATGTCTCAGTTACAAACAAGGTTCTTTACGGATAACAAAAAGTAAGTATTTCTTGCTGAATTGTAAAGCTAGCCGCTAGCTAGTTAGCTTGCTCGTTAGGGAGCTAAGTTGCTATCGAGCATGAAGGAGAAGTCTATGGGAGTGTTAGCCATGCTGTTGGTAACGGTAATCATATTGGATCCTTAGCAGGCCAGTTGCATTAAGGTGCTTTGATAATGATGATTTATTGAACTTAGTGTGGGTTAAGCTGACCAGGGAAGATTGTAAATATAAATCCTATGGGTTGCTATGTTTACTAGCCTAGCTGATAACTACAAGTTCAAAGTTAGCTAGCCAACTATCTATTTGTCTGTAAGCAGTGACTTAGTCATGTTAAATGATTGATATAGCATAACCTACCGACGTCGTCCCTCAGATATTCCGTAGATGACGTCCCATTCTCCATCCCTGCTGCCTCAGAGGTGCAGGAACTCAGCAACGTCATCAACAAGCTGCTGGAAGCAAAGAACGGTGAGATTAGATGTCAGAATGGTGCTTTTCTATTGGTTCTTCATTGGGGTTTAATGGCTGTTGGCATCCAGTATAATGTTGCATTACAGCCACCAACTGTAGCTACCTATATCTATTCCAACCGGGCCTTCTGAGGACCTCGCTGACTGCCTCCCCAGCTACTACACTGGAGGCTTGACTGCCTCCCCAGCTACTACACTGGAGGCTTGACTGCCTCCCCAGCTACTACACTGGAGGCTTGACTGCCTCCCCAGCTACTACACTGGAGGCTTGACTGCCTCCCCAGCTACTACACTGGAGGCTTGACTGCCTCCCCAGCTACTACACTGGAGGCTTTTCCTCCTGACGGCTTCACTAAATGGAAAGCTCCACCCCACCACATCTCAGCTGGACCTTTCTACACACTGACGCTACATGCCCAAAATTCTGGCACTAACCGGATAACTGTCCTAACATCACCCTATCAGGGAGAACCTCATGGCACAGCATCAGGGCCAGACTCTCCTCCCTCCAGCCACTATATAGTACAGCATCAGGGCCAGACTCTCCTCCCTCCAGCCACTATATAGCACAGTATCAGGGCCATACTCTCCTCCCTCCAGCCACCTCATAGCACAGCATCAAGGCCAGACTCTCCTCCCTCCAGCCACCTCATAGCACAGCATCAGGGCCAGACTCTCCTCCCTCCAGCCACTATATAACACAGCATCAGGGCCAGACTCTCTTCCCTCCAGCCACTATATAGCACAGCATCAGGGCCAGACTCTCCTCCCTCCAGCCACTATATAGCACAGCATCAGGGCCAGACTCTCCACCCTCCAGCCACCTCATAGCACAGCATCAGGGCCAGACTCTCCACCCTCCAGCCACCTCATAGCACAGCATCAGGGCCAGACTCTCCTCCCTCCAGCCACCTCATAGCACAGCATCAGGGCCAGACTCTCCTCCCTCCAGCCACCTCATAGCACAGCATCAGGGCCAGACTCTCCTCCCTCCAGCCACTATATAGCACAGCATCAGGGCCAGACTCTCCTCCCTCCAGCCACCTCATAGCACAGCATCAGGGCCAGACTCTCCTCCCTCCAGCCACCTCATGGCACAGCATCAGGGCCAGACTCTCCTCCCTCCAGCCACCTCATGGCACAGCATCAGGGCCAGACTCTCCTCCCTCCAGCCACTATATAGCACAGCATCAGGGCCAGACTCTCCTCCCTCCAGCCACTATATAGCACAGCATCATGGCCAGACTCTCCTCTCTCCAGCCACCTCATGGCACAGCATCAGGGCCAGACTCTCCTCCCTCCAGGCACTATATAGCACAGCATCAGGGCCAGACTCTCCTCCCTCCAGCCACCTCATAGCACAGCATCAGGGCCAGACTCTCCTCCCTCTAGCCACCTCATGGCACAGCATCAGGGCCAGACTCTCCTCCCTCTAGCCACCTCATGGCACAGCATCAGGGCCAGACTCTCCTCCCTCTAGCCACCACATAGCACAGCATCAGGGCCAGACTCTCCTCCCTCCAGCCACTATATAGCACAGCATCAGGGCCAGACTCTCCTCCCTCCAGCCACTATATAGCACAGCATCAGGGCCAGACTCTCCTCCCTCCAGCCACCTCATGGCACAGCATCAGGGCCAGACTCTCCTCCCTCCAGCCACCTCATGGCACAGCATCAGGGCCAGACTCTCCTCCCTCCAGCCACTATATAGCACAGCATCAGGGCCAGACTCTCCTCCCTCCAGCCACCTCATGGCACAGCATCAGGGCCAGACTCTCCTCCCTCCAGCCACCTCATGGCACAGCATCAGGGCCAGACTCCCCTCCCTCCAGCCACCTCATGGCACAGCATCAGGGCCAGACTCTCCTCCCTCCAGGTACTATATAGCACAGCATCAGGGCCAGACTCTCCTCCCTCCAGCCACCTCATAGCACAGCATCAGGGCCAGACTCTCCTCCCTCTAGCCACCTCATGGCACAGCATCAGGGCCAGACTCTCCTCCCTCTTGCCACCTCATGGCACAGCATCAGGGCCAGACTCTCCTCCCTCCAGCCACCACATAGCACAGCATCAGGGCCAGACTCTCCACCCTCCAGCCACTATATAGCACAGCATCATGGCCAGACTCTCCTCTCTCCAGCCACCTCATGGCACAGCATCAGGGCCAGACTCTCCACCCTCCAGCCACTATATAGCACAGCATCAGGGCCAGACTCTCCTCCCTCCAGCCACTATATAGCACAGCATCATGGCCAGACTCTCCTCTCTCCAGCCACCTCATGGCACAGCATCAGGGCCAGACTCTCCTCCCTCCAGGCACTATATAGCACAGCATCAGGGCCAGACTCTCCTCCCTCTAGCCACCTCATGGCACAGCATCAGGGCCAGACTCTCCTCCCTCTAGCCACCTCATGGCACAGCATCAGGGCCAGACTCTCCTCCCTCTAGCCACCTCATGGCACAGCATCAGGGCCAGACTCTCCTCCCTCTAGCCACCACATAGCACAGCATCAGGGCCAGACTCTCCTCCCTCCAGCCACTATATAGCACAGCATCATGGCCAGACTGTCCTCCCTCCAGCCACCTCATAGCACAGCATCAGGGCCAGACTCTCCTCCCTCCAGCCACCTCATAGCACAGCATCAGGGCCAGACTCTCCTCCCTCCAGCCACCTCATAGCACAGCATCAGGGCCAGACTCCTCCCTCCAGCCACCTGATAGCACAGCATCAGGGCCAGACTCTCCTCCCTCCAGCCACCTCATAGCACAGCATCAGGGCCAGACTCCTCCCTCCAGCCACCTGATAGCACAGCATCAGGGCCAGACTCTCCTCCCTCCAGCCACCTCATAGCACAGCATCAGGGCCAGACTCTCCTCCCTCCAGCCACCTCATAGCACAGCATCAGGGCCAGACTCTCCTCCCTCCAGCCACTATATAGCACAGCATCAGGGCCAGACTCCCCTCCCTCCAGCCACTACATAGCACAGCATCAGGGCCAGACTCTCCACCCTCCAGCCACCTCATAGCACAGCATCAGGGCCAGACTCTCCTCCCTCCAGCCACCTCATAGCACAGCATCAGGGCCAGACTCTCCTCCCTCTAGCCACCTCATAGCACAGCATCAGGGCCAGACTCTCCACTCTCCAGCCACTACATATATCGGAGGAGGTTGGTGGCACCTTAATTAGGGAGGACGGACTCGTGCTAATGGCTGGAGTGGAATGGTATGAAACACATGGTTTCCATGGTTGATGCCGTTCCATTGGCTCCGTTCCGGATGTTATTATGAGCCGTCCTCCCCTCAGTAGCCTCCACTGACATCAATCATAATGAATCCACTTCATGCTACCTTGACTGACTGCAGCTTTCCTAGCTTCTTCTCCACCCGCCCCGATACCACAGACGGACCATACAAAACCCTCAGGAGACATCTGAGCCCCCCAGGTCTATAGGAAGACGTGTGTTTACACTCAGGAGACATCTGAGCCCCCCAGGTCTATAGGAAGACGTGTCCACACTCAGGAGACATCTGAGAGCCCCAGGTCTATAGGAAGACGTGTCCACACTCAGGAGATATCTGAGCCCCCCAGGTCTATAGGAAGACGTGTGTTTACACTCAGGAGACATCTGAGAGCCCCAGGTCTATAGGAAGACGTGTCCACACTCAGGAGATATCTGAGCCCCCCAGGTCTATAGGAAGACGTGTGTTTACACTCAGGAGACATCTGAGAGCCCCAGGTCTATAGGAAGACGTGTGTTTACACTCAGGAGACCAATATTCCATGTCCACCCACTGCCAATGTCCACTCCATGTCTTATATGGCCTTTTGTCACATTACACACATTGTTTGTCCTTGTAACTATTATTCTCCAATTGAATTATTTCAGGACTGGTGCTGTCTTGGTTTGGCCTAGATCACTGATGAATGTATTAGCATCATATTGAGTGTCTCATCTTTGTGCTTTGTTGTTGTAGGGTCTCACAGCCAGATTGAGTTTGACTTCCTGGTGCAAGGTCAGTTCCTGCGGACATCGTTGTCAAATCACATGGAGGCTGAAGGCATCTCAACGGTGAGGAGGACCTCTGGACAGTAGGAGGACCTCTGGACAGTAGGAGGACCTCTGGACAGTAGGAGGACCTCTGGACAGTAGGGTTTACTAGGAGTACCTCTGGACAGTAGGGTTTACTAGGAGGACCTCTGGACAGTAGGAGGACCTCTGGACAGTAGGAGGACCTCTGGACAGTAGGGTTTACTAGGAGGACCTCTGGACAGTAGGAGGACCTCTGGACAGTAGGAGGACCTCTGGACTCTGGACAGTAGGAGGACCTCTGGACAGTAGGGTTTACTAGGAGGACCTCTGGACAGTAGGAGGACCTCTGGACAGTAGGATTTACTAGTAGGACCTCTGGACAGTAGGGTTTACTAGTAGGACCTCTGGACAGTAGGGTTTACTAGTAGGACCTCTGGACAGTAGGAGGACCTCTGGACAGTAGGAGGACCTCTGGACAGTAGGGTTTACTAGGAGGACCTCTGGACAGTAGGAGGACCTCTGGACAGTAGGATTTACTAGTAGGACCTCTGGACAGTAGGGTTTACTAGTAGGACCTCTGGACAGTAGGGTTTACTAGTAGGACCTCTGGACAGTAGGAGGACCTCTGGACAGTAGGAGGACCTCTGGACAGTAGGAGGACCTCTGGACAGTAGGGTTTACTAGGAGGACCTCTGGACAGTAGGGTTTACTAGGAGCCTGCTCAGTATGCCAATATGACTGGAAGCGTGTTTTGACTGTGTTACAGGAAGATGTGGTGGAGATAGAGTATGTGGAGAGGTTCACCGCTCCACAACCAGAGGAGTGTATGATGCATGATGACTGGATCAGTTCAGTGGAGGCAGACTCTGAATGGTAAGAGACCCTAACCCAGAGACCCTAACCCAGACTCTGAATAGTAAGAGACCCTAACCCAGAGACCCTAACCCAGACTCTGAATGGTAAGAGACCCTAACCCAGAGACCCTAACCCAGACTCTGAATGGTAAGAGACCCTAACCCAGAGACCCTAACCCAGACTCTGAATGGTAAGAGACCCTAACCCAGAGACCCTAACCCAGACTCTGAATGGTTGAGACCCTAACCCAGAGACCCTAACCCAGAGACCCTAACCCAGACTCTGAATGGTAAGAGACCCTAACCCAGAGACCCTAACCCAGACTCTGAATGGTTGAGACCCTAACCCAGAGACCCTAACCCAGAGACCCTAACCCAGACTGAATGGTAGAGACCCTAACCCAGAGACCCTAACCCAGACTGAATGGTAGAGACCCTAACCCAGAGACCCTAACCCAGACTCTGAATGGTAGAGACCTTAACCCAGAGACCCTAACCCAGACTCTGAATGGTTGAGACCCTAACCCAGAGACCCTAACCCAGACTCTGAATAGTAAGAGACCCTAACCCAGAGACCCTAACCCAGACTCTGAATGGTAAGAGACCCTAACCCAGAGACCCTAACCCAGACTCTGAATAGTAAGAGACCCTAACCCAGAGACCCTAACCCAGACTCTGAATGGTAAGAGACCCTAACCCAGAGACCCTAACCCAGACTCTGAATGGTTGAGACCCTAACCCAGAGACCCTAACCCAGAGACCCTAACCCAGACTCTGAATGGTAAGAGACCCTAACCCAGAGACCCTAACCCAGACTCTGAATGGTTGAGACCCTAACCCAGAGACCCTAACCCAGAGACCCTAACCCAGACTGAATGGTAGAGACCCTAACCCAGAGACCCTAACCCAGACTGAATGGTAGAGACCCTAACCCAGAGACCCTAACCCAGACTCTGAATGGTAGAGACCTTAACCCAGAGACCCTAACCCAGACTCTGAATGGTTGAGACCCTAACCCAGAGACCCTAACCCAGACTCTGAATAGTAAGAGACCCTAACCCAGAGACCCTAACCCAGACTCTGAATGGTAAGAGACCCTAACCCAGAGACCCTAACCCAGACTCTGAATAGTAAGAGACCCTAACCCAGAGACCCTAACCCAGACTCTGAATGGTAAGAGACCCTAACCCAGAGACCCTAACCCAGACTCTGAATGGTAAGAGACCCTAACCCAGAGACCCTAACCCAGACTCTGAATGGTAAGAGACCCTAACCCAGAGACCCTAACCCAGACTCTGAATGGTTGAGACCCTAACCCAGAGACCCTAACCCAGAGACCCTAACCCAGACTCTGAATGGTAAGAGACCCTAACCCAGAGACCCTAACCCAGACTCTGAATGGTTGAGACCCTAACCCAGAGACCCTAACCCAGAGACCCTAACCCAGACTGAATGGTAGAGACCCTAACCCAGAGACCCTAACCCAGACTGAATGGTAGAGACCCTAACCCAGAGACCCTAACCCAGACTCTGAATGGTAGAGACCTTAACCCAGAGACCCTAACCCAGACTCTGAATGGTTGAGACCCTAACCCAGAGACCCTAACCCAGACTCTGAATAGTAAGAGACCCTAACCCAGAGACCCTAACCCAGACTCTGAATGGTAAGAGACCCTAACCCAGAGACCCTAACCCAGACTCTGAATAGTAAGAGACCCTAACCCAGAGACCCTAACCCAGACTCTGAATGGTAAGAGACCCTAACCCAGAGACCCTAACCCAGACTCTGAATGGTAAGAGACCCTAACCCAGAGACCCTAACCCAGACTCTGAATGGTAAGAGACCCTAACCCAGAGACCCTAACCCAGACTCTGAATGGTTGAGACCCTAACCCAGAGACCCTAACCCAGAGACCCTAACCCAGACTCTGAATGGTAAGAGACCCTAACCCAGAGACCCTAACCCAGACTCTGAATGGTTGAGACCCTAACCCAGAGACCCTAACCCAGAGACCCTAACCCAGACTGAATGGTAGAGACCCTAACCCAGAGACCCTAACCCAGACTGAATGGTAGAGACCCTAACCCAGAGACCCTAACCCAGACTCTGAATGGTAGAGACCTTAACCCAGAGACCCTAACCCAGACTCTGAATGGTTGAGACCCTAACCCAGAGACCCTAACCCAGACTCTGAATAGTAAGAGACCCTAACCCAGAGACCCTAACCCAGACTCTGAATGGTAAGAGACCCTAACCCAGAGACCCTAACCCAGACTCTGAATAGTAAGAGACCCTAACCCAGAGACCCTAACCCAGACTCTGAATGGTAAGAGACCCTAACCCAGAGACCCTAACCCAGACTCTGAATGGTAAGAGACCCTAACCCAGAGACCCTAACCCAGACTCTGAATGGTAAGAGACCCTAACCCAGAGACCCTAACCCAGACTCTGAATGGTTGAGACCCTAACCCAGAGACCCTAACCCAGAGACCCTAACCCAGACTCTGAATGGTAAGAGACCCTAACCCAGAGACCCTAACCCAGACTCTGAATGGTTGAGACCCTAACCCAGAGACCCTAACCCAGAGACCCTAACCCAGACTGAATGGTAGAGACCCTAACCCAGAGACCCTAACCCAGACTGAATGGTAGAGACCCTAACCCAGAGACCCTAACCCAGACTCTGAATGGTAGAGACCTTAACCCAGAGACCCTAACCCAGACTCTGAATGGTTGAGACCCTAACCCAGAGACCCTAACCCAGACTCTGAATAGTAAGAGACCCTAACCCAGAGACCCTAACCCAGACTCTGAATGGTAAGAGACCCTAACCCAGAGACCCTAACCCAGACTCTGAATAGTAAGAGACCCTAACCCAGAGACCCTAACCCAGACTCTGAATGGTAAGAGACCCTAACCCAGAGACCCTAACCCAGACTCTGAATGGTAAGAGACCCTAACCCAGAGACCCTAACCCAGACTCTGAATGGTTGAGACCCTAACCCAGAGACCCTAACCCAGAGACCCTAACCCAGAGACCCTAACCCAGAGACCCTAACCCAGAGACCCTAACCCAGACTCTGAATGGTAAGAGACCCTAACCCAGAGACCCTAACCCAGACTCTGAATGGTTGAGACCCTAACCCAGAGACCCTAACCCAGACTGAATGGTAGAGACCCTAACCCAGAGACCCTAACCCAGACTGAATGGTAGAGACCCTAACCCAGAGACCCTAACCCAGACTCTGAATGGTAGAGACCTTAACCCAGAGACCCTAACCCAGACTCTGAATGGTTGAGACCCTAACCCAGAGACCCTAACCCAGACTCTGAATAGTAAGAGACCCTAACCCAGAGACCCTAACCCAGACTCTGAATGGTTGAGACCCTAACCCAGAGACCCTAACCCAGAGACCCTAACCCAGACTCTGAATGGTAAGAGACCCTAACCCAGAGACCCTAACCCAGACTCTGAATGGTTGAGACCCTAACCCAGAGACCCTAACCCAGAGACCCTAACCCAGACTGAATGGTAGAGACCCTAACCCAGAGACCCTAACCCAGACTGAATGGTAGAGACCCTAACCCAGAGACCCTAACCCAGACTCTGAATGGTAGAGACCTTAACCCAGAGACCCTAACCCAGACTCTGAATGGTTGAGACCCTAACCCAGAGACCCTAACCCAGACTTTGAATGGTAGAGACCCTAACCTAGAGACCCTAACCCAGAGACCCTAACCCAGACTGAATGGTTGAGACCCTAACCCAGAGACCCTAACCCAGAGACCCTAACCCAGAGACCCTAACCCAGACTCTGAATGGTTGAGACCCTAACCCAGAGACCCTAACGCAGAGACCCTAACCCAGACTCTGAATGGTAGAGACCCTAACCCAGAGACCCTAACCCAGACTCTGAATGGTTGAGACCCTAACCCAGAGACCCTAACCCAGACTCTGAATGGTAGAGACCCTAACCCAGAGACCCTAACCCAGAGACCCTAACCCAGAGACCCTAACCCAGACTCTGAATGGTAGAGACCCTAACCCAGACTCTGAATGGTAGAGACCCTAACCCAGACTCTGAATGGTATAGACCCTAACCCAGATACCCTAACCCAGAGACCCTATTTTAATGATGTCTGCTCCAGGATCCTGACGGGTTCCTATGATAAGACGGCCAAGATCTGGTCTCTGGAGGGCAAGGCTGTGATGACGGTGGCTGGACACACGGACGTGGTGAAGGACGTGGCCTGGGTCAAGAGAGGTGAGGGGGAGGGTCTGGGTCACTAGGAGCTGATTTGCTGGTGTTTTTACAATTGTTGATTATTTTTTAAGTTTGGGGGCCAAATAAAATCACCCACGGGCCAAATTCAGCCTGAGGGCCGCCCGTTGGGGAACCCTGGTCTTGATGGTCTCATCCTGACACCCCTATGTTTGTCTAGATGGCCTCATCCTGACACCCCTATGTTGTCTAGACGGTCTCATCCTGACACCCCTATGTTTGTCTTGATGGCCTCATCCTGACACCCCTATGTTTGTCTTGATGGTCTCATCCTGACACCCCTATGTTTGTCTAGATGGCCTCATCCTGACACCCCTATGTTTGTCTAGATGGTCTCATCCTGTCACCCCTATGTTTGCCTAGACGGTCTCATCCTGACACCCCTATGTTTGCCTAGATGGTCTCATCCTGACACCCCTATGTCTGCCTAGATGGTCTCATCCTGACACCCCTATGTCTGCCTAGATGGTCTCATCCTGACACCCCTATGTCTGCCTAGATGGTCTCATCCTGACACCCCTATGTTTGTCTAGATGGTCTCATCCTGACACCCCTATGTTTGCCTAGACGGTCTCATCCTGACACCCCTATGTTTGTCTAGATGGCCTGACCTCCCTGCTGCTCACGGCCTCTCTGGACCAAACCATTCTGGTGTGGGAGTGGAACTCTGAGAGGAACAAGCTGAAAGCTAGACACTGTTGCCGTGGACACGCTGGGAGCGTTGACACTATCGCCACGGATCCCACACGCACTAAGGTGAGAGGGGGGGAAGGATAAGACTGGGGGGGAAGGATAAGACTGGGGGGGAGATAAGACTGGGGGTGGAGAAGAAGGAGAAGACTGGGGGTGGAGAAGAAGGAGAAGACTGGGGGTGGAGAAGAAGGAGAAGACTGGGGGGTGGAGAAGAGGGAGAAGACTGGGGGTGGAGAAGAGGGAGAAGACTGGGGGTGGAGAAGAGGGAGAAGACTGGGGGTGGAGAAGAGGGAGAAGACTGGGGGTGGAGAAGAGGGAGAAGACTGGGGGTGGAGAAGAGGGAGAAGACTGGGGGTGGAGAAGAGGGAGAAGACTGGGGGTGGAGAAGAGGGAGAAGACTGGGGGTGGAGAAGAGGGAGAAGACTGGGGGTGGAGAAGAGGGAGAAGACTGGGGGTGGAGAAGAAGGAGAAGACTGGGGGTGGAGAAGAAGGAGAAGACTGGGGGTGGAGAAGAAGGAGAAGACTGGGGGTGGAGAAGAAGGAGAAGACTGGGGGTGGAGAAGAAGGAGAAGACTGGGGGTGGAGAAGAAGGAGAAGACTGGGGGTGGAGAAGAAGGAGAAGACTGGGGGTGGAGAAGACTGGGGGTGGAGAAGAAGGAGAAGACTGGGGGTGGAGAAGACTGGGGGTGGAGAAGACTGGGGGTGGAGAAGACTGGGGGTGGAGAAGACTGGGGGTGGAGAAGAAGGAGAAGACTGGGGGTGGAGAAGAAGGAGAAGACTGGGGGTGGAGAAGAAGGAGAAGACTGGGGGTGGAGAAGAAGGAGAAGACTGGGGGTGGAGAAGAAGGAGAAGACTGGGGGTGGAGAAGAAGGAGAAGACTGGGGGGTGGGAGAAGGAGAAGACTGGGGGGTGGGAGAAGGGGAAGACTGGGGGGTGTGGGAGAAGGAGAAGACTGGGGGGGAGAAGGAGAAGACTGGGGGTGGGAGGGGAGAAGACTGGGGGTGGGAGGGGGAGAAGACGGGGGGGAGGAGGAGAAGGGGAGAAGGAGAAGACTGGGGGGAGAAGGAGAAGACTGGGGGGTGGGAGGGGAGAAGACTGGGGTGGGAGGGGGAGAAGATGGGGGGAGGAGGAGAAGACTGGGGGTGGGAGAAAAAGAAGACTGGGGGGAAGAGAAGACTGGGGGGGGAGGAGGAGAAGACGGGGGTAAGAAGAAGACTGGGGGAGGAGAAGAAGACTGGGGGTGGGAGAAGGAGAAGACTGGGGGTGGGAGAAGGAGAAGACTGAAGGAGAAGACTGTGGGTGGGTGAAGGAGAAGACTGGGGGAGGAGGAGGAGGGGGAGGAGAAGACTGGGGGGAGGAGGAGAAGACTGGGGGGGAGGAGAAGGAGAAGACTGGGGAGAGGAGGAGAAGAATGGGGGAGGAGGAGAAGACTGGGGGTGGGAGAAGGAGAAGACTGGGTGGGAGAAGGAGAAGACTGGGGGTGGGAGAAGACTGGGGGTGGGAGGAGGAGACTGGGGGGGATGAGGAGAAGACTGGGGGGAGGAGGAGAAGAAGACTGGGGGGAGGAGGAGAAGACTGGGGGGAGGAGGAGGAGGAGGAGAAGACTGGGGGTGGGAGAAGGAGAAGACTGGGGGTGGGAGGAGGAGAAGACTGGGGGTGGGAGGAGGAGAAGACGGGGTGGGAGGAGGAGAAGACTGGGGGTGGGAGGAGGAGAAGACTGGGGGTGGGAGGAGGAGAAGACTGGGGGTGGGAGAAGGAGAAGACTGGGGGTGGGAGAAGGAGAAGACGGGGTGGGAGAAGGAGACTGGGGGTGGGAGAAGGAGAAGACGGGGTGGGAGAAGGAGGCTGGGGGTGGGAGAAGGAGAAGACTGGGGGTGGGAGGAGGAGAAGACTGGGGGTGGGAGGAGGAGAAGACTGGGGGTGGGAGAAGGAGAAGACTGGGGGTGGGAGAAGGAGAAGACTGGGGGTGGGAGAAGGAGAAGACTGGTGGGAGGAGGAGAAGACTGGGGGGATATGCAGTTGTCAACATCACTGCTCAGGAACTAATAGATGTATATGTGTCTACCTTCCTCTCAGTTCTGCAGTGGTTCCTGGGACAAGATGCTGAAGATCTGGTCAGCAGGTACAGTCCTATTGGACAACCTCTGGGTTGTTTGGGATGATAATGGAGTTAGATTAGTTTACAGCTCCATGTACAGTTGAAGGTGGAAGTTTACATACACTGAGGTTGGAGTCATTAAAACTTGTTTTTCAACCACTCCGCAAATTTCTTGTTAACAAACTATAGTTTTGGCAAGTCGGTTAGGACATCCACTTTGTGCATGACACAAGTAATTTTTCCAACAAATGTTTACAGAGAGATTATTTCACTTATAATCCACTGTATCACAATTCCAGTGGGTCAGAAGTTTACATACACTAAGTTGACTGTGCCTTTAAACAGCTTGGAAAATTCCAGAAAATGATCTCATGGCTTTAGAAGCTTCTGATAGGCTAATTGACATCGTTTGAGTCAATTGGAGGTGTACCTGTGGATGTATTTCAAAGCTTACCTTCAAACTCAGTGCCTCTTTGCTTGACATCATGGGAAAATCAAAAGAAATCAACCAAGACCTCAGAAAAAAGAATTGTAGTCCTCCACAAGTCTAGCTCGTCCTTGGGAGCAATTTACAAATGCCTGAAGGTACCACGTTCATCTGTACAAACAATAGTACGCAAGTATAAACACCATGAGACCACGCAGCCGTCATACCGCTCAGGAAGGAGACACGTTCTGTCTCCTAGAGATGAATGTACTTTGGTGTGAAAAGTGCAAATCAATCCCAGAACAACAGCAAAGGACCTTGTGAAGATTCTGGAGGAAACAGGTACAAAAGTATCTATATCCACAGTAAAACGGCGGTGGCAGCATCATGTTGTGGGGGTGCTTTGCTGCAGGTGGGACTGGTGCACTTCACAAATAGATGGTATCATGAGGATGGAAAATTATGTGGATATATTGAAGCAACATCTCAAGACATCAATCAGGAAGTTAAAGCTTGGTCGCGTACTTCCAAAGTTGTGGCAAAATGGCTTAAGGACAACAAAGTCAAGGTATTGGTGTGGCCATCACAAAGCCCTGACCTCAATCCTATAGAAAATTTGTGGGCAGAACTGAAAAAGCGTGTGCGAGCAAGGAGGCCTACAAACCTGACTCAGCTACACCAGCTCTGTCAGGAGGAATGGGACAAAATTCACCCAACTTATTGCGGGAAGCTTGTGGAAGGATACCCGAAACGCTTGACCCAAGTTAAACAATTTAAAGGCAACGCTACCAAATACTAATTGAGTGTATGTAAACTTCTGACCCACTGGGAATGTGATGAAAGAAATAAAAGCTGAAATAAATCATTCTCTCTACTATTATTCTGACATTTCACATTCTTAAAATAAAGTGGTGATCGTAACTGACCTCAGACAGGGAAATTTTACTAGGATTAAATGTCAGGAATTGTGAAAAACTGAGTTGAAATGTATTTGTCTCAGGTGTATGTAAACTTCCGACTTCAACTATATCTATAGTATCTATAGTGTCCATAGTATCCATGTTAACTATGTGTCTCCTGTGTTTCCCTGCTAACTGTTCTGTTGTCCTGCCAGTGGCCACAGAGGAAGAGGAGGAGGAAGAGGAGCCTCCCAGCAGACCCAGAAAGAAACAGAAGACTGAACAGCTGGGACTGACCAGGGTGAGGAGAGCAGCCTGACCCAGACTAACCCAGACTAGCCTAGACTGACCAGGATGAGGAGAGCAGCCTAACCCTTACATTAACCCAGACTGACCAGGGTGAGGAGAGCAGACTAACCCAGACTGACCCTTACATTAACCCAGACTGACCAGGGTGAGGAGAGCAGCCTAACCCTTACATTAACCCAGACTAACCCAAACTGACCAGGGTGAGGAGAGCAGCCTGACCCAGACTAACCTAGACTGACCAGGGTGAGGAGAACAGCCTAACCCTTACATTAGCCCAGACTGACCAGGGTGAGGAGAGCAGCCTAACCCAGACTAACCCAGACTGACCAGGGTGAGGAGAGCAGCCTAACCCTTACATTAACCCAGACTGACCAGGGTGAGGAGAGCAGACTAACCCTGACATTAACCCAGACTAACCCAGACTGACCAGGGTGAGGAGAGCAGCCTAACCCAGACTAACCCAGACTGACCAGGGTGAGGAGAGCAGCCTAACCCTTACATTAACCCAGACTGACCAGGGTGAGGAGAGCAGACTAACCCTGACATTAACCCAGACTAACCCAGACTGACCAGGGTGAGGAGAGCATGCTAACCCTTACATTAACCCAGACTGACCAGGGTGAGGAGTGTTAGGGGGATCCCTCGTGGTGTTATCCAGGGTTAGGGGGGATCCCTCGTGGTGTTATCCGGGGTTAGGGGGGGATCCCTCGCGGCGTTATCCGGGGTTAGGGGGGGATCCCTCGCGGCGTTATCCGGGGTTAGGGGGGATCCCTCGCGGCGTTATCCGGGGTTAGGGGGGATCATAGTATTAATCATCTTAACCAAACCCCATATACTACCCACCATCAGTTACATAATACAGTCTATCACAGTGCCATCCGTTTTGTCACCAAAGCCCCATATACTACCACCACTGCGACCTGTACATAGCCCATCTGTAAATAGCCCACCCAACTACCTCATCCCCATACTGTATTTATTTATTTATTTATCTATCTTGCTCCTTTGCACCCCAGTATATCTACTTGCTCATTCATCTTCTGCACATCTACCATTCCAGTGTTTAATTGCTATATTGTAATTACTTCACCACTATGGCCTATTTATTGCCTTAACTCCCTTATCTTATCTCATTTGCACTCACTGTATATAGACTTTTTTTTACTGTATTATTTACTGTATGTTTGTTTATTCCATGTGTAACTCTGTGTTGTTGTATGTGTCCCACTGCTTTGCTTTATCTTGGCCAGGTTGCAGTTGTAAATGAGAACTTGTTCTCAACTGGCCTACCTGGTTAAATAAAGGACTTGTTCTAAACTGGCCTACCTGGTTAAATAAAAAAACAAAAAATCTTCCTCTTCTAGACACCCCTCATGACATTGTCTGGTCACAACGAGGCGGTGTCGTCTGTCCTCTGGTTGGACAGCGAGGAGATCTGCAGTGCATCCTGGGACCACACCATCCGCCTCTGGGACGCCGAGACCGGAAGCGTGAAGACCACACTGGTGAGAGACTCTAACCCTAGACCACACTGGTGAGAGACTCTAACCCTAGACCACACTGGTGAGAGACTCCAACCCTAGACCACACTGGTGAGAGACTCCATAGACCACACTGGTGAGACACTCTAACCCTAGACCACACTGGTGAGAGACTCTAACCCTAGACTACCACACTGGTGAGAGACTCTAACCCTAGACCACACTGGTGAGAGACTCTATCCCTAGACTACCACACTGGTGAGAGACTCTAACCCTAGACCACACTGGTGAGAGACTCTAACCCTAGACCACACTGGTGAGAGACTCTATCCCTAGACTACCACACTGGTGAGAGACTCTATCCCTAGACTACCACACTGGTGAGAGACTCTAACCCTAGACCACACTGGTGAGAGACTCTAACCCTAGACCACACTGGTGAGAGACTCTAACCCTAGACCACCACACTGGTGAGAGACTCTAACCCTAGACTACCACACTGGTGAGAGACTCTAACCCTAGACCACACTGGTGAGAGACTCTATCCCTAGACCACACTGGTGAGAGACTCTAACCCTAGACCACACTGGTGAGAGACTCTATCCCTAGACCACACTGGTGAGAGACTCTAACCCTAGACCACACTGGTGAGAGACTCTATCCCTAGACCACACTGGTGAGAGACTCTATCCCTAGACCACACTGGTGAGAGACTCTAACCCTAGACCACACTGGTGAGAGACTCTAACCCTAGACTACCACACTGGTGAGAGACTCTAACCCTAGACCACACTGGTGAGAGACTCTATCCCTAGACCACACTGGTGAGAGACTCTATCCCTAGACCACACTGGTGAGAGACTCTATCCCTAGACCACACTGGTGAGACACTCTAACCCTAGACCACACTGGTGAGAGACTCTATCCCTAGACCACACTGGTGAGAGACTCTAACCCTAGACCACACTGGTGAGAGACTCTATCCCTAGACCACACTGGTGAGACTCTAACCCTAGACCACACTGGTGAGAGACTCTATCCCTAGACTACCACACTGGTGAGAGACTCTAACCCTAGACTACCACACTGGTGAGAGACTCTAACCCTAGACTACCACACTGGTGAGAGACTCTAACCCTAGACTACCACACTGGTGAGAGACTCTAACCCTAGACTACCACACTGGTGAGAGACTCTAACCCTAGACTACCACACTGGTGAGAGACTCTAACCCTAGACTACCACACTGGTGAGAGACTCTAACCCTAGACTACCACACTGGTGAGAGACTCTAACCCTAGACTACCACACTGGTGAGAGACTCTAACCCTAGACTACCACACTGGTGAGAGACTCTAACCCTAGACTACCACACTGGTGAGAGACTCTAACCCTAGACTACCACACTGGTGAGAGACTCTAACCCTAGACTACCACACTGGTGAGAGACTCTAACCCTAGACTACCACACTGGTGAGAGACTCTAACCCTAGACTACCACACTGGTGAGAGACTCTAACCCTAGACTACCACACTGGTGAGAGACTCTAACCCTAGACTACCACACTGGTGAGAGACTCTAACCCTAGACTACCACACTGGTGAGAGACTCTAACCCTAGACTACCACACTGGTGAGAGACTCTAACCCTAGACTACCACACTGGTGAGAGACTCTAACCCTAGACTACCACACTGGTGAGAGACTCTAACCCTAGACTACCACACTGGTGAGAGACTCTAACCCTAGACTACCACACTGGTGAGAGACTCTAACCCTAGACTACCACACTGGTGAGAGACTCTAACCCTAGACTACCACACTGGTGAGAGACTCTAACCCTAGACTACCACACTGGTGAGAGACTCTAACCCTAGACTACCACACTGGTGAGAGACTCTAACCCTAGACTACCACACTGGTGAGAGACTCTAACCCTAGACTACCACACTGGTGAGAGACTCTAACCCTAGACTACCACACTGGTGAGAGACTCTAACCCTAGACTACCACACTGGTGAGAGACTCTAACCCTAGACTACCACACTGGTGAGAGACTCTAACCCTAGACTACCACACTGGTGAGAGACTCTAACCCTAGACTACCACACTGGTGAGAGACTCTAACCCTAGACTACCACACTGGTGAGAGACTCTAACCCTAGACTACCACACTGGTGAGAGACTCTAACCCTAGACTACCACACTGGTGAGAGACTCTAACCCTAGACTACCACACTGGTGAGAGACTCTAACCCTAGACTACCACACTGGTGAGAGACTCTAACCCTAGACTATCACACTGGTGAGAGACTCTAACCCTAGACTACCACACTGGTGAGAGACTCTAACCCTAGACTACCACACTGGTGAGAGACTCTAACCCTAGACTACCACACTGGTGAGAGACTCTAACCCTAGACTATCACACTGGTGAGAGACTCTAACCCTAGACTACCACACTGGTGAGAGACTCTAACCCTAGACTACACCCCTCACAACCTCTTAGTTGATGACTGATTGGTTAATCTCTCCTTCTCTTCTTGTCTATAGACGGGCAGTAAGGTGTTCAACCACATCTCCTACTCTCCACTGTGTCGTCGCCTGGCTTCTGGCAGCACTGACAGACACGTCCGGCTGTGGGACCCTCGCTCCAAAGGTCACAACTAAATCAAACTTCATTTAAACATCTCCGTACACTTTCCACTGTACATTACAACATCTCTCTTACGTGAGTGTATTTGTGTTTTATTATTTATCCCCATTAGTTCCTGTCAAGGCAGCAGCTACTCTTCCTGGGGTTTATTATGGATCCCCATTAGTTCCTGCCAAGGCAGCAGCTACTCTTCCTGGGGTTTATTATGGATCCCCATTAGTTCCTGCCAAGGCAGCAGCTACTCTTCCTGGGGTTTATTATGGATCCCCATTAGTTCCTGCCAAGGCAGCAGCTACTCTTCCTGGGGTTTATTATGGATCCCCATTAGTTCCTGTCAAGGCAGCGGCTACTCTTCCTGGGGTTTATTATGGATCCCCATTAGTTCCTGCCAAGGCAGCAGCTACTCTTCCTGGGGTTTATTATGGATCCCCATTAGTTCCTGTCAAGGCAGCAGCTACTCTTCCTGGGGTTTATTATGGATCCCCATTAGTTCCTGCCAAGGCAGCAGCTACTCTTCCTGGGGTTTATTATGGATCCCCATTAGTTCCTGTCAAGGCAGCGGCTACTCTTCCTGGGGTTTATTATGGATCCCCATTAGTTCCTGCCAAGGCAGCAGCTACTCTTCCTGGGGTTTATTATGGATCCCCATTAGTTCCTGCCAAGACAGCAGCTACTCTTCCTGGGGTTTATTATGGATCTCCATTAGTTCCTGCCAAGGCAGCAGCTACTCTTCTTGGGGTCCAGCAACATTAAGGCAGTTATATACAATTTTAAATATTACATGACATTACATTTCATAACACTTTTCACACCACACTGTGCTCCCTCAGGCTACTACCACTACTCTACTACCACATCTACAATACATTTAGTGTGTTACCTCAGACCACATATCTACAATACATTTAGTGTGTTACCTCAGACCACTACTCTACTACCACATCTACAATACATTTAGTGTGTTACCTCAACCACTACTCTACTACCACATATCTACAATACATTTAGTGTGTTACCTCAGACCACATATCTACAATACATTTAGTGTGTTACCTCAGACCACTACTACCACATCTACAATACATTTAGTGTGTTACCTCAGACCACATATCTACAATACATTTAGTGTGTTACCTCAACCACTACTCTACTACCACATATCTACAATACATTTAGTGTGTTACCTCAGACCACATATCTACAATACATTTAGTGTGTTACCTCAGACCACATATCTACAATACATTTAGTGTGTTACCTCAGACCACTACTCTACTACCACATATCTACAATACAACACCCATGTGTATGTGTATTATTATCGTGTGTTTCTCTTCACAGTCTCCGCTGTTCCACAAGGTGTGTATTTATCTGTGTGTGTGTGTAGAGTGCGTGTGTTATCGTGTGTGTGTTTCTCTTCACAGTCCCTGCTGTTCCATAAGGTGTGTATTTATCTGTGTGTGTGTGTGTTTGTGTAGACGGGTCGCTGGTGTTGCTGTCTCTTACCTCTCACAGCGGCTGGGTCACAGCGGTGAAGTGGGCTCCTTCCCATGAGCACCAACTGGTGTCTGGTTCCCTCGACAACCTGGTCAAACTCTGGGACACCAGGAGGTCAGTATGCTGTAGGGGCTAGAGCCTGTAGGTGCTAGAGACTGTAGGGGTTAGAGGATGGGAGATGTTAAGGTAGAGGCTGGGGTGGTTGGGGCTAGAGGCTGTAGGGGCTAGAGGCTGTAGGGGCTAGAGGCTGTAGGGGCTAGAGGCTGTAGGGGCTAGAGGCTGTAGGGGCTAGAGGCTGTAGGGGCTAGAGGCTGGAGGGGCTGGAGGGGCTGGAGGCTGTGCTAGGGGTTAGAGTCTGGGAGATAGAGATGGAGCCTGGGGTGGTAGGGGTTAGAAGATGGGGTGCTAGGGGTTAGAGGCCGGGGTGCTAGGGGTTAGAGGCCGGGGTGCTAGGGGTTAGAGGCCGGGGTGCTAGGGGTTAGAGGCCGGGGTGCTAGGGGTTAGAGGCCGGGGGGCTAGAGGCTGTAGGGGGTTAGAGGCTGGGGTGCTTAGAGGCCGGGGGGTAGAGTCTGGTGTGGTAGGGGATCTAGTGTTTACAAAAGTGTGTTTGTGTTCCAGCTGCAAGGCCCCTTTGTATGATATGTCTGCCCATGAGGACAAGGTGCTCTGTGTGGACTGGACTGACAGCAGGGTGAGACACCAGCACACATCTAGCCTGTATTAACCTGGAGACACCAGCACACATCTAGCCTGTATTAACCTGGAGAGACACCAACACACATCTAGCCTGTATTAACCTGGAGACACCAGCACACATCTAGCCTGTATTAACCTGGAGACACCAACACACATCTATCCTGTATTAACCTGGAGACACCAACACACATCTAGCCTGTATTAACCTGGAGAGACACCAACAAACATCTAGCCTGTATTAACCTGGAGAGACACCAACACACATCTAGCCTGTATTAACCTGGAGACACCAGCACACATCTAGCCTGTATTAACCTGGAGACACCAACACACATCTATCCTGTATTAACCTGGAGACACCAACACACATCTAGCCTGTATTAACCTGGAGAGACACCAGCAAACATCTAGCCTGTATTAACCTGGAGAGACACCAGCACACATCTAGCCTGTATTAACCTGTATTTTGTTCACTGTTTTGTGTTCCCTCTGTCTCTGTTCCCTCTGTCTCTGTTCCCTCTGTCTCTGTTCCCTCTGTCTCTGTTCCCTCTGTCTCTGTTCCCTCTGTCTCTGTTCCCTCTGTCTCTGTTCCCTCTGTCTCTGTTCCCTCTGTCTCTGTTCCCTCTGTCTCTGTTCCCTCTGTCTCTGTTCCCTCTGTCTCTGTTCCCTCTGTCTCTGTTCCCTCTGTCTCTGTTCCCTCTGTCTCTTCCAACTGTTGTACCTCCTCTCCTCCTCTCCTCGTCTCCTCTCCTCCTCTCCTTGTCTCCTCTCCTCGTCTTCTCTCTTCGTCTCCTCGTCTCCTCTCCTCCTCTCCTTTTGCAGTTGATGTTGAGTGGAGGAGCTGACAACAAGCTGTACACATACAGATACACAGCCTGCGAGACAGACGCTGGAGCGTAGACGAGACAGAGGGGAGACAGACGCTGGAGCGTAGACGAGACAGACTGGAGACGGAGGGGAGACAGACGCTGGAGCGTAGGGGAGACAGAGGGGAGACAGACGCTGGAGCGTAGGGGAGACAGACGCTGGAGCGTAGACGAGACAGAGGGGAGACAGACGCTGGAGCGTAGACGAGACAGAGGGGAGACAGACGCTGGAGCGTAGACGAGACAGAGGGGAGACAGACGCTGGAGCGTAGACGAGACAGAGGGGAGACAGGCGCTGGAGCGTGAGACGAGACAGAGGGGAGACAGGCGCTGGAGCGTAGACGAGACAGAGGGGAGACAGGCGCTGGAGCGTAGACGAGACAGAGGGGAGACAGGCGCTGGAGCGTAGACGAGACAGAGGGGAGACAGACGCTGGAGCGTAGACGAGACAGAGGGGAGACAGACGCTGGAGCGTAGACGAGACAGAGGGGAGACAGACGCTGGAGCGTAGACGAGACAGAGGGGAGACAGACGCTGGAGCGTAGACGAGACAGAGGGGAGACAGACAGACGCTGGAGCGTAGACTAGACAGGGTGGAGACAGACAGACGCTGGAGCGTAGACTAGACAGGGTGGAGACAGACAGACGCTGGAGCGTAGACGAGACAGAGGGGAGACAGACAGACGCTGGAGCGTAGACGAGACAGAGGGGAGACAGACAGACGCTGGAGCGTAGACGAGACAGAGGGGAGACAGACAGACGCTGGAGCGTAGACGAGACAGAGGGGAGACAGACAGACGCTGGAGCGTAGACGAGACAGAGGGGAGACAGACAGACGCTGGAGCGTAGACGAGACAGAGGGGAGACAGACAGACGCTGGAGCGTAGACGAGACAGAGGGGAGACAGACAGACGCTGGAGCGTAGACGAGACAGAGGGGAGACAGACAGACGCTGGAGCGTAGACGAGACAGAGGGGAGACAGACAGACGCTGGAGCGTAGACGAGACAGAGGGGAGACAGACAGACGCTGGAGCGTAGACGAGACGGACTGGAGACGGACGGGAGAGGGACAGATATAGCACCTGTGTTTTTATTGGATGTTATTGAAATGCAGTATCCAGTCTGTGATTATTCTGAATTCTAATTGGTTTTGTTACTGTTTTTATTTCACTGATCTATTGCCTGTTAATTAAAGCCTTTCCTGATGTGGATGTGTGTGTTTATGAACTGCTACAGTTGGGTTGATCGAGGCTGTTCTTCATGATATGAGATGGTCTCCATTTAATACTGTGTATGTATGTAGCCACATCGTTTCCAGATTGAACTACTGTATTGAGAACCATCAGTGGCAGGTCTGGTCTCTATACTGCCCTCTCTGGGGATAATAGATACAGGTCTGTTCTCTCTACCTCCCCTTCTGGGCATAATAGATACAGGTCTGTTCTCTATACTGCCCCCTCTGGGGATAATAGATACAGGTCTGTTCTCTCTACTACCCCCTCTGGGGAAAATAGATACAGGTCTGTTCTCTAGACAGCCCTCTCTGGGGATAATAGATACAGGTCTGTTCTCTCTACTGCCCCCTCTGGGGATAATAGATACAGGTCTGTTCTCTCTACTGCCCCCTCTGGGGATAATAGATACAGGTCTGTTCTCTCTACTGCCCTCTCTGCGGATAATAGATACAGGCCTACTGTGTTCATAATGTGGTTTATCATTCCCACTGTCTGGTCTCTCTACTGCCCCCTCTGGGGATAATAGATACAGGTCTGTTCTCTCTACCTCCCCTTCTGGGCATAATAGATACAGGTCTGTTCTCTATACTGCCCCCTCTGGGGATAATAGATACAGGTCTGTTCTCTCTACTACCCCCTCTGGGGAAAATAGATACAGGTCTGTTCTCTAGACAGCCCTCTCTGGGGATAATAGATACAGGTCTGTTCTCTCTACTGCCCCCTCTGGGGATAATAGATACAGGTCTGTTCTCTCTACTGCCCCCTCTGGGGATAATAGATACAGGTCTGTTCTCTCTACTGCCCTCTCTGCGGATAATAGATACAGGCCTACTGTGTTCATAATGTGGTTTATCATTCCCACTGTCTGGTCTCTCTACTGCCCCCTCTGGGGATAATAGATACAGGTCTGTTCTCTACTTCCCCCTCTGGGGATAATAGATACAGGCCTGTTCTCTATACTGCCCCCTCTGGGGATAATAGATACAGGTCTACTGTGTTCATAATGTGGCTTTATCATTCCCACTGTCTGTTCTCTATACTGCCCTCTCTGGGGATAAAAGATACATGTCTACTGCATTCATAATGTGGCTTTATCATTCCCACTGTCTGTTCTCTCTACTGCCCCCTCTGGGGATAATAGATACAGGTCTACTGTGTTCATAATGTGGCTTTATCATTCCCACTGTCTGTTCTCTATACTGCCCTCTCTGGGGATAAAAGATACATGTCTACTGCATTCATAATGTGGCTTTATCATTCCCACTGTCTGTTCTCTCTACTGTCCTCTCTGGGGATAATAGATTCAGGTCTGTTCTCTCTACTGCCCTCTCTGAGGATAATAGATACAGGTCTGTTCTCTCTACTGCCCTCTCTGGGGATAATAGATACAGGTCTGTTCTCTCTACTGCCCTCTCTGGTGATAATAGATACAGGTCTGTTCTCTCTACTGCCCCCTCTGGGGATAATAGATACAGGTCTGTTCTCTCTACTGCCCCCTCTGGGGATAATAGATACAGGTCTGTTCTCTCTACTGCCCCCTCTGGGGATAATAGATACAGGTCTGTTCTCTCTACTGCCCTCTCTGGGGATAATAGATACAGGCCTACTGTGTTCATAATGTGGTTTATCATTCCCACTGTCTGGTCTCTCTACTGCCCCCTCTGGGGATAATAGATACAGATCTGTTCTCTACTTCCCCCTCTGGGGATAATAGATACAGGTCTGTTCTCTATACTGCCCCCTCTGGGGATAATAGATACAGGTCACTGTGTTCATAATATGGCTTTATCATTCCCACTGTCTGTTCTCTA
The DNA here is from genome assembly GCF_905237065.1 of Salmo salar. Classification (NCBI taxonomy): domain Eukaryota; kingdom Metazoa; phylum Chordata; class Actinopteri; order Salmoniformes; family Salmonidae; genus Salmo; species Salmo salar. Next base: position 47,245,546 of record NC_059458.1, on the reverse strand, counting down.
TACTACCCTCTCTGGGGATAAAAGATACAGGTCTACTGCGTTCATAATGTGGCTTTATCATTCCCACTGTCTGTTCTCTCTACTGCCCTCTCTGGGGATAATAGATACAGGTCTACTGCGTTCATAATGTGGCTTTATCATTCCCACTGTCTGTTCTCTCTACTGCCCTCTCTGGGGATAATAGATACAGGTCTACTGCGTTCATAATGTGGCTTTATCATTCCCACTGTCTGGTCTCTCTACTGTCCTCTCTGGGGATAATAGATTCAGGTCTGTTCTCTCTACTGCCCTCTCTGGGGATAATAGATACAGGTCTGTTCTCTCTACTGCCCTCTCTGGGGATAATAGATATAGGTCTGTTCTCTCTACTGCCCCCTCTGGGGATAATAGATACAGGTCTGTTCTCTCTACTGCCCCCTCTGGGGATAATATATACAGGCCTGTTCTCTCTACTGCCCCCTCTGGGGATAATAGATACAGGTCTGTTCTCTATACTGCCCTCTCTGGGGATAATAGATACAGGTCTACTGCATTCATAATGTGGCTTTATCATTCCCACTGTCTGTTCTCACTACTGTCCTCCCTGGGGATAATAGATACAGGTCTGTTCTCTCTACTGCCCCCTCTGGGGATAATAGATACAGATCTGTTCTCTCTACTGCCCCCTCTGGGGATAATAGATACAGGTCTGGTCTCTATACTGCCCTCTCTGGGGATAATAGATAAAGGTCTGTTCTATCTACTGCCCCCTCTGGGGATAATAGATACAGGTCTGTTCTCTATACTGCCCTCTCTGGGGATAATAGATACAGGTCTACTGTGTTCATAATGTGGTTTATCATTCCCACTGTCTGTTCTCTCTACTGCCCTCTCTGGGGATAATAGATACAGGGCTGTTCTCTCTACTGCCCTCTCTGGGGATAATAGATACAGGTCTGTTCTCTATACTGCCCCCTCTGGGGATAATAGATACAGGTCTATTCTCTCTACTGCCCCCTCTGGGGATAATAGATACAGGTCTGTTCTCTCTACTGCCCTCTCTGGGAATAATAGATACATGTCTACTGTGTTCATAATGTGGCTTTATCATTCCCACTGTCTGTTCTCTCTACTGCCCTCTCTGGGGATAATAGATACAGGTCTGGTCTCTCTACTGCCCCCTCTGGGGATAATAGATACAGGTCTGTTCTCTACTGCCCTCTCTGGGGATAATAGATACAGGCCTACTGTGTTCATAATGTGGTTTATCATTCCCACTGTCTGGTCTCTCTACTGCCCCCTCTGGGGATAATAGATACAGATCTGTTCTCTACTTCCCCCTCTGGGGATAATAGATACAGGCCTGTTCTCTATACTGCCCCCTCTGGGGATAATAGATACAGGTCACTGTGTTCATAATATGGCTTTATCATTTCCACTGTCTGTTCTCTATACTACCCTCTCTGGGGATAAAAGATACAGGTCTACTGCGTTCATAATGTGGCTTTATCATTCCCACTGTCTGTTCTCTCTACTGCCCTCTCTGGGGATAATAGATACAGGTCTACTGCGTTCATAATGTGGCTTTATCATTCCCACTGTCTGGTCTCTCTACTGTCCTCTCTGGGGATAATAGATTCAGGTCTGTTCTCTCTACTGCCCTCTCTGGGGATAATAGATACAGGTCTGTTCTCTCTACTGCCCTCTCTGGGGATAATAGATATAGGTCTGTTCTCTCTACTGCCCCCTCTGGGGATAATAGATGCAGGTTTGTTCTCTCTACTGCCCCCTCTGGGGATAATAGATACAGGTCTGTTCTCTCTACTGCCCTTTCTGGGATAATAGATACAGGTCTGTTCTCTCTACTGTCCTCTCTGGGGATAATAGATACAGGTCTACTGTGTTCATAATGTGGCTTTATCATTCCCACTGTCTGTTCTCTATACTGCCCTCTCTGGGGATAATAGATACAGGTCTGTTCTCTCTACTGCCCTCTCTGGGGATAATAGATACAGGTCTGTTCTCTCTACTGCCCTCTCTGGGGATAATAGATATAGGTCTGGTCTCTCTACTGCCCTCTCTGGGGATAATAGATACAGGTCTGTTCTCTCTACTGCTCCCTCTGGGGATAATATATACAGGTCTGTTCTCTCTACTGCCCCCTCTGGGGATAATAGATACAGGTCTGTTCTCTCTACTGCCCTCTCTGGGATAATAGATACAGGTCTGTTCTCTCTACTGCCCTCTCTGGGGATAATAGATACAGGTCTGTTCTCTCTACTGCCCCCTCTGGGGATAATAGATACAGATCTGTTCTCTCTACTGCCCCCTCTGGGGATAATAGATACAGCTCTGTTCTCTCTACTGCACCCTCTGGGGATAATAGATACAGCTCTGTTCTCTCTACTGCCCTCTCTGGGGATAATAGATACAGGCCTACTGTGTTCATAATGTGGTTTATCATTCCCACTGTCTGGTCTCTCTACTGCCCTCTCTGGGGATATTAGATACAGGTCTGTTCTCTCTACTGCCCTCTCTGGGGATAATAGATACAGGTCAGTTCTCTATACTGCCCCCTCTGGGGATAATAGATACAGGTCTGTTCTCTCTACTGCCCTCTCTGGGGATAATAGATACAGGTCTGTTCTCTATACTGCCCTCTCTGGGGATAATAGATACAGGTCTGTTCTCTCTACTGCCCTCTCTGGGGATAATAGATACAGGTCTGTTCTCTATACTGCCCTCTCTGGGGATAATAGATACAGGTCTACTGCGTTCATAATGTGGCTTTATCATTCCCACTGTCTGTTCTCACTACTGTCCTCCCTGGGGATAATAGATACAGGTCTGTTCTCTCTACTGCCCCCTCTGGGGATAATAGATACAGATCTGTTCTATCTACTGCCCCCTCTGGGGATAATAGATACAGGTCTGTTCTCTATACTGCCCTCTCTGGGGATAATAGATACAGGTCTACTGTGTTCATAATGTGGCTTTATCATTCCCACTGTCTGTTCTCTCTACTGCCCTCTCTGGGGATAATAGATACAGGTCTGGTCTCTCTACTGCCCCCTCTGGGGATAATAGATACAGGTCTGTTCTCTACTGCCCTCTCTGGGGATAATAGATACAGGCCTACTGTGTTCATAATGTGGTTTATCATTCCCACTGTCTGGTCTCTCTACTGCCCCCTCTGGGGATAATAGATACAGATCTGTTCTCTACTTCCCCCTCTGGGGATAATAGATACAGGCCTGTTCTCTATACTGCCCCCTCTGGGGATAATAGATACAGGTCACTGTGTTCATAATATGGCTTTATCATTTCCACTGTCTGTTCTCTATACTACCCTCTCTGGGGATAAAAGATACAGGTCTACTGCGTTCATAATGTGGCTTTATCATTCCCACTGTCTGTTCTCTCTACTGCCCTCTCTGGGGATAATAGATACAGGTCTACTGCGTTCATAATGTGGCTTTATCATTCCCACTGTCTGGTCTCTCTACTGTCCTCTCTGGGGATAATAGATTCAGGTCTGTTCTCTCTACTGCCCTCTCTGGGGATAATAGATACAGGTCTGTTCTCTCTACTGCCCTCTCTGGGGATAATAGATATAGGTCTGTTCTCTCTACTGCCCCCTCTGGGGATAATAGATGCAGGTTTGTTCTCTCTACTGCCCCCTCTGGGGATAATAGATACAGGTCTGTTCTCTCTACTGCCCTTTCTGGGATAATAGATACAGGTCTGTTCTCTCTACTGTCCTCTCTGGGGATAATAGATACAGGTCTACTGTGTTCATAATGTGGCTTTATCATTCCCACTGTCTGTTCTCTATACTGCCCTCTCTGGGGATAATAGATACAGGTCTGTTCTCTCTACTGCCCTCTCTGGGGATAATAGATACAGGTCTGTTCTCTCTACTGCCCTCTCTGGGGATAATAGATATAGGTCTGGTCTCTCTACTGCCCTCTCTGGGGATAATAGATACAGGTCTGTTCTCTCTACTGCTCCCTCTGGGGATAATATATACAGGTCTGTTCTCTCTACTGCCCCCTCTGGGGATAATAGATACAGGTCTGTTCTCTCTACTGCCCTCTCTGGGATAATAGATACAGGTCTGTTCTCTCTACTGCCCTCTCTGGGGATAATAGATACAGGTCTGTTCTCTCTACTGCCCCCTCTGGGGATAATAGATACAGATCTGTTCTCTCTACTGCCCCCTCTGGGGATAATAGATACAGGTCTGTTCTCTCTACTGCACCCTCTGGGGATAATAGATACAGCTCTGTTCTCTCTACTGCCCTCTCTGGGGATAATAGATACAGGCCTACTGTGTTCATAATGTGGTTTATCATTCCCACTGTCTGGTCTCTCTACTGCCCTCTCTGGGGATATTAGATACAGGTCTGTTCTCTCTACTGCCCTCTCTGGGGATAATAGATACAGGTCAGTTCTCTATACTGCCCCCTCTGGGGATAATAGATACAGGTCTGTTCTCTCTACTGCCCTCTCTGGGGATAATAGATACAGGTCTGTTCTCTATACTGCCCTCTCTGGGGATAATAGATACAGGTCTGTTCTCTCTACTGCCCTCTCTGGGGATAATAGATACAGGTCTGTTCTCTATACTGCCCTCTCTGGGGATAATAGATACAGGTCTACTGCGTTCATAATGTGGCTTTATCATTCCCACTGTCTGTTCTCACTACTGTCCTCCCTGGGGATAATAGATACAGGTCTGTTCTCTCTACTGCCCCCTCTGGGGATAATAGATACAGATCTGTTCTATCTACTGCCCCCTCTGGGGATAATAGATACAGGTCTGTTCTCTATACTGCCCTCTCTGGGGATAATAGATAAAGGGCTGTTCTCTCTACTGCCCTCTCTGGGGATAATAGATACAGGTCTTTTCTCTATACTGCCCCCTCTGGGGATAATAGATACAGGTCTATTCTCTCTACTGCCCCCTCTGGGGATAATAGATACAGGTCTGTTCTCTCTACTGCCCTCTCTGGGAATAATAGATACATGTCTACTGTGTTCATAATGTGGCTTTATCATTCCCACTGTCTGTTCTCTCTACTGCCCTCTCTGGGGATAATAGATACAGGTCTGGTCTCTCTACTGCCCCCTCTGGGGATAATAGATACAGGTCTGTTCTCTACTGCCCCCTCTGGGGATAATAGATACAGGTATGTTCTCTCTACTGCCCCCTCTGGGGATAATAGATACAGGCCTGTTCTCTCTACTGCCCCCTCTGGGGATAATAGATACAGGTCTGTTCTCTACTGCCCCCTCTGGGGATAATAGATACAGGTCTGTTCTATATACTGCCCCCTCTGGGGATAATAGATACAGGTCTGTTCTCTACTGCCCTCTCTGGGGATAATAGATACAGGTCTGTTCTCTCTACTGCCCTCTCTGGGGATAATAGATACAGGTCTGTTCTCTCTACTGCCCCCTCTGGGGATAATATATACAGGCCTGTTCTCTCTACTGCCCCCTCTGGGGATAATAGATACAGGTCTGTTCTCTCTACTGCCCTCTCTGGGGATAATAGATACAGGCCTACTGTGTTCATAATGTGGTTTATCATTCCCACTGTCTGGTCTCTCTACTGCCCCCTCTGGGGATAATAGATACAGGTCTGTGTTCATAATGTGGTTTATCATTCCCCCTGTCTGTTCTCTCTACTGCCCCCTCTGGGGATAATAGATACAGGTCTGTTCTCTATACTGTCCCCTCTGGGGATAATAGATACAGGTCTGTTCTCTACTGCCCTCTCTGGGGATAATAGATACAGGTCTGTTCTCTCTACTGCCCTCTCTGGGGATAATAGATACAGGTCTGTTCTCTCTACTGCCCCCTCTGGGGATAATATATACAGGCCTGTTCTCTCTACTGCCCCCTCCGGGGATAATAGATACAGGTCTGTTCTCTCTACTGCCCTCTCTGGGGATAATAGATACAGGCCTACTGTGTTCATAATGTGGTTTATCATTCCCACTGTCTGGTCTCTCTACTGCCCCCTCTGGGGATAATAGATACAGGTCTGTGTTCATAATGTGGTTTATCATTCCCCCTGTCTGTTCTCTCTACTGCCCTCTGTGGGGATAATAGATACAGGTCTGTTCTCTCTACTGCCCTCTCTGGGGATAATAGATACAGGTCTACTGTGTTCATAATGTGGTTTATTATTCCCACTGTCGTTGTTAATCAGCATGTCTGTCAATATCCATGATATACCAGTGTTGAAACTGGAACTACCCTGTCACCAGGTTTTCAGATTAAAGATGGTTGTATTTTCCTGCTGCAGTTTTTATTAGGGTTGTATTCTTGAAGATGCCTGTTTTACTCCTACATGATGTGCCCTGCAAACATCCCATATTTCTGCTGCACTTGCTTGAGGTTGGGGTTCGTGTCCTTCGGGACGTTTTAAAACGTAATGGTCGTCCTCCAGCTGGTTTGACCTGTGATGTCGAGACGTCTCCACAGCGACAGGACGGACACGTTGCATATCCTGTTTCTGAGTCACTTCACTTGGTTGGTGCTGCTAACATTATCTAGCTGGATACTCTGACCGCTGGGTACTCTGACTGCTGGATACTCTGACTGCCGGACAACATCACTTCTTCACGGCTTCATTCAATGGTAAAGCCTCAACGATGTGACGATACGAGACGTGTTGCGTTTATACAGGCGACGTCGTATCCGCAGACAGATCTGGACCAGCTGCCGTTACATTGTAGGGAATTAGCAGGTTATACTGATCAGCTGTTCATCCTGGAAAACATTTGGCAGCCAGCTGGAACAGGAACTAGCAGCGGTGAGAAGAAAACAGGTTTGTGGTGAGAGAACTGCATTGAACTGGCTTGACTTGAGCAGCTACAGGTAGTTAGCTCGCCATAAAGGAGCAGTAGCAGCCAGCTACCTGATAATGGTTAACCTGTTGACGACATTCTGCTTTCTTATTGCAGGGACACCGGGATACATACAGGAAGTATACAGACCATGATAACATATGCCAGGGGCTACAACACATGACAGGTTATATGAAGACCTTAGAAGATACACATGTACTGATTTGAACAGCTTTCTTATTGCAGGGACACCGGGATACATACAGGAAGTATACAGACCATGATAACATATGCCAGGGGCTACAACACATGCCAGGTTATACGAAGACCTTAGAAGATACACACGTATTGATTTGAACAGCTTTCTTAATGGAATAATGTGGAATGGTTTTAATGTACTGCTCGAACTCCTTGTAGAAAACACAATAGAGGTTTTTATTCGTGAATTTACATCACATGTCGAGATACATTTTCAATACTCAAAAGTTTTATGGTACGTATTGTTTTTTTGTTTTTACACTTACTGATCATTTCAAAATAATATTTCAATTCTATCTTAAACAATGTGAAAAGGGTTTTGTTCCCCCCTGTCCACTTCATTTTATGGATAAAGATTCTTCCATACAATTAAACAAATGAACAATGAAAGTTACATCGGGGTCGATATCATTTGGATCAAAATAAAACATCAGTCTTTCAAATGAACATTAAATAGTATTTTATTTATTTCATAACATCTTCTAACTCAATCCAAAATCGTCTGACATAAGAACAGTCCCAAAATAAATGTTCAAGAGTCTCTGGGTCACAACCACAAAATGCACATTTGTTATCAATAGCTATTCTGTGTATAATAAAGGTCTTTACAGGGCAGATTCTATGGATGAGTTTGTATGATACTTCTTTCAGCTTATTAGATAGACAATATTCACCAGACAACAACGAGACTTTGTTCCAGTTAACTTGTCCTCGGGCTGCATTCCAGTATATTCTAGCAGAGGCAATAGTAACATCTTGACATAGTTTTCATATATATATATGTTATTACATTTATAGTTTATAAAATGTAAATTCCTTCTAGCTGAATTGAGGCTACAGAAATCCTCAACAGTTGCACTTGGAGTATTGTTATGTTCTCCTAAGAGAAGAATAGCACCTTTAGGGACGGCTCTAACAACCATCAGATACTCAGGAGTGAATGTAACATGGTGTGTTCTCATGAATTCTGCATAATCATATAGTTATTATTCAATCATTATTATTCGATAATCATATAGTTATTATTATTATTCAATAATTATTATTCGATAATCATATAGTTATTATTATTCAATCATTATTATTCGATAATCATATAGTTGTCTATCATTATTCAATAATTATTATTCGATAATCATATAGTTGTCCATCATTATTCAATAATTGTTTAACCCAGATAATGCTGTTGCCAAACCAGTTCTTGAAAAACAAAGACTTGTGTTTGTATTTTATGCCTTTATTTTTCCAGATTGTATGTCTGTGGGGGAAAATTGTGTTTGTACATGAGGTTCCAAGTACTTGTTTATGAAAGTTAGCAGTTTAACAGGGATTTTAACCACATCAAAGTTGCATTTGAGTAATAATTGTAGACCACCAATCTGTTGGAATATTAAATTAGGGATGAAATTCCAATCCTTATTTCTTAAATAGTTTTGTATCCATTTAATCTAAAATATTATATTAGAGGTTTTAAAATCCAGAGCATTCAACCCTCCCTCACTTTGGGTGCTACATATTACCGCTTTTCTTAAATAATGAGATTTATTCCTCCATATGAAGTTAAATAATTTAGTATCAACCATTTTAGTTACTGACAGAGGAACATCCAAGGCAAGGGAGGTATAAACTAATCTGGACAGACCTTCAAATTTTGACAATAGTACACGTCCAGATAAAGAAAGATCTCTTAATAACCAGGAGTTAAAATCTCTTTCCAATTTTCTCTACAACAGGAGAGACATTTAAGTTGGCCCTTTCTTTCTGATCTTTGTTAACTTTAATACCAAAATATGTGATCCTATCTTTTACAGGGATATTACATACTGAGTTTAAGTCACATGTTTTCAACGCAAAAAATGTACATTTCCTAATATTCAGAGATAAACCAGATGCATGTGAAAAGGTAGGCCTGACCACCGACAACAATGAGACAGCCCATAGGGAAGAGGCCAGAGACCTGGCAGTGTGTTGACAGGACAACAACCTCTCCCTCAATGTGAGAAAGACAAAGGAGCTGATCGTGGACTACAGGGAAAAGGAGGGCCGAACAGGCCCCCATTAACATCAACGGGGCTGTAGTGGAGCGGGTTGAGAGTTTCAAGTTACTTGGTGTCCATATCACCAACAAACTATCATGGTCCAAACACACCAAGACAGTCGTGAAGAGGGCACGACGACACCTTTTCCCCCTCAGGAGACTGAAAAGATTTGGCATGGGTCTCCACACCATCGAGAGCACCCTGACCGGTTGCCTCACCGCCTGGTATGGCAACTGCTCAGCATCTGACCGTGAGGCGCTACAAAGGGTAGTGCGTATGGCCCAGTACATCACTGTGGCCAAGCTTCCTGACACCCAGGACCTCTATACCAGGCAGTGTCAGAGGAAGGCCCAAAAAAGACCCCAGTCACCCAAGTCACAGACTGTTCTCTCTGCTACCACACTGCGAGCGGTACCGAAGCGCCAAGTCTAGGTCCATAAGGCTCCTTAACAGCTTCTACCCCCAAACCATAAGACTGCTGAAGTCATAGACTGTTCTCTCTGCTACCACACTGCAAGCGGTACCGGAGCGCCAAGTCTAGGTCCATAAGGCTTCTAAACAGCTTCTACCCCCAAGCCATAAGACTGCTGGAGTCATAGACTGTTCTCTTTGCTACCACACTGCAAGCGGTACCGGAGCGCCAAGTCTAGGTCCATAAGGCTCCTTAACCGGTTTAGGATAGGGGGTCGTATTTTCACGGCCGGATAAAAAACGTACCCGATTTAATCTGGTTATTACTCCTGCCCAGAAACTAGAATATGCATATAATTGTTTGATTTGGATAGAAAACACCCTAAAGTTTCTAAAACTGTTTGAATGGTGTCTGTGAGTATAACAGAACTCATATGGCAGGCCAAAACCTGAGAAGATTCTAAACAAGAAGTGCCCTCTCTGACCATTTCTTTGAACGAAAACAACGTCGCCCGGTCGGAATATTATCGCTATTTTACGAGAAGAATCGCATAAAAATTGATTTTAAACAGCGTTTGACATGCTTCGAAGTACGGTAATGGAATATTTAGAATTTTTTTGTCACGATACGCGTCCGCGCATCACCCTTCGTTACCCTTCGGATAGTGTCTTGAACGCACGAACAAAACGCAGCTATTTGGATATAACTATGGATTATTTGGAACCAAAACAACATTGGGTGTAAAGTAGAAGTCCTGGGAGTGCATTCTGACGAAGAACAGCAAAGGTAATCCAATTTTTCTTATAGTAAATCTGAGTTTGGTGAGTACCAAACTTGGTGGGTGTCATAATAGCTAGCCATGATGGCCGGGCTATCTACTCAGAATATTGCAAAATGTGCTTTCGCCGAAAAGCTATTTTAAAATCGGACACCGCGATTGCATAAAGGAGTTCTGTATCTATAATTCTTAAAATAATTTATGTTTTTTGTGAACGTTTATCGTGAGTAATTTAGTAAATTCACCGGAAGTTTCGGTGGGTATGCTAGTTCTGAACGTCACATGCTAATGTAAAAGGCTGGTTTTTGATATAAATATGAACTTGATTGAACAAAACATGCATGTATTGTATAACATAATGTCCTAGGAGTGTCATCTGATGAAGATCATCAAAGGTTAGTGCTGCATTTAGCTGTGGTTTTGGTTTTTGTGACATTATATGCTAGCTTGAAAAATGGGTGTGTGATTATTTCTGGCTGGGTACTCTCCTGACATAATCTAATGTTTTGCTTTCGTTGTAAAGCCTTTTTGAAATCAGACAATGTGCTTAGATAAAGGAGAGTCTTGTCTTTAAAATGGTGTAAAATAGTCATATGTTTGAAAAATTGAAGTTTTGGGATTTTCGAGGAGTTTGTAATTCGCGCCACGCCCTATCATTGGATATTGGAGCGGTGTTCCGCTAGCGGAACGTCTAGATGTAAGAGGTTTTAACAGCTTCTACCTCCAAGTCAGACTGTTCTCTCTGCTACCACACTGCAAGCGGTACCGAAGCGCCAAGTCTAGGTCCATAAGGCTCCTTAACAGCTTCTACCTCCAAGCCATAAGACTGCTGGAGTCATAGACTGTTCTCTTTGCTACCACACGGCAAGCGGTACCGGAGCGCCAAGTCTAGGTCCATAAGGCTCCTTAACAGCTTCTACCTCCAAGCCATAAGACTGCTGAACATCTAATCAAATGGCCACCAAGACTATTTACATTGCCCCCCCCCAACACTCACACTGCTGCTACTCGCTGTTTATTATCTATGCATAGTCACTTTACCCCACCTACATGTACAAAAAACCTTGACTAACCTGTACCCCTGCACTTTGACTCAGTACCGGTACCCCTTGTTTATAGCCTCCACATTGACTCTGTACTGGTACCCCCTGTTTATAGCCTCCACATTGACTCTGTACCGGTACCCCCTGTTTATAGCCTCATTACTAATCTGTACCCCCGCACATTGACTCGGTACCGATACCCCTTGTTTATAGCCTCCACATTGACTCGGTACCGGTACCCCCTGTATATAGCCTCCACATTGACTCTGTATCGGTACCCCCTGTAAATAGCCTCCACATTGACTCTGTACCGGTAGCCCCTGTTTATAGCCTCCACATTGACTCTGTACCGGTAACCCCTGTTTATAGCCTCCACATTGACTCTGTACCGGTATCCCCTGTATATAGCCTCCACATTGACTGTACCGGTACCCCCTGTTTAGAGCCTCCACATTGACTCTGTACTGGTACCCCCTGTTTATAGCCTCCACATTGACTCTGTACCGGTACCCCCTGTTTATAGCCTCCACATTGATTCTGTACCGGTACCCCCTGTATATAGCCTCCACATTGACTCTGTACTGGTACCCCCCTCTTTATAGCCTCCACATTGACTCTGTACCGGTACCCCCTGTATATAGCCTCCACATTGACTCTGTACCGGTACCCCCTGTTTATAGCCTCCACATTGACTCTGTACCGGTACCCCCTGTTTATAGCCTCCACATTGACTTAGTACCGGTACCCCCTGTTTATTGCCTCGTTGTTGTTATTTTATTGTGTTACTTTTTATTTTATTTTTTACTTTAGTTTATTTAGTCAATATTTTCTATTTCTTGAACTGCATTGTTGGTAAAAGGCTTGTCAGTCAGTATTTCACTGTAAGGTCTACTACACCTGTTGTATTCGGCGCATGTGACAAATAACATTTGATTTGATGACCTTCCCTTTAAATGCACCTCTTAACTGCTAGACCTGCAGACAGGTTGTTGCCATATGATAACTAGATGTCGTTACCCCATAGATTCTTCCAAAAATATCAGAAGAACATGTATGAGTCTCTTATAGAAAGTAAATGTCTGCATTAAACCATTTGCAGTGCAGGAAAATAGCCTTATGTTTGACTAAATCACCAATACCCCTGATATTATTATAATTTTAAAATAATAAAATTCAGTTTTCCCTGCCTTTCGAGCTGCAGCCACCATCGGCCACAGTTTCTCCCGTGTCACTTTGTCCGCAGAGGTCAGATCCTTCGTCAACCTCAATTTTAGCTTGATGTGGAACTGACAGTTCTTCGCCTCCAGAGAAGATCCCGTGTAGATCTGTTGGCGAACCGGATGATAGTTGTCTTCGGACTCTGGTCTTGATCGTTGAGTCAAACGATGAATGATGTCCACATTTTCCTGAAGTTTGGCTTTTGATTCGAGAATAACAGCTCCACAGATGTCAACAACTCTGCATTTTATGTCCTCACCCTCCTGCCCTGGAATTCCATGGAGCCTCAGGTTCTACCTGTGCTGGTATCTCTCTGCCTCATTCACCTTTTGCCTCAGGTTCTACCTGCGCTGGTATCTCTCCGCCTCATTCACCTTTTGCCTCAGGTTCTACCTGCGCTGGTATCTCTCCGCCTCATTCACCTTTTGCCTCAGGTTCTACCTGCGCTGGGATCTCTCCGCCTCATTCACCTTTTGCCTCAGGTTCTACCTGCGCTGGTATCTCTCCGTCTCATTCACCTTTTGCCTCAGGGTCTACCTGCGCTGGGATCTCTCCGCCTCATTCACCTTTTGCCTCAGGTTCTACCTGCGCTGGTGTCTCTCCGCCTCATTCACCTTTTGCCTCAGGTTCTACCTGCGCTGGTATCTCTCCGCCTCATTCACCTTTTGCCTCAGGTTCCACCTGCGCTGGTATCTCTCCGCCTCATTCACCTTTTGCCTCAGGTTCTACCTGCGCTGGTATCTCTCCGCCTCATTCACCTTTTGCCTCAGGTTCCACCTGCGCTGGTATCTCTCCGCCTTATTCACCTTTTGCCTCAGGTTCCACCTGCGCTGGTATCTCTCCGCCTCATTCACCTTTTGCCTCAGGTTCCACCTGCGCTGGTATCTCTCCGCCTCATTCACCTTTTGCCTCAGGTTCTACCTGCGCTGGTATCTCTCCGCCTCATTCACCTTTTGCCTCAGGTTCCACCTGCGCTGGTATCTCTCCGCCTTATTCACCTTTTGCCTCAGGTTCCACCTGCGCTGGTATCTCTCCGCCTCATTCACCTTTTGCCTCAGGTTCCACCTGCGCTGCTATCTCTCCGCCTCATTCACCTTTTGCCTCAGGTTCTACCTGCGCTGGTGTCTCTCCGCCTCATTCACCTTTTGCTTCAGGTTCTACCTGCGCTGGTATCTCTCCGCCTCATTCACCTTTTGCCTCAGGTTCTACCTGTGCTGGTATCTCTCCGCCTCATTCACCTTTTGCCTCAGGTTCTACCTGTGCTTGTGTCTCTCCGCCTCATTCACCTTTTGCCTCAGGTTCTACCTGTGCTGGTATCTCTCCGCCTCATTCACCTTTTGCCTCAGGTTCCACCTGCGCTGGTATCTCTCCGCCTCATTCACCTTTTGCCTCAGGTTCCACCTGCGCTGGTATCTCTCCGCCTCATTCACCTTTTGCTCGAGTTCAGCCACCTTCTTTTCATTTTCCTGGCAGATAACTTCCACCTTCTTCATGTCACTTTTGAGGATTTTCACTTCTCCAGAGATAAAGTCAACAGATTTTTTTTATGGCCTCAATTTTGGGGTTGCAGGTAGCCTAGTGGTTAGAGCATTGGGCCAGTAACCAGCAGGTAGCTTTGTGGTTGGAGCGTTGGGCCAGTAACCAAAAGGTTGCTAGATCGAATCCCCGAGCTGACAAGGTAAAGATCTGTCGTTCTGCCCCTGAACAAGGCAGTTAACCCACTGTTCCTAGGCCATCATTGTAAATAAGAATTTGTTCTTAGCTGACTTGCCTAGTTAAATAAAGGTAAAATGTAAAAAAAAAAAACATTTTTCATGGTATTCCTCCTAACCATGTCCTCCTAACCATCTGCCCTTTCATCTATCTTTGCTGTCAAAAGCATCACAGTGTTGTTTTGCATCTCAAGAAGTGGCATACCCTCTTGCCCTCATCTTTTTCCCCTGGGGCTTGACTGGAGTGTCGGGGCCGTAAGGTTACGGCCTGAGCCGGGGACTGGATGGGCGCAGGTTGACAGCATTGTTGTCCGTGCTCTTCAAATTTTCATCACCCACAACAGTATATGAAGAGAACTACCCAAGACCATACCATCTGTTAATTGTCCATCTGATGATTTCTCCATTGATTTTCCTTTGGTTCTGGTCGTGGAAGTTTCCATGTAGACAATATAGCTGATCTGGCTATCTAGTGTTGTCGCTAACTTAAGAGTTTTAGAGGTGAATAACTTGCAGAAAGTAATCAATTACTTTGGTAAACAAACTAAATAATATTCATAGAGGGTTTTATGACCTTAGAAATGACCAAATGGTGATATTTGGGTGAGGAAATCAAATAATTCCTTCAGCAACCAAAAAAACGTATCTGCACTGACCGCCATCTTGCACGCTCCCCGTAATGGACAGTCATTTCACCTGTTTATTTTAACACCACGGCCACAGCAGGTAACCTGTCAATAAGCGAGTGCACACTCCCTTTTGTCTTTAGGCTGCATGTCTACTGAAGAAGTTCTGCACCACAACCACCTCAACAGTGACCTCTCGTATCTCGCCAACTCGCTACAGGCTTTCATACAGTTTTAACTATGAAGAAATTCTGCACCACAACCTCCTCAACAGTGACCTCTCGTATCTCGCCAACTCGCTACAGGCTTTCTTACAGTATTAACTACGGGGATTAAACAATACCCATCTGACATCACAATGTTCTCGCTCTCCTCTATTTCAGGCTGTGTGTTGATGTAACAGAACAACCGCAACAGAACAGAGCTGAAGATTAGATGGACGGGTATGAAGCAGCTAATCATTACTTAAAGTCACTGTCTTTAAAAGTGTTAAATCAATGAAAGAAGATGCCTGAGATGTAATCTAGGGGAAACCCTGTCCACCCCCTATAGGTTTGCAGGTGACATACTGAGCGGCGGCCGGGCGTTGCTAGGCGAGGACGGCTCGGTCATGGCCCGCATGCAGAAGAAGTTTTGGAAGACGAAGCAAGTTCTGATCAAGGCCACGGGGAAGAAGGAGGATGAGTACGTGGTGGCTTCTGACGCCGACCTCGACGCCAAGCTGGAGGTAGGACCCTGACCTTTAACCCCTAACCCTAACGTGGTGGCTTCTGATGCCGACCTCGACGCCAAGCTGGAGGTAGGACCCTGACCTTTAACCCCTAACCATAACGTGGTGGCTTCTGATGCCGACCTCGACGCCAAGCTGGAGGTAGGACCCTGACCTTTAACCCCTAACCATAACGTTGTGGCTTCTGATGCCGATCTCGACGCCAAGCTGGAGGTAGGACCCTGACCTTTAACCCCTAACCCTAACGTGGTGGCTTCTGATGCCGACCTCGACGCCAAGCTGGAGGTAGGACCCTGACCTTTAACCCCTAACCCTAACGTGGTGGCTTCACCCACTGTTACTCAGATAGAGTGAGAGTCTGATGCGTCCAATTCTCTCTCTGTGTTACTAACTGTGAACCACGCGTTCTGTTTCCTGTCCAGTTCTCTCTCTGTGTTACTGTGAACCACGCGTTCTGTTTCCTGTTCAGTTCTCTCTCTGTGTTACTGTGAACCACGCGTTCTGTTTCCTGTTCAGTTCTCTCTCTGTGTTACTGTGAACCACGCGTTCTGTTTCCTGTCCAGTTCTCTCTCAGTGTTACTAACTGTGAACCACGCATTCTGTTTCCTGTCCAGTTCTCTCTCTGTGTTACTAACTGTGAACCACGCGTTCTTTTCCTGTCCAGTTCTCTCTGTGTTACTGTGAACCACGCATTCTGTT
This sequence comes from Salmo salar, assembly GCF_905237065.1. Classification (NCBI taxonomy): domain Eukaryota; kingdom Metazoa; phylum Chordata; class Actinopteri; order Salmoniformes; family Salmonidae; genus Salmo; species Salmo salar. Next base: position 47,229,192 of record NC_059458.1, on the reverse strand, counting down.
TCCTGTCCAGTTCTCTCTCTGTGTTACTAACTGTGAACCACGCGTTCTGTTTCCTGTCCAGTTCTCTCTCTGTGTTACTGTGAACCATGTGTTCTGTTTCCTGTCCAGTTCTCTCTCTGTGTTACTAACTGTGAACCACGCGTTCTGTTTCCTGTCCAGTTCTCTCTCTGTGTTACTGTGAACCACGCGTTCTGTTTCCTGTCCAGTTCTCTCTGTGTTACTAACTGTGAACCACGCGTTCTGTTTCCTGTCCAGTTCTCTCTCTGTGTTACTAACTGTGAACCACGCGTTCTGTTTCCTGTCCAGTTCTCTCTCTGTGTTACAGTGAACCACGCGTTCTGTTTCCTGTCCAGTTTTCTCTCTGTGTTACTGTGAACCACGCGTTCTGTTTCCTGTCCAGTTCTCTCTGTGTTTCTGTGAACCACGCGTTCTGTTTCCTGTCCAGTTCTCTCTCTGTGTTACGGTGAACCACCCGTTCTGTTGCCTGTCCAGTTCTCTCTCTGTGTTACTGTGAACCACGCGTTCTGTTTCCTGTCCAGTTCTCTCTCTGTGTTACTAACTGTGAACCACGCGCTCTGTTTCCTGTCCAGTTCTCGCTCTGTTTTACTGTGAACCACGCGTTCTGTTTCCTGTCCAGTTCTCTCTCTGTGTTACTAACTGTGAACCACGCGTTCTGTTTCCTGTCCAGTTCTCTCTCTGTGTTACTGTGAACCACGCGTTCTGTTTCCTGTCCAGTTCTCTCTCTGTGTTACTGTGAACCACGCGTTCTGTTTCCTGTCCAGTTCTCTCTCTGTGTGTTATTGTGAACCACGCATTCTGTTTCCTGTCCAGTTCTCTCTCTGTGTTACTATCTGTGAACCACGCGTTCTGTTTCCTGTCCAGTTCTCTCTCTGTGTTACTGTGAACCACGCGTTGTGTTTCCTGTCCAGTTCTCTCTCTGTGTTACTAACTGTGAACCACGCGTTCTGTTTCCTGTCCAGTTCTCTCTCTGTGTTACTGTGAACCACGCGTTCTGTTTCCTGTCCACTTCTCTCTGTGTTACTAACTGTGAACCACGCATTCTGTTTCCTGTCCAGTTCTCTCTCTGTGTTACTAACTGTGAACCACGCGTTCTGTTTCCTGTCCAGTTCTCTCTCTGTGTTACTAAATGTGAACCACGCGTTCTGTTTCCTGTCCAGTTCTCTCTCTGTGTTACTGTGAACCACGCGTTCTGTTTCCTGTCAAGTTCTCTCTCTGTGTTACTGTGAACCACGCGTTCTGTTTCCTGTCCAGTTCTCTCTGTGTTACTGTGAACCACGCGTTCTGTTTCCTGTCCAGTTCTCTCTCTGTGTTACTGTGAACCTCGCGCTCTGTTTCCTGTCCAGTTCTCTCTCTGTGATACTAACTGTGAACCACGCGTTCTGTTTCCTGTCCAGTTCTCTCTGTGTGTTACTGTGAACCACGCATTCTGTTTCCTGTCCAGTTCTCTCTCTGTGTTACTAACTGTGAACCACGCGTTCTGTTTCCTGTCCAGTTCTCTCTCTGTGTTACTAACTGTGAACCACGCGTTCTGTTTCCTGTCCAGTTCTCTCTCTGTGTTACTGTGAACCACGCGTTCTGTTTCCTGTCCAGTTCTCTCTCTGTGTTACTAACTGTGAACCACACGTTCTGTTTCCTGTCCAGTTCTCTCTCTGTGTTACTAACTGTGAACCACGCGTTCTGTTTCCTGTCTAGTTCTCTCTCTGTGTTCCGGTGAACCACGCGTTCTGTTTCCTGTCCAGTTCTCTCTGTGTTACTGTGAACCACGTGTTCTGTTTCCTGTCCAGTTCTCTCTCTGTGTTACTGTGAACCACGCGTTCTGTTTCCTGTCCAGTTCTCTCTCTGTGTTACTGTGAACCACGCGTTGTGTTTCCTGTCCAGTTCTCTCTCTGTGTTACTAACTGTGAACCACGCGTTCTGTTTCCTGTCCAGTTCTCTCTCTGTGTTACTGTGAACCACGCGTTCTGTTTCCTGTCCAGTTCTCTCTCTGTGTTACTGTGAACCACGCGTTCTGTTTCCTGTCCAGTTTCTCTCTGTGTTACTAACTGTGAACCACGCGTTCTGTTTCCTGTCCAGTTCTCTCTCTGTGTTCCTAACTGTGAACCACGCGTTCTGTTTCCTGTCCAGTTCTCTCTCTGTGTTACTGTGAACCACGCGTTCTGTTTCCTGTCCAGTTCTCTCTCTGTGTTACTGTGAACCACGCGTTCTGTTTCCTGTCCAGTTCTCTCTCTGTGTTACTGTGAACCACGCGTTCTGTTTCCTGTCCAGTTCTCTCTCTGTGTTACTGTGAACCACGCGTTCTGTTTCCTGTCCAGTTCTCTCTCTGTGTTACTGTGAACCACGCGTTCTGTTTCCTGTCCAGTTCTCTCTGTGTTACTAACTGTGAACCACGCGTTCTGTTTCCTGTCCAGTTTTCTCTCTCTGTGTTACTGTGAACCACGCGTTCTGTTTCCTGTCCAGTTCTCTCTCTGTGTTTACTGTGAACCACGCGTTCTGTTTCCTGTCCAGTTCTCTCTCTGTGTTACTGTGAACCACGCGTTCTGTTTCCTGTCCAGTTCTCTCTCTGTGTTACTGTGAACCACGCGTTCTGTTTCCTGTCCAGTTCTCTCTCTGTGTTACTAACTGTGAACCACGCGTTCTGTTTCCTGTCCAGTTCTCTCTCTGTGTTAACTGTGAACCACGCGTTCTGTTTCCTGTCCAGTTCTCTCTCTGTGTTACTAACTGTGAACCACGCGTTCTGTTTCCTGTCCAGTTCTCTCTCTGTGTTACTGTGAACCACGCGTTCTGTTTCCTGTCCAGTTCTCTCTCTGTGTTACAACTGTGAACCACGCGTTCTGTTTCCTGTCCAGTTCTCTCTCTGTGTTACTAACTGTGAACCACGCGTTCTGTTTCCTGTCCAGTTCTCTCTCTGTGTTACTGTGAACCACGCGTTCTGTTTCCTGTCCAGTTCTCTCTCTGTGTTACTAACTGTGAACCACGCGTTCTGTTTCCTGTCCAGTTCTCTCTCTGTGTTACACTGTGAACCACGCGTTCTGTTTCCTGTCCAGTTCTCTCTCTGTGTTACACTGTGAACCACGCGTTCTGTTTCCTGTCCAGTTCTCTCTCTGTGTTACTGTGAACCACGCGTTCTGTTTCCTGTCCAGTTCTCTCTCTGTGTTACTAACTGTGAACCACGCGTTCTGTTTCCTGTCCAGTTCTCTCTCTGTGTTACTGTGAACCACGCGTTCTGTTTCCTGTCCAGTTCTCTCTCTGTGTTACTAACTGTGAACCACGCGTTCTGTTTCCTGTCCAGTTCTCTCTCTGTGTTACTAACTGTGAACCACGCGTTCTGTTTCCTGTCCAGTTCTCTCTCTGTGTTACTGTGAACCACGCGTTCTGTTTCCTGTCCAGTTCTCTCTCTGTGTTACTACTGTGAACCACGCGTTCTGTTTCCTGTCCAGTTCTCTCTCTGTGTTACTGTGAACCACGCGTTCTGTTTCCTGTCCAGTTCTCTCTGTGTGCTTACTGTGAACCACGCGTTCTGTTTCCTGTCCAGTTCTCTCTCTGTGTTACTGTGAACCACGCGTTCTGTTTCCTGTCCAGTTCTCTCTCTGTGTTATAACTGTGAACCACGCGTTCTGTTTCCTGTCCAGTTCTCTCTCTGTGTTACTGTGAACCACGCGTTCTGTTTCCTGTCCAGTTCTCTCTCTGTGTTACTGTGAACCACGCGTTCTGTTTCCTGTCCAGTTCTCTCTCTGTGTTACTGTGAACCTCGCGTTCTGTTTCCTGTCCAGTTCTCTCTCTGTGTTACTGTGAACCACGCGTTCTGTTTCCTGTCCAGTTCTCTCTGTGTTACTGTGAACCACGTGTTCTGTTTCCTGTCCAGTTCTCTCTCTGTGTTACTGTGAACCACGCGTTCTGTTTCCTGTCCAGTTCACTCTCTGTGTTAGTGTGAACCTCGCGTTCTGTTTCCTGTCCAGTTCTCTCTCTGTGTTACTAACTGTGAACCACGCGTTCTGTTTCCTGTCCAGTTCTCTCTCTGTGTTACTGTGAACCACGCGTTCTGTTTCCTGTCCAGTTCTCTCTCTGTGTCTACTGTGAACCACGCGTTCTGTTTCCTGTCCAGTTCTCTCTCTGTGTTACTGTGAACCTCGCGTTCTGTTTCCTGTCCAGTTCTCTCTCTGTGTTACTAACTGTGAACCTCGCGTTCTGTTTCCTGTCCAGTTCTCTCTCTGTGTTACTGTGAACCACGCGTTCTGTTTCCTGTCCAGTTCTCTCTCTGTGTTACTGTGAACCACGCGTTCTGTTTCCTGTCCAGTTCTCTCTCTGTGTTACTGTGAACCACGCGTTCTGTTTCCTGTCCAGTTCTCTCTCTGTGTTACACTGTGAACCACGCGTTCTGTTTCCTGTCCAGTTCTCTCTCTGTGTTACTGTGAACCACGCGTTCTGTTTCCTGTCCAGTTCTCTCTCTGTGTTACTGTGAACCACGCGTTCTGTTTCCTGTCCAGTTCTCTCTCTGTGTTACTAACTGTGAACCACGCGTTCTGTTTCCTGTCCAGTTCTCTCTCTGTGTTACTGTGAACCACGCGTTCTGTTTCCTGTCCAGTTCTCTCTCTGTGTTACTAACTGTGAACCACGCGTTCTGTTTCCTGTCCAGTTCTCTCTCTGTGTTACTGTGAACCACGCGTTCTGTTTCCTGTCCAGTTCTCTCTCTGTGTTACTGTGAACCACGCGTTCTGTTTCCTGTCCAGTTCTCTCTCTGTGTTACTGTGAACCACGCGTTCTGTTTCCTGTCCAGTTCTCTCTCTGTGTTACTGTGAACCACGCGTTCTGTTTCCTGTCCAGTTCACTCTCTGTGTTACTGTGAACCTCGCGTTTCTGTTTCCTGTCCAGTTCTCTCTGTGTTACTAACTGTGAACCACGCGTTCTGTTTCCTGTCCAGTTTTCTCTCTCTGTGTTACTGTGAACCACGCGTTCTGTTTCCTGTCCAGTTCTCTCTCTGTGTTACTAACTGTGAACCACGCGTTCTGTTTCCTGTCCAGTTCTCTCTCTGTGTTACTGTGAACCACGCGTTCTGTTTCCTGTCCAGTTCTCTCTCTGTGTTACTGTGAACCACGCGTTCTGTTTCCTGTCCAGTTCTCTCTCTGTGTTACTGTGAACCACGCGTTCGTTTTCTTGTCCAGTTCTCTCTCTGTGTTACTGTGAACCACGCGTTCTGTTTCCTGTCCAGTTCACTCTCTGTGTTACTGTGAACCACGCGGTTCTGTTTCCTGTCCAGTTCACTCTCTGTGTTACTGTGAACCACGCGTTCTGTTTCCTGTCCAGTTCTCTCTCTGTGTTACTAACTGTGAACCTCGCGTTCTGTTTCCTGTCCAGTTCTCTCTCTGTGTTACTAACTGTGAACCACGCGTTCTGTTTCCTGTCCAGTTCTCTCTCTGTGTTACTGTGAACCACGCGTTCTGTTTCCTGTCCAGTTCTCTCTGTGTTACTTACTGTGAACCACGCGTTCTGTTTCCTGTCCAGTTCTCTCTCTGTGTTACTGTGAACCACGCGTTCTGTTTCCTGTCCAGTTCTCTCTCTGTGTTTAACTGTGAACCACGCGTTCTGTTTCCTGTCCAGTTCTCTCTCTGTGTTACTGTGAACCACGCGTTCTGTTTCCTGTCCAGTTCTCTCTCTGTGTTACTGTGAACCACGCGTTCTGTTTCCTGTCCAGTTCTCTCTCTGTGTTACTGTGAACCACGCGTTCTGTTTCCTGTCCAGTTCTCTCTCTGTGTTACTGTGAACCACGCGTTCTGTTTCCTGTCCAGTTCTCTCTCTGTGTTTACTGTGAACCACGCGTTCTGTTTCCTGTCCAGTTCTCTCTCTGTGTTACTGTGAACCACGCGTTCTGTTTCCTGTCCAGTTCTCTCTCTGTGTTACTGTGAACCACGCGTTCTGTTTCCTGTCCAGTTCTCTCTCTGTGTTACTGTGAACCACGCGTTCTGTTTCCTGTCCAGTTCTCTCTCTGTGTTACTGTGAACCACGCGTTCTGTTTCCTGTCCAGTTCTCTCTCTGTGTTAACTGTGAACCACGCGTTCTGTTTCCTGTCCAGTTCTCTCTCTGTGTTACTGTGAACCACGCGTTCTGTTTCCTGTCCAGTTCTCTCTCTGTGTTACTAACTGTGAACCACGCGTTCTGTTTCCTGTCCAGTTCTCTCTCTGTGTTACTGTGAACCACGCGTTCTGTTTCCTGTCCAGTTCTCTCTCTGTGTTACACTGTGAACCACGCGTTCTGTTTCCTGTCCAGTTCTCTCTCTGTGTTACTGTGAACCACGCGTTCTGTTTCCTGTCCAGTTCTCTCTCTGTGTTACACTGTGAACCACGCGTTCTGTTTCCTGTCCAGTTCTCTCTCTGTGTTACTGTGAACCACGCGTTCTGTTTCCTGTCCAGTTCTCTCTCTGTGTTAACTGTGAACCACGCGTTCTGTTTCCTGTCCAGTTCTCTCTCTGTGTTACTGTGAACCACGCGTTCTGTTTCCTGTCCAGTTCTCTCTCTGTGTTACTGTGAACCACGCGTTCTGTTTCCTGTCCAGTTCTCTCTCTGTGTTACTGTGAACCACGCGTTCTGTTTCCTGTCCAGTTCTCTCTCTGTGTTACTGTGAACCACCGTTCTGTTTCCTGTCCAGTTCTCTCTGTGTTACTGTGAACCACGTGTTCTGTTTCCTGTCCAGTTCTCTCTCTGTGTTACTGTGAACCACGCGTTCTGTTTCCTGTCCAGTTCTCTCTCTGTGTTACTGTGAACCACGCGTTCTGTTTCCTGTCCAGTTTCTCTCTCTGTGTTACTGTGAACCACGCGTTCTGTTTCCTGTCCAGTTCTCTCTCTGTGTTCTAACTGTGAACCACGCGTTCTGTTTCCTGTCCAGTTCTCTCTCTGTGTTACTGTGAACCACGCGTTCTGTTTCCTGTCCAGTTCTCTCTCTGTGTTACTGTGAACCACGCGTTCTGTTTCCTGTCCAGTTCTCTCTCTGTGTTACTGTGAACCACGCGTTCTGTTTCCTGTCCAGTTCTCTCTCTGTGTTACTAACTGTGAACCACGCGTTCTGTTTCCTGTCCAGTTCTCTCTCTGTGTTTAACTGTGAACCACGCGTTCTGTTTCCTGTCCAGTTTCTCTCTGTGTTACTAACTGTGAACCACGCGTTCTGTTTCCTGTCCAGTTCTCTCTGTGTTACTGTGAACCACGCGTTCTGTTTCCTGTCCAGTTCTCTCTCTGTGTTACTAACTGTGAACCACGCGTTCTGTTTCCTGTCCAGTTCTCTCTCTGTGTTACTGTGAACCACGCGTTCTGTTTCCTGTCCAGTTTTCTCTCTGTGTTACTGTGAACCACGCGTTCTGTTTCCTGTCCAGTTCTCTCTCTGTGTTACTGTGAACCACGCGTTCTGTTTCCTGTCCAGTTCTCTCTCTGTGTTACTGTGAACCACGCGTTCTGTTTCCTGTCCAGTTCTCTCTGTGTTACTGTGAACCACGCGTTCTGTTTCCTGTCCAGTTCTCTCTCTGTGTTACTAACTGTGAACCACGCGTTCTGTTTCCTGTCCAGTTCTCTCTGTGTTACTGTGAACCACGCGTTCTGTTTCCTGTCCAGTTCTCTCTCTGTGTTACTAACTGTGAACCACGCGTTCTGTTTCCTGTCCAGTTCTCTCTCTGTGTTACTGTGAACCACGCGTTCTGTTTCCTGTCCAGTTCTCTCTCTGTGTTACTGTGAACCACGCGTTCTGTTTCCTGTCCAGTTCTCTCTCTGTGTTACTAACTGTGAACCTCGCGTTCTGTTTCCTGTCCAGTTCTCTCTCTGTGTTACTGTGAACCACGCGTTCTGTTTCCTGTCCAGTTCTCTCTCTGTGTTACTGTGAACCACGCGTTCTGTTTCCTGTCCAGGTCTCTCTCTGTGTTACAACTGTGAACCTCGCGTTCTGTTTCCTGTCCAGTTCTCTCTCTGTGTTACTGTGAACCACGCGTTCTGTTTCCTGTCCAGTTCTCTCTCTGTGTTACTGTGAACCACGCGTTCTGTTTCCTGTCCAGTTCTCTCTCTGTGTTACTGTGAACCACGCGTTCTGTTTCCTGTCCAGTTCTCTCTCTGTGTTACTGTGAACCACGCGTTCTGTTTCCTGTCCAGTTCTCTCTCTGTGTTTAACTGTGAACCACGTGTTCTGTTTCCTGTCCAGTTCTCTCTCTGTGTTACTGTGAACCACGCGTTCTGTTTCCTGTCCAGTTCTCTCTGTGTTACTGTGAACCACGCGTTCTGTTTCCTGTCCAGTTCTCTCTCTGTGTTACTAACTGTGAACCACTCGTTCTGTTTCCTGTCCAGTTCTCTCTCTGTGTTACTGTGAACCACGCGTTCTGTTTCCTGTCCAGTTCTCTCTCTGTGTCTACTGTGAACCACGCGTTCTGTTTCCTGTCCAGTTCTCTCTCTGTGTTACTGTGAACCACGCGTTCTGTTTCCTGTCCAGTTTCTCTCTGTGTTACTGTGAACCACGCGTTCTGTTTCCTGTCCAGTTCTCTCTCTGTGTTACACTGTGAACCACGCGTTCTGTTTCCTGTCCAGTTCTCTCTCTGTGTTACTGTGAACCACGCGTTCTGTTTCCTGTCCAGTTCTCTCTCTGTGTTACTGTGAACCACGCGTTCTGTTTCCTGTCCAGTTCTCTCTCTGTGTTACTGTGAACCACGCGTTCTGTTTCCTGTCCAGTTTTCTCTCTGTGTTACTGTGAACCACGCGTTCTGTTTCCTGTCCAGTTCTCTCTCTGTGTTACTGTGAACCTCGCGTTCTGTTTCCTGTCCAGTTCTCTCTCTGTGTTACACTGTGAACCACGCGTTCTGTTTCCTGTCCAGTTCTCTCTCTGTGTTACACTGTGAACCACGCGTTCTGTTTCCTGTCCAGTTCTCTCTCTGTGTTACACTGTGAACCACGCGTTCTGTTTCCTGTCCAGTTCTCTCTCTGTGTTACACTGTGAACCACGCGTTCTGTTTCCTGTCCAGTTCTCTCTCTGTGTTACTACTGTGAACCACGCGTTCTGTTTCCTGTCCTGTTCTCTCTCTGTGTTACTGTGTACCACGCGTTCTGTTTCCTGTCCAGTTCTCTCTCTGTGTTACTAACTGTGAACCACGCGTTCTGTTTCCTGTCCAGTTCTCTCTCTGTGTTACTACTGTGAACCACGCGTTCTGTTTCCTGTCCAGTTCTCTCTCTGTGTTACTGTGAACCACGCGTTCTGTTTCCTGTCCAGTTCTCTCTCTGTGTTACACTGTGAACCACGCGTTCTGTTTCCTGTCCAGTTCTCTCTCTGTGTTACTGTGAACCACGCGTTCTGTTTCCTGTCCAGTTCTCTCTCTGTGTTACTAACTGTGAACCACGCGTTCTGTTTCCTGTCCAGTTCTCTCTCTGTGTTACTGTGAACCACGCGTTCTGTTTCCTGTCCAGTTCTCTCTCTGTGTTACTGTGAACCACGCGTTCTGTTTCCTGTCCAGTTCTCTCTCTGTGTTACTGTGAACCACGCGTTCTGTTTCCTGTCCAGTTCTCTCTCTGTGTTACTGTGAACCACGCGTTCTGTTTCCTGTCCAGTTCTCTCTGTGTTACTGTGAACCACGTGTTCTGTTTCCTGTCCAGTTCTCTCTCTGTGTTACTGTGAACCACGCGTTCTGTTTCCTGTCCAGTTCTCTCTCTGTGTATTACTGTGAACCACGCGTTCTGTTTCCTGTCCAGTTCTCTCTCTGTGTTACTGTGAACCACGCGTTCTGTTTCCTGTCCAGTTCTCTCTCTGTGTTACTGTGAACCACGCGTTCTGTTTCCTGTCCAGTTCTCTCTCTGTGTTACTGTGAACCACGCGTTCTGTTTCCTGTCCAGTTCTCTCTCTGTGTTACTAACTGTGAACCACGCGTTCTGTTTCCTGTCCAGTTCTCTCTCTGTGTTAACTGTGAACCACGCGTTCTGTTTCCTGTCCAGTTCTCTCTCTGTGTTAACTGTGAACCACGCGTTCTGTTTCCTGTCCAGTTCTCTCTCTGTGTTACTAACTGTGAACCACGCGTTCTGTTTCCTGTCCAGTTCTCTCTCTGTGTTAACTGTGAACCACGCGTTCTGTTTCCTGTCCAGTTCTCTCTCTGTGTTACAACTGTGAACCACGCTTCTGTTTCCTGTCCAGTTTCTCTCTGTGTTACTGTGAACCACGCGTTCTGTTTCCTGTCCAGTTCTCTCTCTGTGTTACTAACTGTGAACCACGCGTTCTGTTTCCTGTCCAGTTCTCTCTCTGTGTTACTGTGAACCACGCGTTCTGTTTCCTGTCCAGTTCTCTCTCTGTGTACTACTGTGAACCACGCGTTCTGTTTCCTGTCCAGTTCTCTCTGTGTTACTGTGAACCACGCGTTCTGTTTCCTGTCCAGTTCTCTCTCTGTGTTACTGTGAACCACGCGTTCTGTTTCCTGTCCAGTTCTCTCTCTGTGTTTACTGTGAACCACGCGTTCTGTTTCCTGTCCAGTTCTCTCTCTGTGTTACTGTGAACCACGCGGTTCTGTTTCCTGTCCAGTTCTCTCTCTGTGTTACACTGTGAACCACGCGTTCTGTTTCCTGTCCAGTTCTCTCTCTGTGTTACTGTGAACCACGCGTTCTGTTTCCTGTCCAGTTCTCTCTCTGTGTTACTAACTGTGAACCACGCGTTCTGTTTCCTGTCCAGTTCTCTCTCTGTGTTACAACTGTGAACCACGCGTTCTGTTTCCTGTCCAGTTCTCTCTCTGTGTTACACTGTGAACCACGCGTTCTGTTTCCTGTCCAGTTCTCTCTCTGTGTTACTGTGAACCACGCGTTCTGTTTCCTGTCCAGTTCTCTCTCTGTGTTACTGTGAACCACGCGTTCTGTTTCCTGTCCAGTTCTCTCTCTGTGTTAACTGTGAACCACGCGTTCTGTTTCCTGTCCAGTTCTCTCTCTGTGTTACTGTGAACCACGCGTTCTGTTTCCTGTCCAGTTCTCTCTCTGTGTTACTGTGAACCACGCGTTCTGTTTCCTGTCCAGTTCTCTCTCTGTGTTACTGTGAACCACGCGTTCTGTTTCCTGTCCAGTTCTCTCTCTGTGTTACTGTGAACCACGCGGTTCTGTTTCCTGTCCAGTTCTCTCTCTGTGTTACTGTGAACCACGCGTTCTGTTTCCTGTCCAGTTCTCTCTCTGTGTTACTGTGAACCACGCGTTCTGTTTCCTGTCCAGTTCTCTCTCTGTGTTACTGTGAACCACGCGTTCTGTTTCCTGTCCAGTTCTCTCTCTGTGTTACTAACTGTGAACCACGCGTTCTGTTTCCTGTCCAGTTCTCTCTCTGTGTTACTGTGAACCACGCGTTCTGTTTCCTGTCCAGTTCTCTCTCTGTGTTCTAACTGTGAACCACGCGTTCTGTTTCCTGTCCAGTTCTCTCTCTCTGTATTACTGTGAACCACGCGTTCTGTTTCCTGTCCAGTTCTCTCTCTGTGTTACTGTGAACCACGCGTTCTGTTTCCTGTCCAGTTCTCTCTCTGTGTTACTGTGAACCACGCGTTCTGTTTCCTGTCCAGTTCTCTCTCTGTGTTACTGTGAACCACGCGTTCTGTTTCCTGTCCAGTTCTCTCTGTGTTACTGTGAACCACGCGTTCTGTTTCCTGTCCAGTTCTCTCTCTGTGTTACTGTGAACCACGCGGTTCTGTTTCCTGTCCAGTTCTCTCTCTGTGTTACAACTGTGAACCACGCGTTCTGTTTCCTGTCCAGTTCTCTCTCTGTGTTACTGTGAACCACGCGTTCTGTTTCCTGTCCAGTTCTCTCTCTGTGTTACTAACTGTGAACCACGCGTTCTGTTTCCTGTCCAGTTCTCTCTCTGTGTTACTGTGAACCACGCGTTCTGTTTCCTGTCCAGTTCTCTCTCTGTGTTACTGTGAACCACGCGTTCTGTTTCCTGTCCAGTTCTCTCTCTGTGTTACACTGTGAACCACGCGTTCTGTTTCCTGTCCAGTTCTCTCTGTGTTACTGTGAACCACGCGTTCTGTTTCCTGTCCAGTTCTCTCTCTGTGTTACTCTGTGAACCACGCGTTCTGTTTCCTGTCCAGTTCTCTCTCTGTGTTACTGTGAACCACGCGGTTCTGTTTCCTGTCCAGTTCTCTCTCTGTGTTACTGTGAACCACGCGTTCTGTTTCCTGTCCAGTTCTCTCTCTGTGTTACTGTGAACCACGCGGTTCTGTTTCCTGTCCAGTTCTCTCTCTGTGTTACACTGTGAACCACGCGTTCTGTTTCCTGTCCAGTTCTCTCTCTGTGTTACTGTGAACCACGCGTTCTGTTTCCTGTCCAGTTCTCTCTGTGTTACACTGTGAACCACGCGTTCTGTTTCCTGTCCAGTTCTCTCTCTGTGTTCTAACTGTGAACCACGCGTTCTGTTTCCTGTCCAGTTCTCTCTCTGTGTTACTGTGAACCACGCGTTCTGTTTCCTGTCCAGTTCTCTCTCTGTGTTACTGTGAACCACGCGTTCTGTTTCCTGTCCAGTTCTCTCTCTGTGTTACTGTGAACCACGCGTTCTGTTTCCTGTCCAGTTCTCTCTCTGTGTATTACTGTGAACCACGCGTTCTGTTTCCTGTCCAGTACTCTCTCTGTGTTACTGTGAACCACGCGTTCTGTTTCCTGTCCAGTCTCTCTCTGTGTTACCTGTGAACCACGCGTTCTGTTTCCTGTCCAGTTCTCTCTCTGTGTTACTACTGTGAACCACGCGTTCTGTTTCCTGTCCAGTTCTCTCTCTGTGTTACTGTGAACCACGCGTTCTGTTTCCTGTCCAGTTCTCTCTCTGTGTTAACTGTGAACCACGCGTTCTGTTTCCTGTCCAGTTCTCTCTCTGTGTTACTGTGAACCACGCGTTCTGTTTCCTGTCCAGTTTTCTCTCTGTGTTACTGTGAACCACGCGTTCTGTTTCCTGTCCAGGTCACTCTCTGTGTTACTGTGAACCACGCGGTTCTGTTTCCTGTCCAGTTCTCTCTCTGTGTTCTACTGTGAACCACGCGTTCTGTTTCCTGTCCAGTTCTCTCTGTGTTACTGTGAACCACGCGTTCTGTTTCCTGTCCAGTTCTCTCTGTGTTACTGTGAACCACGCGTTCTGTTTCCTGTCCAGTTCTCTCTCTGGGTTACTGTGAACCACGTTCTGTTTCCTGTCCAGTTCTCTCTCTGTGTTACACTGTGAACCACGCGTTCTGTTTCCTGTCCAGTTCTCTCTGTGTTACTGTGAACCACGCGGTTCTGTTTCCTGTCCAGTTCTCTCTCTGTGTTACGACTGTGAACCACGCGGTTCTGTTTCCTGTCCAGTTCTCTCTCTGTGTTACTGTGAACCACGCGTTCTGTTTCCTGTCCAGTTCTCTCTCTGTGTTACTGTGAACCACGCGTTCTGTTTCCTGTCCAGTTCTCTCTCTGTGTTACTAACTGTGAACCACGCGTTCTGTTTCCTGTCCAGTTCTCTCTCTGTGTTACTGTGAACCACGCGTTCTGTTTCCTGTCCAGTTCTCTCTCTGTGTTACTGTGTGTGAACCACGCGTTCTGTTTCCTGTCCAGTTCTCTCTCTGTGTTACTAACTGTGAACCACGCGTTCTGTTTCCTGTCCAGTTCTCTCTCTGTGTTACACTGTGAACCACGCGTTCTGTTTCCTGTCCAGTTCTCTCTCTGTGTTTAACTGTGAACCACGCGTTCTGTTTCCTGTCCAGTTCTCTCTCTGTGTTACTGTGAACCACGCGTTCTGTTTCCTGTCCAGTTCTCTCTCTGTGTTACACTGTGAACCACGCGTTCTGTTTCCTGTCCAGTTCTCTCTCTGTGTTACTGTGAACCACGCGTTCTGTTTCCTGTCCAGTTCTCTCTCTGTGTTACTGTGAACCACGCGTTCTGTTTCCTGTCCAGTTCTCTCTGTGTTAACTGTGAACCACGCGTTCTGTTTCCTGTCCAGTTCTCTCTCTGTGTTACTGTGAACCACGCGTTCTGTTTCCTGTCCAGTTCTCTCTCTGTGTTACTGTGAACCACGCGTTCTGTTTCCTGTCCAGTTCTCTCTGTGTTACTAACTGTGAACCACGCGTTCTGTTTCCTGTCCAGTTCTCTCTCTGTGTTACTGTGAACCACGCGTTCTGTTTCCTGTCCAGTTCTCTCTCTGTGTTCTAACTGTGAACCACGCGTTCTGTTTCCTGTCCAGTTCTCTCTCTGTGTTACTGTGAACCACGCGCTCTGTTTCTGTCCAGTTCTCTCTCTGTGTTACTGTGAACCACGCGTTCTGTTTCCTGTCCAGTTCTCTCTCTGTGTTACTGTGAACCACGCGTTCTGTTTCCTGTCCAGTTCTCTCTCTGTGTTAACTGTGAACCACGCGGTTCTGTTTCCTGTCCAGTTCTCTCTCTGTGTTACTGTGAACCACGCGTTCTGTTTCCTGTCCAGTTCTCTCTCTGTGTTACACTGTGAACCACGCGTTCTGTTTCCTGTCCAGTTCTCTCTCTGTGTTACTGTGAACCACGCGTTCTGTTTCCTGTCCAGTTCTCTCTCTGTGTTACTGTGAACCACGCGTTCTGTTTCCTGTCCAGTTCTCTCTGTGTTACTGTGAACCACGCGTTCTGTTTCCTGTCCAGTTCTCTCTCTGTGTTTACTGTGAACCACGCGTTCTGTTTCCTGTCCAGTTTCTCTCTGTGTTACTGTGAACCACGCGGTTCTGTTTCCTGTCCAGTTCTCTCTCTGTGTTACTGTGAACCACGCGGTTCTGTTTCCTGTCCAGTTCTCTCTGTGTTACTGTGAACCACGCGTTCTGTTTCCTGTCCAGTTTCTCTCTGTGTTACTGTGAACCACGCGGTTCTGTTTCCTGTCCAGTTCTCTCTCTGTGTTACTAACTGTGAACCACGCGTTCTGTTTCCTGTCCAGTTCTCTCTCTGTGTTACTGTGAACCACGCGTTCTGTTTCCTGTCCAGTTTCTCTCTGTGTTCTACTGTGAACCACGCGTTCTGTTTCCTGTCCAGTTCTCTCTCTGTGTTACTGTGAACCACGCGTTCTGTTTCCTGTCCAGTTCTCTCTGTGTTACAACTGTGAACCACGCGTTCTGTTTCCTGTCCAGTTCTCTCTCTGTGTTACTGTGAACCACGCGTTCTGTTTCCTGTCCAGTTCTCTCTCTGTGTTACACTGTGAACCACGCGTTCTGTTTCCTGTCCAGTTCTCTCTCTGTGTTACTGTGAACCACGCGTTCTGTTTCCTGTCCAGTTCTCTCTGTGTTTACTGTGAACCACGCGTTCTGTTTCCTGTCCAGTTCTCTCTCTGTGTTACTGTGAACCACGCGGTCTGTTTCCTGTCCAGTTCTCTCTCTGTGTTACTGTGAACCACGCGTTCTGTTTCCTGTCCAGTTCTCTCTCTGTGTTACACTGTGAACCACGCGTTCTGTTTCCTGTCCAGTTCTCTCTCTGTGTTACTGTGAACCACGCGTTCTGTTTCCTGTCCAGTTCTCTCTCTGTGTTACTGTGAACCACGCGTTCTGTTTCCTGTCCAGTTCTCTCTCTGTGTTCTAACTGTGAACCACGCGTTCTGTTTCCTGTCCAGTTCTCTCTCTGTGTTTACTGTGAACCACGCGTTCTGTTTCCTGTCCAGTTCTCTCTCTGTGTTATACTGTGAACCACGCGTTCTGTTTCCTGTCCAGTTCTCTCTCTGTGTTTACTGTGAACCACGCGTTCTGTTTCCTGTCCAGTTCTCTCTCTGTGTTCTACTGTGAACCACGCGTTCTGTTTCCTGTCCAGTTCTCTCTCTGTGTTACTGTGAACCACGCGTTCTGTTTCCTGTCCAGTTCTCTCTCTGTGTTACTACTGTGAACCACGCGTTCTGTTTCCTGTCCAGTTCTCTCTCTGTGTTACTGTGAACCACGCGTTCTGTTTCCTGTCCAGTTCTCTCTCTGTGTTACTAACTGTGAACCACGCCGTTTTGTTTCCTGTCCAGTTCTCTCTGTGTTACTGTGAACCACGCGTTCTGTTTCCTGTCCAGTTCTCTCTCTGTGTTACTGTGAACCACGCGTTCTGTTTCCTGTCCAGTTCTCTCTCTGTGTTACTGTGAACCACGCCGTTCTGTTTCCTGTCCAGTTCTCTCTCTGTGTTACTGTGAACCACGCGTTCTGTTTCCTGTCCAGTTCTCTCTGTGTTACTGTGAACCACGCGTTCTGTTTCCTGTCCAGTTCTCTCTCTGTGTTACTGTGAACCACGCGTTCTGTTTCCTGTCCAGTTCTCTCTCTGTGTTACTGTGAACCACGCCGTTCTGTTTCCTGTCCAGTTCTCTCTCTGTGTTACTACTGTGAACCACGCGTTCTGTTTCCTGTCCAGTTCTCTCTGTGTTTAACTGTGAACCACGCGTTCTGTTTCCTGTCCAGTTCTCTCTCTGTGTTACTGTGAACCACGCGTTCTGTTTCCTGTCCAGTTCTCTCTGTGTTACTGTGAACCACGCGTTCTGTTTCCTGTCCAGTTCTCTCTCTGTGTTACTGTGAACCACGCGGTTCTGTTTCCTGTCCAGTTCTCTCTCTGTGTTACTGTGAACCACGCGTTCTGTTTCCTGTCCAGTTTCTCTCTGTGTTACTGTGAACCACGCGTTCTGTTTCCTGTCCAGTTCTCTCTGTGTTACACTGTGAACCACGCGTTCTGTTTCCTGTCCAGTTTCTCTCTGTGTTACTGTGAACCACGCGTTCTGTTTCCTGTCCAGTTCTCTCTCTGTGTTTAACTGTGAACCACGCGTTCTGTTTCCTGTCCAGTTCTCTCTCTGTGTTACACTGTGAACCACGCGTTCTGTTTCCTGTCCAGTTCTCTCTCTGTGTTAACTGTGAACCACGCGTTCTGTTTCCTGTCCAGTTCTCTCTCTGTGTTACTGTGAACCACGCGTTCTGTTTCCTGTCCAGTTCTCTCTCTGTGTTACTAACTGTGAACCACGCGTTCTGTTTCCTGTCCAGTTCTCTCTGTGTTCACTGTGAACCACGCGTTCTGTTTCCTGTCCAGTTCTCTCTCTGTGTTACTGTGAACCACGCGTTCTGTTTCCTGTCCAGTTCTCTCTGTGTTCTACTGTGAACCACGCGTTCTGTTTCCTGTCCAGTTCTCTCTCTGTGTTACTGTGAACCACGCGTTCTGTTTCCTGTCCAGTTCTCTCTCTGTGTTACTGTGAACCACGCGTTCTGTTTCCTGTCCAGTTCTCTCTCTGTGTTACTGTGAACCACGCGTTCTGTTTCCTGTCCAGTTCTCTCTCTGTGTTACTGTGAACCACGCGTTCTGTTTCCTGTCCAGTTCTCTCTCTGTGTTACTAACTGTGAACCACGCGTTCTGTTTCCTGTCCAGTTCTCTCTCTGTGTTTACTGTGAACCACGCGGTTCTGTTTCCTGTCCAGTTCTCTCTCTGTGTTACTGTCGAACCACGCGTTCTGTTTCCTGTCCAGTTCTCTCTGTGTTACTGTGAACCACGCGTTCTGTTTCCTGTCCAGTTTCTCTCTGTGTTAACTGTGAACCACGCGTTCTGTTTCCTGTCCAGTTCTCTCTCTGTGTTACTGTGAACCACGCGTTCTGTTTCCTGTCCAGTTCTCTCTCTGTGTTACTGTGAACCACGCGTTCTGTTTCCTGTCCAGTTCTCTCTCTGTGTTACTGTGAACCACGCGTTCTGTTTCCTGTCCAGTTCTCTCTGTGTTACTAACTGTGAACCACGCGGTTCTGTTTCCTGTCCAGTTCTCTCTCTGTGTTACTGTGAACCACGCGTTCTGTTTCCTGTCCAGTTCTCTCTCTGTGTTACTAACTGTGAACCACGCGTTCTGTTTCCTGTCCAGTTCTCTCTCTGTGTTCTAACTGTGAACCACGCGTTCTGTTTCCTGTCCAGTTTCTCTCTGTGTTACTGTGAACCACGCGTTCTGTTTCCTGTCCAGTTCTCTCTGTGTTAACTGTGAACCACGCGTTCTGTTTCCTGTCCAGTTCTCTCTCTGTGTTACACTGTGAACCACGCGTTCTGTTTCCTGTCCAGTTCTCTCTCTGTGTTACAACTGTGAACCACGCGTTTGTTTCCTGTCCAGTTCTCTCTGGGTTACTGTGAACCACGCGTTCTGTTTCCTGTCCAGTTCTCTCTGTGTTACTGTGAACCACGCGTTCTGTTTCCTGTCCAGTTCTCTCTCTGTGTTACTGTGAACCACGCGTTCTGTTTCCTGTCCAGTTCTCTCTCTGTGTTACTGTGAACCACGCGTTCTGTTTCCTGTCCAGTTCTCTCTCTGTGTTACTACTGTGAACCACGCGTTCTGTTTCCTGTCCAGTTCTCTCTCTGTGTTACTGTGAACCACGCGTTCTGTTTCCTGTCCAGTTCTCTCTCTGTGTTACTGTGAACCACGCGTTCTGTTTCCTGTCCAGTTCTCTCTCTGTGTTACTACTGTGAACCACGCGTTCTGTTTCCTGTCCAGTTCTCTCTCTGTGTCTACTGTGAACCACGCGTTCTGTTTCCTGTCCAGTTCTCTCTGTGTTACAATGTGAACCACGCGTTCTGTTTCCTGTCCAGTTCTCTCTCTGTGTTACTGTGAACCACGCGTTCTGTTTCCTGTCCAGTTCTCTCTGTGTTACACTGTGAACCACGCGTTCTGTTTCCTGTCCAGTTCTCTCTCTGTGTTACTGTGAACCACGCGTTCTGTTTCCTGTCCAGTTCTCTCTCTGTGTTACAACTGTGAACCACGCGTTCTGTTTCCTGTCCAGTTCTCTCTCTGTGTTACTGTGAACCACGCGTTCTGTTTCCTGTCCAGTTTCTCTCTGTGTTACTGTGAACCACGCGTTCTGTTTCCTGTCCAGTTCTCTCTCTGTGTTACTGTGAACCACGCGTTCTGTTTCCTGTCCAGTTCTCTCTCTGTGTTACTGTGAACCACGCGTTCTGTTTCCTGTCCAGTTCTCTCTGTGTTACTGTGAACCACGCGTTCTGTTTCCTGTCCAGTTCTCTCTCTGTGTTACTACTGTGAACCACGCGGTCTGTTTCCTGTCCAGTTCTCTCTCTGTGTTACTGTGAACCACGCGTTCTGTTTCCTGTCCAGTTCTCTCTCTGTGTTACTGTGAACCACGCGTTCTGTTTCCTGTCCAGTTCTCTCTCTGTGTTACTGTGAACCACGCGTTCTGTTTCCTGTCCAGTTCTCTCTCTGTGTTACTGTGAACCACGCGTTCTGTTTCCTGTCCAGTTTCTCTCTGTGTTATAACTGTGAACCACGCGTTCTGTTTCCTGTCCAGTTCTCTCTCTGTGTTACTGTGAACCACCGTTCTGTTTCCTGTCCAGTTCTCTCTGTGTTACTGTGAACCACGCGTTCTGTTTCCTGTCCAGTTCTCTCTCTGTGTTTACTGTGAACCACGTTCTGTTTCCTGTCCAGTTCTCTCTGTGTTACACTGTGAACCACGCGTTCTGTTTCCTGTCCAGTTTCTCTCTGTGTTACTGTGAACCACGCGTTCTGTTTCCTGTCCAGTTTCTCTCTGTGTTAACTGTGAACCACGCGTTCTGTTTCCTGTCCAGTTCTCTCTGTGTTACTGTGAACCACGCGTTCTGTTTCCTGTCCAGTTCTCTCTCTGTGTTACTGTGAACCACGCGTTCTGTTTCCTGTCCAGTTCTCTCTCTGTGTTCACTGTGAACCACGCGGTTCTGTTTCCTGTCCAGTTCTCTCTCTGTGTTACTGTGAACCACGCGTTCTGTTTCCTGTCCAGTTCTCTCTCTGTGTTACACTGTGAACCACGCGTTCTGTTTCCTGTCCAGTTCTCTCTCTGTGTTACTACTGTGAACCACGCGTTCTGTTTCCTGTCCAGTTCTCTCTCTGTGTTCACTGTGAACCACGCGTTCTGTTTCCTGTCCAGTTCTCTCTCTGTGTTACTGTGAACCACGCGTTCTGTTTCCTGTCCAGTTCTCTCTCTGTGTTAACTGTGAACCACGCGTTCTGTTTCCTGTCCAGTTCTCTCTCTGTGTTACTGTGAACCACGCGTTCTGTTTCCTGTCCAGTTCTCTCTCTGTGTTACTAACTGTGAACCACGCGTTCTGTTTCCTGTCCAGTTCTCTCTGTGTTACTGATGAACCACGTTTGTTTCCTGTCCAGTTCTCTCTTGTTACTGTGAACCACGTTTCTGTTTCCTGTCCAGTTCTCTCTGTGTTAACTGTGAACCACGCGTTCTGTTTCCTGTCCAGTTCTCTCTCTGTGTTACTGTGAACCACGCGTTCTGTTTCCTGTCCAGTTCTCTCTCTGTGTTTACTGTGAACCACGCGTTCTGTTTCCTGTCCAGTTCTCTCTCTGTGTTATACTGTGAACCACGCGTTCTGTTTCCTGTCCAGTTCTCTCTCTGTGTTACTGTGAACCACGCGGTTCTGTTTCCTGTCCAGTTCTCTCTCTGTGTTACTAACTGTGAACCACGCGTTCTGTTTCCTGTCCAGTTCTCTCTCTGTGTTACTGTGAACCACGCGTTCTGTTTCCTGTCCAGTCTCTCTCTGTGTTACTAACTGTGAACCACGTTCTGTTTCCTGTCCAGTTTCTCTCTCTGTGTTACTGTGAACCACGCGTTCTGTTTCCTGTCCAGTCTCTCTCTGTGTTACACTGTGAACCACGCGTTCTGTTTCCTGTCCAGTCTCTCTCTGTGTTTAACTGTGAACCACGCGTTCTGTTTCCTGTCCAGTTCTCTCTCTGTGTTACTGTGAACCACGCGGTCTGTTTCCTGTCCAGTTCTCTCTCTGTGTTACAACTGTGAACCACGCGTTCTGTTTCCTGTCCAGTTCTCTCTCTGTGTTACTGTGAACCACGCGTTCTGTTTCCTGTCCAGTTCTCTCTCTGTGTTACTGTGAACCACGCGTTCTGTTTCCTGTCCAGTTCTCTCTCTGTGTTACTGTGAACCACGCGTTTGTTTTCTTGTCCAGTTCTCTCTCTGTGTTACTGTGAACCACGCGTTCTGTTTCCTGTCCAGTTCACTCTCTGTGTTACTGTGAACCACGCGGTTCTGTTTCCTGTCCAGTTCTCTCTCTGTGTTACTGTGAACCACGTGTTCTGTTTCCTGTCCAGTTCTCTCTCTGTGTTACTGTGAACCACGCGTTCTGTTTCCTGTCCAGTTCTCTCTCTGTGTTACTGTGAACCACGCGTTCTGTTTCCTGTCCAGTTCTCTCTCTGTGTTACTGTGAACCACGCGTTCTGTTTCCTGTCCAGTTCTCTCTCTGTGTTACTGTGAACCACGCGTTCTGTTTCCTGTCCAGTTCTCTCTCTGTGTTACACTGTGAACCACGCGTTCTGTTTCCTGTCCAGTTCTCTCTCTGTGTTACTGTGAACCACGCGTTCTGTTTCCTGTCCAGTTTCTCTCTGTGTTAAACTGTGAACCACGCGGTTCTGTTTCCTGTCCAGTTCTCTCTCTGTGTTACTGTGAACCACGCGTTCTGTTTCCTGTCCAGTTCTCTCTCTGTGTTCACTGTGAACCACGCGTTCTGTTTCCTGTCCAGTTCTCTCTGTGTTACTGTGAACCACGCGTTCTGTTTCCTGTCCAGTTCTCTCTCTGTGTTTACTGTGAACCACGCGTTCTGTTTCCTGTCCAGTTCTCTCTGTGTTACACTGTGAACCACGCGTTTCTGTTTCCTGTCCAGTTCTCTCTCTGTGTTACTGTGAACCACGCGTTCTGTTTCCTGTCCAGTTCTCTCTCTGTGTTACTGTGAACCACGCGTTCTGTTTCCTGTCCAGTTCTCTCTCTGTGTTACACTGTGAACCACGCGTTCTGTTTCCTGTCCAGTTCTCTCTCTGTGTTACTGTGAACCACGCGTTCTGTTTCCTGTCCAGTTCTCTCTCTGTGTTACTGTGAACCACGCGTTTCTGTTTCCTGTCCAGTTCTCTCTCTGTGTTACACTGTGAACCACGCGGTTCTGTTTCCTGTCCAGTTCTCTCTCTGTGTTACAACTGTGAACCACGCGTTCTGTTTCCTGTCCAGTTTTCTCTCTGTGTTACTGTGAACCACGCGTTCTGTTTCCTGTCCAGTTCTCTCTGTGTTACTGTAGAACCACGCGTTCTGTTTCCTGTCCAGTTCTCTCTCTGTGTTACTGTGAACCACGCGTTCTGTTTCCTGTCCAGTTCTCTCTCTGTGTTACTGTGAACCACGCGTTCTGTTTCCTGTCCAGTTCTCTCTCTGTGTTACTGTGAACCACGCGTTCTGTTTCCTGTCCAGTTCTCTCTGTGTTACTACTGTGAACCACGCGTTCTGTTTCCTGTCCAGTTCTCTCTCTGTGTTACTGTGAACCACGCGTTCTGTTTCCTGTCCAGTTCTCTCTCTGTGTTACTGTGAACCACGCGTTCTGTTTCCTGTCCAGTTCTCTCTCTGTGTTACTGTGAACCACGCGTTCTGTTTCCTGTCCAGTTCTCTCTCTGTGTTACTGTGAACCACGCGTTCTGTTTCCTGTCCAGTTCTCTCTCTGTGTTACTGTGAACCACGCGGTTCTGTTTCCTGTCCAGTTCTCTCTCTGTGTTACTAACTGTGAACCACGCGTTCTGTTTCCTGTCCAGTTCTCTCTCTGTGTTACTGTGAACCACGCGGTTCTGTTTCCTGTCCAGTTCTCTCTCTGTGTTACTAACTGGGAACCACGCGTTCTGTTTCCTGTCCAGTTCTCTCTCTGTGTTACTGTGAACCACGCGTTCTGTTTCCTGTCCAGTTCTCTCTCTGTGTTTACTGTGAACCACGCGTTCTGTTTCCTGTCCAGTTCTCTCTCTGTGTTACACTGTGAACCACGCGTTCTGTTTCCTGTCCAGTTCTCTCTCTGTGTTACTGTGAACCACGCGTTCTGTTTCCTGTCCAGTTCTCTCTCTGTGTTCACTGTGAACCACGCGTTCTGTTTCCTGTCCAGTTCTCTCTGTGTTAACTGTGAACCACGCGGTTCTGTTTCCTGTCCAGTTCTCTCTCTGTGTTACTACTGTGAACCACGCGGTTCTGTTTCCTGTCCAGTTCTCTCTCTGTGTTACTGTGAACCACGCGTTCTGTTTCCTGTCCAGTTCTCTCTCTGTGTTACACTGTGAACCACGTGTTCTGTTTCCTGTCCAGTTCTCTCTGTGTTACTGTGAACCACGCGTTCTGTTTCCTGTCCAGTTCTCTCTCTGTGTTACTGTGAACCACGCGTTCTGTTTCCTGTCCAGTTTCTCTCTGTGTTACTAACTGTGAACCACGCGTTCTGTTTCCTGTCCAGTTCTCTCTCTGTGTTACTGTGAACCACGCGTTCTGTTTCCTGTCCAGTTTCTCTCTGTGTTCTAACTGTGAACCACGCGGTTCTGTTTCCTGTCCAGTTCTCCTCTGTGTTACTGTGAACCACGCGGTCTGTTTCCTGTCCAGTTCTCTCTCTGTGTTACTGTGAACCACGCGTTCTGTTTCCTGTCCAGTTCTCTCTCTGTGTACTACTGTGAACCACGCGTTCTGTTTCCTGTCCAGTTCTCTCTCTGTGTTACTGTGAACCACGCGTTCTGTTTCCTGTCAAGTTCTCTCTCTGTGTTACTGTGAACCACGCGTTCTGTTTCCTGTCCAGTTCTCTCTGTGTTACTGTGAACCATGCGTTCTGTTTCCTGTCCAGTTCTCTCTGTGTTAACTGTGAACCACGCGTTCTGTTTCCTGTCCAGTTCTCTCTCTGTGTTACTGTGAACCACGCGTTCTGTTTCCTGTCCAGTTTCTCTCTGTGTTACTAACTGTGAACCTCGCGTCTGTTTCCTGTCCAGTTCTCTCTCTGTGTTACTGTGAACCACGCGTTCTGTTTCCTGTCCAGTTCTCTCTGTGTTACTAACTGTGAACCACGCGTTCTGTTTCCTGTCCAGTTCTCTCTCTGTGTTACTGTGAACCACGCGTTCTGTTTCCTGTCCAGTTCTCTCTCTGTGTTACTGTGAACCACGCGTTCTGTTTCCTGTCCAGTTCTCTCTCTGTGTATAACTGTGAACCACGCGTTCTGTTTCCTGTCCAGTTCTCTCTCTGTGTTACTGTGAACCACGCGTTCTGTTTCCTGTCCAGTTCTCTCTCTGTGTTACTGTGAACCACGCGTTCTGTTTCCTGTCCAGTTCTCTCTCTGTGTTACTGTGAACCTCGCGTTCTGTTTCCTGTCTAGTTCTCTCTCTGTGTTCCGGTGAACCACGCGTTCTGTTTCCTGTCCAGTTCTCTCTGTGTTACTGTGAACCACGTGTTCTGTTTCCTGTCCAGTTCTCTCTCTGTGTTACTGTGAACCACGCGTTCTGTTTCCTGTCCAGTTCACTCTCTGTGTTACTAACTGTGAACCACGCGTTCTGTTTCCTGTCCAGTTCTCTCTCTGTGTTACTAATGTGAACCACGCGTTCTGTTTCCTGTCCAGTTCTCTCTCTGTGTTACTGTGAACCACGCGTTCTGTTTCCTGTCCAGTTCTCTCTCTGTGTTACTGTGAACCACGCGTTCTGTTTCCTGTCCAGTTCTCTCTCTGTGTTACTGTGAACCACGCGTTCTGTTTCCTGTCCAGTTCTCTCTCTGTGTTACTGTGAACCTCGCGTTCTGTTTCCTGTCCAGTTCTCTCTGTGTTACTGTGAACCACGCGTTCTGTTTCCTGTCCAGTTCTCTCTCTGTGTTACTGTGAACCACGCGTTCTGTTTCCTGTCCAGTTCTCTCTGTGTTACACTGTGAACCACGCGTTCTGTTTCCTGTCCAGTTCTCTCTCTGTGTTAACTGTGAACCACGCGTTCTGTTTCCTGTCCAGTTCTCTCTCTGTGTTACTGTGAACCACGCGTTCTGTTTCCTGTCCAGTTCTCTCTCTGTGTTACTGTGAACCACGCGTTCTGTTTCCTGTCCAGTTCTCTCTCTGTGTTACTGTGAACCACGTCGTTCTGTTTCCTGTCCAGTTCTCTCTCTGTGTTACTGTGAACCACGCGTTCTGTTTCCTGTCCAGTTCTCTCTCTGTGTTACTGTGAACCACGCGTTCTGTTTCCTGTCCAGTTCTCTCTCTGTGTTACAACTGTGAACCACGCGGTTCTGTTTCCTGTCCAGTTCTCTCTCTGTGTTACACTGTGAACCACGCGTTCTGTTTCCTGTCCAGTTCTCTCTGTGTTACTGTGAACCACGCGTTCTGTTTCCTGTCCAGTTCTCTCTCTGTGTTACTGTGAACCACGCGTTCTGTTTCCTGTCCAGTTCTCTCTCTGTGTTACTGTGAACCACGCGTTCTGTTTCCTGTCCAGTTCTCTCTCTGTGTTCTACTGTGAACCACGCGTTCTGTTTCCTGTCCAGTTCTCTCTCTGTGTTACTGTGAACCACGCGGTTCTGTTTCCTGTCCAGTTCTCTCTCTGTGTTACACTGTGAACCACGCGTTCTGTTTCCTGTCCAGTTCTCTCTCTGTGTTACTGTGAACCACGCGTTCTGTTTCCTGTCCAGTTCTCTCTCTGTGTTACTGTGAACCACGCGTTCTGTTTCCTGTCCAGTTCTCTCTCTGTGTTACTGTGAACCACGCGTTCTGTTTCCTGTCCAGTTCTCTCTCTGTGTTACTGTGAACCACGCGTTCTGTTTCCTGTCCAGTTCTCTCTCTGTGTTACTGTGAACCACGCGTTCTGTTTCCTGTCCAGTTCTCTCTCTGTGTTACTGTGAACCACGCGTTCTGTTTCCTGTCCAGTTCTCTCTCTGTGTTACAACTGTGAACCACGCGTTCTGTTTCCTGTCCAGTTCTCTCTCTGTGTTACTGTGAACCACGCGTTCTGTTTCCTGTCCAGTTCTCTCTGTGTTACTGTGAACCACGCTTTCTGTTTCCTGTCCAGTTCTCTCTGTGTTACTGTGAACCACGTGTTCTGTTTCCTGTCCAGTTCTCTCTCTGTGTTACTGTGAACCACGCGTTCTGTTTCCTGTCCAGTTCTCTCTCTGTGTTACTGTGAACCACGCGTTCTGTTTCCTGTCCAGTTCTCTCTCTGTGTTACTGTGAACCACGCGTTCTGTTTCCTGTCCAGTTCTCTCTCTGTGTTCTAACTGTGAACCACGCGTTCTGTTTCCTGTCCAGTTCTCTCTCTGTGTTACTGTGAACCACGCGTTCTGTTTCCTGTCCAGTTCTCTCTCTGTGTTACTGTGAACCACGCGTTCTGTTTCCTGTCCAGTTCTCTCTCTGTGTTACTGTCGAACCACGCGTTCTGTTTCCTGTCCAGTTCTCTCTCTGTGTTACTGTGAACCACGCGTTCTGTTTCCTGTCCAGTTCTCTCTCTGTGTTAACTGTGAACCACGCGGTCTGTTTCCTGTCCAGTTCTCTCTCTGTGTTACTGTGAACCACGCGGTTCTGTTTCCTGTCCAGTTCTCTCTCTGTGTTACTGTGAACCACGCGTTCTGTTTCCTGTCCAGTTCTCTCTGTGTTACTGTGAACCACGCGTTCTGTTTCCTGTCCAGTTCTCTCTCTGTGTTACTGTGAACCACGCGTTCTGTTTCCTGTCCAGTTCTCTCTCTGTGTTACTGTGAACCACGCGTTCTGTTTCCTGTCCAGTTCTCTCTGTGTTACTGTGAACCACGCGTTCTGTTTCCTGTCCAGTTCTCTCTCTGTGTTACTGTGAACCACGCGTTCTGTTTCCTGTCCAGTTCTCTCTCTGTGTTACTGTGAACCACGCGTTCTGTTTCCTGTCCAGTTCTCTCTCTGTGTTACAACTGTGAACCACGCGTTCTGTTTCCTGTCCAGTTCTCTCTCTGTGTTACGTGAACCACGCGGTTCTGTTTCCTGTCCAGTTCTCTCTGTGTTAACTGTGAACCACGCCGTTCTGTTTCCTGTCCAGTTCTCTCTCTGTGTTACTGTGAACCACGCGTTCTGTTTCCTGTCCAGTTCTCTCTCTGTGTTACTGTGAACCACGCGTTCTGTTTCCTGTCCAGTTCTCTCTCTGTGTTACTGTGAACCACGCCGTTCTGTTTCCTGTCCAGTTCCTCTCTGTGTTACTGTGAACCACGCGTTCTGTTTCCTGTCCAGTTCTCTCTCTGTGTTACTAACTGTGAACCACGCGTTCTGTTTCCTGTCCAGTTCTCTCTCTGTGTTACTGTGAACCACGCGTTCTGTTTCCTGTCCAGTTCTCTCTGTGTTCTAACTGTGAACCACGCGTTCTGTTTCCTGTCCAGTTCTCTCTCTGTGTTACTGTGAACCACGCGTTCTGTTTCCTGTCCAGTTCTCTCTCTGTGTTACTGTGAACCACGCGTTCTGTTTCCTGTCCAGTTCTCTCTCTGTGTTACTGTGAACCACGCGTTCTGTTTCCTGTCCAGTTCTCTCTGTGTGTTTAACTGTGAACCACGCGTTCTGTTTCCTGTCCAGTTCTCTCTCTGTGTTACACTGTGAACCACGCGTTCTGTTTCCTGTCCAGTTCTCTCTCTGTGTTACTGTGAACCACGCGTTCTGTTTCCTGTCCAGTTCTCTCTCTGTGTTACACTGTGAACCACGCGTTCTGTTTCCTGTCCAGTTCTCTCTCTGTGTTACTGTGAACCACGCGTTCTGTTTCCTGTCCAGTTCTCTCTCTCTGTATTACTGTGAACCACGCGTTCTGTTTCCTGTCCAGTTCTCTCTCTGTGTTACTGTGAACCACGCGTTCTGTTTCCTGTCCAGTTCTCTCTCTGTGTTACTGTGAACCACGCGTTCTGTTTCCTGTCTAGTTTTCTCTCTGTGTTAACTGTGAACCACGCGTTCTGTTTCCTGTCCAGTTCTCTCTCTGTGTTAACTGTGAACCACGCGTTCTGTTTCCTGTCCAGTTCTCTCTCTGTGTTACGGTGAACCACGCGTTCTGTTTCCTGTCCAGTCTCTCTCTGTGTTTACTGTGAACCACGCGTTCTGTTTCCTGTCCAGTTCTCTCTCTGTGTTACTGTGAACCACGCGTTCTGTTTCCTGTCCAGTTCTCTCTCTGTGTTACACTGTGAAC
This sequence comes from Salmo salar, assembly GCF_905237065.1. Classification (NCBI taxonomy): domain Eukaryota; kingdom Metazoa; phylum Chordata; class Actinopteri; order Salmoniformes; family Salmonidae; genus Salmo; species Salmo salar. Next base: position 47,201,353 of record NC_059458.1, on the reverse strand, counting down.
CACGCGTTCTGTTTCCTGTCCAGTTCTCTCTCTGTGTTACTGTGAACCTCGTTCTGTTTCCTGTCCAGTTCTCTCTCTGTGTTCACTGTGAACCACGCGTTCTGTTTCCTGTCCAGTTTCTCTCTGTGTTACACTGTGAACCACGCCGTTCTGTTTCCTGTCCAGTTCTCTCTCTGTGTTACTGTGAACCACGCGTTCTGTTTCCTGTCCAGTTCTCTCTCTGTGTACTACTGTGAACCTCGCGTTCTGTTTCCTGTCCAGTTCTCTCTCTGTGTTACTGTGAACCACGCGTTCTGTTTCCTGTCCAGTTCTCTCTCTGTGTTCACTGTGAACCACGCGTTCTGTTTCCTGTCCAGTTCTCTCTCTGTGTTACTGTGAACCACGCGTTCTGTTTCCTGTCCAGTTCTCTCTCTGTGTTACTGTGAACCACGCGTTCTGTTTCCTGTCCAGTTCTCTCTCTGTGTTACTGTGAACCACGCGTTCTGTTTCCTGTCCAGTTCTCTCTCTGTGTTACTGTGAACCACGCGTTCTGTTTCCTGTCCAGTTCTCTCTCTGTGTTACTGTGAACCACGCGTTCTGTTTCCTGTCCAGTTCTCTCTCTGTGTTACTGTGAACCACGCGTTCTGTTTCCTGTCCAGTTCTCTCTCTGTGTTACTGTGAACCACGCGTTCTGTTTCCTGTCCAGTTCTCTCTCTGTGTTACAACTGTGAACCACGCGTTCTGTTTCCTGTCCAGTTCTCTCTCTGTGTTACTGTGAACCACGCGTTCTGTTTCCTGTCCAGTTCTCTCTGTGTTACACTGTGAACCACGCGTTCTGTTTCCTGTCCAGTTCTCTCTCTGTGTTACTGTGAACCACGCGTTCTGTTTCCTGTCCAGTTCTCTCTCTGTGTTACTGTGAACCACGCGTTCTGTTTCCTGTCCAGTTCTCTCTCTGTGTTACTGTGAACCACGCGTTCTGTTTCCTGTCCAGTTCTCTCTCTGTGTTACTGTGAACCACGCGTTCTGTTTCCTGTCCAGTTCTCTCTCTGTGTTACTGTGAACCACGCGTTCTGTTTCCTGTCCAGTTCTCTCTCTGTGTTACTGTGAACCACGCGTTCTGTTTCCTGTCCAGTTCTCTCTCTGTGTTACTGTGAACCACGCGTTCTGTTTCCTGTCCAGTTCTCTCTCTGTGTTAACTGTGAACCACTCGTTCTGTTTCCTGTCCAGTTCTCTCTCTGTGTTACTGTGAACCACGCGTCTGTTTCCTGTCCAGTTCTCTCTCTGTGTTACTGTGAACCACGCGTTCTGTTTCCTGTCCAGTTCTCTCTCTCTGTATTACTGTGAACCACGCGTTCTGTTTCCTGTCCAGTTCTCTCTCTGTGTTACTGTGAACCACGCGTTCTGTTTCCTGTCCAGTTTTCTCTCTGTGTTACTGTGAACCACGCGTTCTGTTTCCTGTCCAGTTCTCTCTCTGTGTTACTGTGAACCACGCGTTCTTTTTCTTGTCCAGTTCTCTCTCTGTGTTACTGTGAACCACGCGTTCTGTTTCCTGTCCAGTTCTCTCTCTGTGTTACTGTGAACCACGCTGTTCTGTTTCCTGTCCAGTTCTCTCTGTGGTTACTGTGAACCACGCGTTCTGTTTCCTGTCCAGTTCTCTCTCTGTGTTACACTGTGAACCACGCGTTCTGTTTCCTGTCCAGTTCTCTCTCTGTGTTACTGTGAACCACGCGTTCTGTTTCCTGTCCAGTTCTCTCTCTGTGTTACTGTGAACCACGCGTTCTGTTTCCTGTCCAGTTCTCTCTCTGTGTTACTGTGAACCACGCGTTCTGTTTCCTGTCCAGTTCTCTCTCTGTGTTACTGTGAACCACGCGTTCTGTTTCCTGTCCAGTTCTCTCTCTGTGTTACTGTGAACCACGCGTTCTGTTTCCTGTCCAGTTCTCTCTCTGTGTTACTGTGAACCACGCGTTCTGTTTCCTGTCCAGTTCTCTCTCTGTGTTACTGTGAACCACGCGTTCTGTTTCCTGTCCAGTTCTCTCTCTGTGTTACTAACTGTGAACCACGCGTTCTGTTTCCTGTCCAGTTCTCTCTCTGTGTTACTGTGAACCACGCGTTCTGTTTCCTGTCCAGTTCTCTCTCTGTGTTACTGTGAACCACGCGTTCTGTTTCCTGTCCAGTTCTCTCTCTGTGTTACACTGTGAACCACGCGTTCTGTTTCCTGTCCAGTTCTCTCTCTGTGTTAACTGTGAACCACGCGTTCTGTTTCCTGTCCAGTTCTCTCTCTGTGTTACTGTGAACCACGCGTTCTGTTTCCTGTCCAGTTCTCTCTCTGTGTTACTGTGAACCACGCGTTCTGTTTCCTGTCCAGTTCTCTCTCTGTGTTACTGTGAACCACGCGTTCTGTTTCCTGTCCAGTTCTCTCTCTGTGTTACTGTGAACCACGCGTTCTGTTTCCTGTCCAGTTCTCTCTCTGTGTTACTGTGAACCACGCGTTCTGTTTCCTGTCCAGTTCTCTCTCTGTGTTACTAACTGTGAACCACGCGTTCTGTTTCCTGTCCAGTTCTCTCTCTGTGTTACTGTGAACCACGCGTTCTGTTTCCTGTCCAGTTCTCTCTCTGTGTTACTACTGTGAACCACGCGTTCTGTTTCCTGTCCAGTTCTCTCTCTGTGTTACTGTGAACCACGCGTTCTGTTTCCTGTCCAGTTCTCTCTCTGTGTTACTAACTGTGAACCACGCGTTCTGTTTCCTGTCCAGTTCTCTCTCTGTGTTACCTGTGAACCACGCGTTCTGTTTCCTGTCCAGTTCTCTCTCTGTGTTACTGTGAACCACGCGTTCTGTTTCCTGTCCAGTTCTCTCTCTGTGTTACTAACTGTGAACCACGCGTTCTGTTTCCTGTCCAGTTCTCTCTCTGTGTTACTGTGAACCACGCGTTCTGTTTCCTGTCCAGTTCTCTCTCTGTGTTACTGTGAACCACGCGTTCTGTTTCCTGTCCAGTTCTCTCTCTGTGTTACTGTGAACCACGCGTTCTGTTTCCTGTCCAGTTCTCTCTCTGTGTTACTGTGAACCACGCGTTCTGTTTCCTGTCCAGTTCTCTCTCTGTGTTACTGTGAACCACGCGTTCTGTTTCCTGTCCAGTTCTCTCTCTGTGTTACTAACTGTGAACCATGTGTTCTGTGTCCTGTCCAGTTCTCTCTCTGTGTTACTGTGAACCACGCGTTCTGTTTCCTGTCCAGTTCTCTCTCTGTGTTACTGTGAACCACGCGTTCTGTTTCCTGTCCAGTTCTCTCTCTGTGTTACTGTGAACCACGCGTTCTGTTTCCTGTCCAGTTCTCTCTCTGTGTTACTGTGAACCACGCGTTCTGTTTCCTGTCCAGTTCTCTCTCTGTGTTAACTGTGAACCACGCGTTCTGTTTCCTGTCCAGTTCTCTCTCTGTGTTCACTGTGAACCACGCGTTCTGTTTCCTGTCCAGTTCTCTCTCTGTGTTACTGTGAACCACGCGTTCTGTTTCCTGTCCAGTTCTCTCTCTGTGTTACAACTGTGAACCTCGCGTTCTGTTTCCTGTCCAGTTCTCTCTCTGTGTTACACTGTGAACCACGCGTTCTGTTTCCTGTCCAGTTCTCTCTCTGTGTTACTGTGAACCACGCGTTCTGTTTCCTGTCCAGTTCTCTCTCTGTGTTACTAACTGTGAACCACGCGTTCTGTTTCCTGTCCAGTTCTCTCTCTGTGTTACTGTGAACCACGCGTTCTGTTTCCTGTCCAGTTCTCTCTCTGTGTTACACTGTGAACCTCGCGTTCTGTTTCCTGTCCAGTTCTCTCTCTGTGTTACTGTGAACCACGCGTTCTGTTTCCTGTCCAGTTCTCTCTCTGTGTTACTGTGAACCACGCGTTCTGTTTCCTGTCCAGTTCTCTCTCTGTGTTACTGTGAACCACGCGTTCTGTTTCCTGTCCAGTTCTCTCTCTGTGTTACTGTGAACCACGCGTTCTGTTTCCTGTCCAGTTCTCTCTCTGTGTTCACTGTGAACCACGCGTTCTGTTTCCTGTCCAGTTCTCTCTCTGTGTTACTGTGAACCACGCGTTCTGTTTCCTGTCCAGTTCTCTCTCTGTGTTACTGTGAACCACGCGTTCTGTTTCCTGTCCAGTTCTCTCTCTGTGTTACTGTGAACCACGCGTTCTGTTTCCTGTCCAGTTCTCTCTCTGTGTTTACTGTGAACCACGCGTTCTGTTTCCTGTCCAGTTCTCTCTCTGTGTTACTGTGAACCTCGCGTTCTGTTTCCTGTCCAGTTCTCTCTCTGTGTTAAACTGTGAACCACGCGTTCTGTTTCCTGTCCAGTTCTCTCTCTGTGTTACTGTGAACCACGCGTTCTGTTTCCTGTCCAGTTCTCTCTCTGTGTTACTGTGAACCACGCGTTCTGTTTCCTGTCCAGTTCTCTCTCTGTGTTACTGTGAACCACGCGTTCTGTTTCCTGTCCAGTTCTCTCTCTGTGTTACTGTGAACCACGCGTTCTGTTTCCTGTCCAGTTCTCTCTCTGTGTTACTGTGAACCACGCGTTCTGTTTCCTGTCCAGTTCTCTCTCTGTGTTACTGTGAACCACGCGTTCTGTTTCCTGTCCAGTTCTCTCTCTGTGTTACTGTGAACCACGCGTTCTGTTTCCTGTCCAGTTCTCTCTCTGTGTTACTGTGAACCTCGCGTTCTGTTTCCTGTCCAGTTCTCTCTCTGTGTTACTGTGAACCACGCGTTCTGTTTCCTGTCCAGTTCTCTCTCTGTGTTACTGTGAACCACGCGTTCTGTTTCCTGTCCAGTTTTCTCTCTCTGTGTTACTGTGAACCACGCGTTCTGTTTCCTGTCCAGTTCTCTCTCTGTGTTACTGTGAACCACGCGTTCTGTTTCCTGTCCAGTTCTCTCTCTGTGTTACTGTGAACCACGCGTTCTGTTTCCTGTCCAGTTCTCTCTCTGTGTTTCTGTGAACCACGCGTTCTGTTTCCTGACCAGTTCTCTCTCTGTGTTACACTGTGAACCTCGCGTTCTGTTTCCTGTCCAGTTCTCTCTCTGTGTTACTGTGAACCACGCGTTCTGTTTCCTGTCCAGTTCTCTCTCTGTGTTCAACTGTGAACCACGCGTTCTGTTTCCTGTCCAGTTCTCTCTCTGTGTTACTGTGAACCACGCGTTCTGTTTCCTGTCCAGTTCTCTCTCTGTGTTACTAACTGTGAACCACGCGTTCTGTTTCCTGTCCAGTTCTCTCTCTGTGTTACTGTGAACCACGCGTTCTGTTTCCTGTCCAGTTCTCTCTCTGTGTTACTAACTGTGAACCTCGCGTTCTGTTTCCTGTCCAGTTCTCTCTCTGTGTTACTGTGAACCACGCGTTCTGTTTCCTGTCCAGTTCTCTCTCTGTGTTACTAACTGTGAACCACGCGTTCTGTTTCCTGTCCAGTTCTCTCTCTGTGTTACTGTGAACCACGCGTTCTGTTTCCTGTCCAGTTCTCTCTCTGTGTTACTACTGTGAACCACGCGTTCTGTTTCCTGTCCAGTTCTCTCTCTGTGTTACTGTGAACCACGCGTTCTGTTTCCTGTCCAGTTTTCTCTCTGTGTTACTGTGAACCTCGCGCTCTGTTTCCTGTCCAGTTCTCTCTCTGTGTTACTAACTGTGAACCACGCGTTCTGTTTCCTGTCCAGTTCTCTCTCTGTGTTACTGTGAACCACGCGTTCTGTTTCCTGTCCAGTTCTCTCTCTGTGTTACTGTGAACCTCGCGTTCTGTTTCCTGTCCAGTTCTCTCTCTGTGTTACTGTGAACCACGCGTTCTGTTTCCTGTCCAGTTCTCTCTCTGTGTCTACTGTGAACCACGCGTTCTGTTTCCTGTCCAGTTCTCTCTCTGTGTTACTGTGAACCACGCGTTCTGTTTCCTGTCCAGTTCTCTCTCTGTGTTCACTGTGAACCACGCGTTCTGTTTCCTGTCCAGTTCTCTCTCTGTGTTACTACTGTGAACCACGCGTTCTGTTTCCTGTCCAGTTCTCTCTCTGTGTTACTAACTGTGAACCACGCGTTCTGTTTCCTGTCCAGTTCTCTCTCTGTGTTACTGTGAACCACGCGTTCTGTTTCCTGTCCAGTTCTCTCTCTGTGTTACTAGTGAACCACGCGTTCTGTTTCCTGTCCAGTTCTCTCTCTGTGTTCTAACTGTGAACCACGCGTTCTGTTTCCTGTCCAGTTCTCTCTCTGTGTTACTGTGAACCACGCGTTCTGTTTCCTGTCCAGTTCTCTCTCTGTGTTACTGTGAACCACGCGTTCTGTTTCCTGTCCAGTTCTCTCTCTGTGTTACTAACTGTGAACCTCGCGTTCTGTTTCCTGTCCAGTTCTCTCTCTGTGTTACTAACTGTGAACCACGCGTTCTGTTTCCTGTCCAGTTCTCTCTCTGTGTTACTGTGAACCACGCGTTCTGTTTCCTGTCCAGTTCTCTCTCTGTGTTACTACTGTGAACCACGCGTTCTGTTTCCTGTCCAGTTCTCTCTCTCTGTATTACTGTGAACCACGCGTTCTGTTTCCTGTCCAGTTCTCTCTCTGTGTTACTGTGAACCACGCGTTCTGTTTCCTGTCCAGTTCTCTCTCTGTGTTACTGTGAACCACGCGTTCTGTTTCCTGTCCAGTTCTCTCTCTGTGTTACTGTGAACCACGCGTTCTGTTTCCTGTCCAGTTCTCTCTCTGTGTTAACTGTGAACCACGCGTTCTGTTTCCTGTCCAGTTCTCTCTCTGTGTTACTGTGAACCACGCGTTCTGTTTCCTGTCCAGTTCTCTCTCTGTGTTACTGTGAACCTCGCGTTCTGTTTCCTGTCCAGTTCTCTCTCTGTGTTACTAACTGTGAACCACGCGTTCTGTTTCCTGTCCAGTTCTCTCTCTGTGTTACTGTGAACCTCGCGTTCTGTTTCCTGTCCAGTTCTCTCTCTGTGTTACTGTGAACCACGCGTTCTGTTTCCTGTCCAGTTCTCTCTCTGTGTTACTGTGAACCTCGCGTTCTGTTTCCTGTCCAGTTCTCTCTCTGTGTTACTGTGAACCACGCGTTCTGTTTCCTGTCCAGTTCTCTCTCTGTGTTACTGTGAACCACGCGTTCTGTTTCCTGTCCAGTTCTCTCTCTGTGTTACTACTGTGAACCTCGCGTTCTGTTTCCTGTCCAGTTCTCTCTCTGTGTTCTAACTGTGAACCTCGCGTTCTGTTTCCTGTCCAGTTCTCTCTCTGTGTTAACTGTGAACCACGCGTTCTGTTTCCTGTCCAGTTCTCTCTCTGTGTTATAACTGTGAACCACGCGTTCTGTTTCCTGTCCAGTTCTCTCTCTGTGTTACTAACTGTGAACCACGCGTTCTGTTTCCTGTCCAGTTCTCTCTCTGTGTTACTGTGAACCACGCGTTCTGTTTCCTGTCCAGTTCTCTCTCTGTGTTCTAACTGTGAACCACGCGTTCTGTTTCCTGTCCAGTTCTCTCTCTGTGTTACTGTGAACCACGCGTTCTGTTTCCTGTCCAGTTCTCTCTCTGTGTTACTAACTGTGAACCTCGTGTTCTGTTTCCTGTCCAGTTCTCTCTCTGTGTTCTAACTGTGAACCACGCGTTCTGTTTCCTGTCCAGTTCTCTCTCTGTGTTACTGTGAACCTCGCGTTCTGTTTCCTGTCCAGTTCTCTCTCTGTGTTACTACTGTGAACCTCGCGTTCTGTTTCCTGTCCAGTTCTCTCTCTGTGTTCTAACTGTGAACCACGCGTTCTGTTTCCTGTCCAGTTCTCTCTCTGTGTTACTAACTGTGAACCACGCGTTCTGTTTCCTGTCCAGTTCTCTCTCTGTGTTACTGTGAACCACGCGTTCTGTTTCCTGTCCAGTTCTCTCTCTGTGTTACTGTGAACCACGCGTTCTGTTTCCTGTCCAGTTCTCTCTCTGTGTTACTGTGAACCACGCGTTCTGTTTCCTGTCCAGTTCTCTCTCTGTGTTACTAACTGTGAACCACGCGTTCTGTTTCCTGTCCAGTTCTCTCTCTGTGTTACTGTGAACCACGCGTTCTGTTTCCTGTCCAGTTCTCTCTCTGTGTTACTGTGAACCACGCGTTCTGTTTCCTGTCCAGTTCTCTCTCTGTGTTACTGTGAACCACGCGTTCTGTTTCCTGTCCAGTTCTCTCTCTCTGTGTTACTGTGAACCACGCGTTCTGTTTCCTGTCCAGTTCTCTCTCTGTGTTACTAACTGTGAACCTCGCGTTCTGTTTCCTGTCCAGTTCTCTCTCTGTGTTACTGTGAACCTCGCGTTCTGTTTCCTGTCCAGTTCTCTCTCTGTGTTACTAACTGTGAACCACGCGTTCTGTTTCCTGTCCAGTTCTCTCTCTGTGTTACTAACTGTGAACCACGCGTTCTGTTTCCTGTCCAGTTTCTCTCTGTGTTCTAACTGTGAACCTCGCGTTCTGTTTCCTGTCCAGTTCTCTCTCTGTGTTACTGTGAACCACGCGTTCTGTTTCCTGTCCAGTTCTCTCTCTGTGTTACTAACTGTGAACCACGCGTTCTGTTTCCTGTCCAGTTCTCTCTCTGTGTTACTGTGAACCACGCGTTCTGTTTCCTGTCCAGTTCTCTCTCTGTGTTACTAACTGTGAACCTCGTGTTCTGTTTCCTGTCCAGTTCTCTCTCTGTGTTACTAACTGTGAACCACGCGTTCTGTTTCCTGTCCAGTTCTCTCTCTGTGTTACTGTGAACCTCGCGTTCTGTTTCCTGTCCAGTTCTCTCTCTGTGTTACTAACTGTGAACCTCGCGTTCTGTTTCCTGTCCAGTTCTCTCTCTGTGTTACTACTGTGAACCACGCGTTCTGTTTCCTGTCCAGTTCTCTCTCTGTGTTCTAACTGTGAACCACGCGTTCTGTTTCCTGTCCAGTTCTCTCTCTGTGTTACTGTGAACCTCGGCGTTCTGTTTCCTGTCCAGTTCTCTCTCTGTATTACTGTGAACCACGCGTTCTGTTTCCTGTCCAGTACTCTCTCTGTGTTACTGTGAACCACGCGTTCTGTTTCCTGTCCAGTTTTCTCTCTGTGTTACTGTGAACCACGCGTTCTGTTTCCTGTCCAGTTCTCTCTCTGTGTTCTACTGTGAACCTCGTGTTCTGTTTCCTGTCCAGTTCTCTCTCTGTGTTATACTGTGAACCACGCGTTCTGTTTCCTGTCTAGTTCTCTCTCTGTGTTCCGGTGAACCACGCATTCTGTTTCCTGTCCAGTTTCTCTCTGTGTTACTAACTGTGAACCACACGTTCTGTTTCCTGTCCAGTTCTCTCTCTGTGTTACTGTGAACCACGCGTTCTGTTTCCTGTCCAGTTCTCTCTCTGTGTTACTGTGAACCTCGCGTTCTGTTTCCTGTCCAGTTCTCTCTCTGTGTTACTGTGAACCACGCGTTCTGTTTCCTGTCCAGTTTCTCTCTCTGTGTTACTGTGAACCACGCGTTCTGTTTCCTGTCCAGTTCTCTCTCTGTGTTACACTGTGAACCACGCGTTCTGTTTCCTGTCCAGTTCTCTCTCTGTGTTACTGTGAACCTCGCGTTCTGTTTCCTGTCCAGTTCTCTCTCTGTGTTACACTGTGAACCTCGCGTTCTGTTTCCTGTCCAGTTCTCTCTCTGTGTTACTGTGAACCACGCGTTCTGTTTCCTGTCCAGTTCTCTCTCTGTGTTACAACTGTGAACCTCGCGTTCTGTTTCCTGTCCAGTTCTCTCTCTGTGTTACTAACTGTGAACCACGCGTTCTGTTTCCTGTCCAGTTCTCTCTCTGTTTTTACTGTGAACCACGCGTTCTGTTTCCTGTCCAGTTCTCTCTCTGTGTTACTACTGTGAACCACGCGTTCTGTTTCCTGTCCAGTTCTCTCTCTGTGTTACTGTGAACCTCGCGTTCTGTTTCCTGTCCAGTTCTCTCTCTGTGTTACTGTGAACCACGCGTTCTGTTTCCTGTCCAGTTCTCTCTCTGTGTTACTGTGAACCACGCGTTCTGTTTCCTGTCCAGTCTCTCTCTCTGTGTTACTGTGAACCACGCGTTCTGTTTCCTGTCCAGTTCTCTCTCTGTGTTACTAACTGTGAACCACGCGTTCTGTTTCCTGTCCAGTTCTCTCTCTGTGTTACTGTGAACCACGCGTTCTGTTTCCTGTCCAGTTTCTCTCTGTGTTACTAACTGTGAACCACACGTTCTGTTTCCTGTCCAGTTCTCTCTCTGTGTTACTGTGAACCTCGCGTTCTGTTTCCTGTCCAGTTCTCTCTCTGTGTTACTGTGAACCTCGCGTTCTGTTTCCTGTCCAGTTCTCTCTCTGTGTTACTGTGAACCACGCGTTCTGTTTCCTGTCCAGTTCTCTCTCTGTGTTACTGTGAACCACGCGTTCTGTTTCCTGTCCAGTTCTCTCTCTGTGTTACTAACTGTGAACCACGCGTTCTGTTTCCTGTCCAGTTCTCTCTCTGTGTTACTGTGAACCTCGCGTTCTGTTTCCTGTCCAGTTCTCTCTCTGTGTTACTACTGTGAACCACGCGTTCTGTTTCCTGTCCAGTTCTCTCTCTGTGTTACTGTGAACCTCGCGTTCTGTTTCCTGTCCAGTTCTCTCTCTGTGTTACTGTGAACCACGCGTTCTGTTTCCTGTCCAGTTCACTCTCTGTGTTACTGTGAACCTCGCGTTCTGTTTCCTGTCCAGTTCTCTCTCTGTGTTCTAACTGTGAACCTCGCGTTCTGTTTCCTGTCCAGTTCTCTCTCTGTGTTACTAACTGTGAACCACGCGTTCTGTTTCCTGTCCAGTTCTCTCTCTGTGTTACTACTGTGAACCACGCGTTCTGTTTCCTGTCCAGTTCTCTCTCTGTGTTACTAACTGTGAACCTCGCGTTCTGTTTCCTGTCCAGTTCTCTCTCTGTGTTACTAACTGTGAACCACGCGTTCTGTTTCCTGTCCAGTTCTCTCTCTGTGTTACTAACTGTGAACCACGCGTTCTGTTTCCTGTCCAGTTCTCTCTCTGTGTTACTGTGAACCACGCGTTCTGTTTCCTGTCCAGTTCTCTCTCTGTGTTACTAACTGTGAACCACGCGTTCTGTTTCCTGTCCAGTTCTCTCTCTGTGTTACTGTGAACCACGCGTTCTGTTTCCTGTCCAGTTCTCTCTCTGTGTTACTGTGAACCACGCGTTCTGTTTCCTGTCCAGTTCTCTCTCTGTGTTACTGTGAACCACGCGTTCTGTTTCCTGTCCAGTTCTCTCTCTGTGTTACTAACTGTGAACCACGCGTTCTGTTTCCTGTCCAGTTCTCTCTCTGTGTTACTGTGAACCTCGCGTTCTGTTTCCTATCCAGTTCTCTCTCTGTGTTACTGTGAACCTCGCGTTCTGTTTCCTGTCCAGTTCTCTCTCTGTGTTACTGTGAACCACGCGTTCTGTTTCCTGTCCAGTTCTCTCTCTGTGTTACTGTGAACCACGCGTTCTGTTTCCTGTCCAGTTCTCTCTCTGTGTTCACTGTGAACCACGCGTTCTGTTTCCTGTCCAGTTCTCTCTCTGTGTTACTGTGAACCACGCGTTCTGTTTCCTGTCCAGTTCTCTCTCTGTGTTACTAACTGTGAACCTCGCGTTCTGTTTCCTGTCCAGTTCTCTCTCTGTGTTAACTGTGAACCACGCGTTCTGTTTCCTGTCCAGTTCTCTCTCTGTGGTTACTGTGAACCACGCGTTCTGTTTCCTGTCCAGTTCTCTCTCTGTGTTACTACTGTGAACCACGCGTTCTGTTTCCTGTCCAGTTCTCTCTCTGTGTTACTAACTGTGAACCACGCGTTCTGTTTCCTGTCTAGTTCTCTCTCTGTGTTCCGGTGAACCACGCATTCTGTTTCCTGTCCAGTTTCTCTCTGTGTTACTAACTGTGAACCACGCGTTCTGTTTCCTGTCCAGTTCTCTCTCTGTGTTACTGTGAACCACGCGTTCTGTTTCCTGTCCAGTTCTCTCTCTGTGTTACTAACTGTGAACCTCGTGTTCTGTTTCCTGTCCAGTTCTCTCTCTGTGTTACTAACTGTGAACCACGCGTTCTGTTTCCTGTCCAGTTCTCTCTCTGTGTTACTGTGAACCTCGCGTTCTGTTTCCTGTCCAGTTCTCTCTCTGTGTTACTAACTGTGAACCTCGCGTTCTGTTTCCTGTCCAGTTCTCTCTCTGTGTTACTAACTGTGAACCACGCGTTCTGTTTCCTGTCCAGTTTCTCTCTGTGTTACTAACTGTGAACCACGCGTTCTGTTTCCTGTCCAGTTCTCTCTCTGTGTTACTGTGAACCTCGCGTTCTGTTTCCTGTCCAGTTCTCTCTCTGTGTTACTGTGAACCACGCGTTCTGTTTCCTGTCCAGTTCTCTCTCTGTGTTACTGTGAACCACGCGTTCTGTTTCCTGTCCAGTTCTCTCTCTGTGTTACTGTGAACCACGCGTTCTGTTTCCTGTCCAGTTCTCTCTCTGTGTTACTAACTGTGAACCTCGTGTTCTGTTTCCTGTCCAGTTCTCTCTCTGTGTTACTAACTGTGAACCACGCGTTCTGTTTCCTGTCCAGTTCTCTCTCTGTGTTACTGTGAACCACGCGTTCTGTTTCCTGTCCAGTTCTCTCTCTGTGTTACTAACTGTGAACCACGCGTTCTGTTTCCTGTCCAGTTCTCTCTCTGTGTTACTGTGAACCTCGCGTTCTGTTTCCTGTCCAGTTCTCTCTCTGTGTTACTGTGAACCTCGCGTTCTGTTTCCTGTCCAGTTCTCTCTCTGTGTTACTGTGAACCACGCGTTCTGTTTCCTGTCCAGTTCTCTCTCTCTGTGTTACTGTGAACCACGCGTTCTGTTTCCTGTCCAGTTCTCTCTCTGTGTTACTAACTGTGAACCACGTGTTCTGTTTCCTGTCCAGTTCTCTCTCTGTGTTACTGTGAACCTCGCGTTCTGTTTCCTGTCCAGTTCTCTCTCTGTGTTACTAACTGTGAACCTCGCGTTCTGTTTCCTGTCCAGTTCTCTCTCTGTGTTACTGTGAACCACGCATTCTGTTTCCTGTCCAGTTCTCTCTCTGTGTTACAAACTGTGAACCTCGCGTTCTGTTTCCTGTCCAGTTCTCTCTCTGTGTTACTAACTGTGAACCACGCGTTCTGTTTCCTGTCCAGTTCTCTCTCTGTGTTACTGTGAACCACGCGTTCTGTTTCCTGTCCAGTTTCTCTTTGTGTTACTAACTGTGAACCACGCGTTCTGTTTCCTGTCCAGTTCTCTCTCTGTGTTACTGTGAACCTCGCGATCTGTTTCCTGTCCAGTTCTCTCTCTGTGTTCACTGTGAACCTCGCGTTCTGTTTCCTGTCCAGTTCTCTCTCTGTGTTACTGTGAACCACGCGTTCTGTTTCCTGTCCAGTTCTCTCTCTCTGTGTTACTGTGAACCACGCGTTCTGTTTCCTGTCCAGTTCTCTCTCTGTGTTACTAACTGTGAACCACGCGTTCTGTTTCCTGTCCAGTTCTCTCTCTGTGTTACTGTGAACCACGCGTTCTGTTTCCTGTCCAGTTCTCTCTGTGTTACTAACTGTGAACCACGCGTTCTGTTTCCTGTCCAGTTCTCTCTCTGTGTTACTGTGAACCTCGCGTTCTGTTTCCTATCCAGTTCTCTCTCTGTGTTACTGTGAACCTCGCGTTCTGTTTCCTGTCCAGTTCTCTCTCTGTGTTACTGTGAACCACGCGTTCTGTTTCCTGTCCAGTTCTCTCTCTCTGTGTTACTGTGAACCACGCGTTCTGTTTCCTGTCCAGTTCTCTCTCTGTGTTACTAACTGTGAACCACGCGTTCTGTTTCCTGTCCAGTTCTCTCTCTGTGTTACTGTGAACCTCGCGTTCTGTTTCCTGTCCAGTTCTCTCTCTGTGTTACTAACTGTGAACCACGCGTTCTGTTTCCTGTCCAGTTCTCTCTCTGTGTTACTGTGAACCTCGCGTTCTGTTTCCTGTCCAGTTCTCTCTCTGTGTTACTGTGAACCACGCGTTCTGTTTCCTGTCCAGTTCTCTCTCTGTGTTACTGTGAACCACGCGTTCTGTTTCCTGTCCAGTTCTCTCTCTGTGTTCTACTGTGAACCTCGCGTTCTGTTTCCTGTCCAGTTCTCTCTCTGTGTTACTAACTGTGAACCACGCGTTCTGTTTCCTGTCCAGTTCTCTCTCTGTGTTATACTGTGAACCACGCGTTCTGTTTCCTGTCCAGTTCTCTCTCTGTGTTACTAACTGTGAACCTCGCGTTCTGTTTCCTGTCCAGTTCTCTCTCTGTGTTACTAACTGTGAACCACGCGTTCTGTTTCCTGTCCAGTTTCTCTCTGTGTTACTAACTGTGAACCACACGTTCTGTTTCCTGTCCAGTTCTCTCTGTGTTACTGTGAACCACGCGTTCTGTTTCCTGTCCAGTCTCTCCTTGTGTTACTAACTGTGAACCACGCGTTCTGTTTCCTGTCCAGTTCTCTCTCTGTGTTACTGTGAACCACGCGTTCTGTTTCCTGTCCAGTTCTCTCTCTGTGTTACTGTGAACCACGCGTTCTGTTTCCTGTCCAGTTCTCTCTCTGTGTTACTAACTGTGAACCTCGTGTTCTGTTTCCTGTCCAGTTCTCTCTCTGTGTTACTAACTGTGAACCACGCGTTCTGTTTCCTGTCCAGTTCTCTCTCTGTGTTAACTGTGAACCACGCGTTCTGTTTCCTGTCCAGTTTCTCTCTGTGTTAACTGTGAACCACGCGTTCTGTTTCCTGTCCAGTTCTCTCTCTGTGTTACTGTGAACCTCGCGTTCTGTTTCCTATCCAGTTCTCTCTCTGTGTTACTGTGAACCTCGCGTTCTGTTTCCTGTCCAGTTCTCTCTCTGTGTTACTGTGAACCACGCGTTCTGTTTCCTGTCCAGTTCTCTCTCTCTGTGTTACTGTGAACCACGCGTTCTGTTTCCTGTCCAGTTCTCTCTCTGTGTTACTAACTGTGAACCACGTGTTCTGTTTCCTGTCCAGTTCTCTCTCTGTGTTACTGTGAACCTCGCGCTCTGTTTCCTGTCCAGTTCTCTCTCTGTGTTACTAACTGTGAACCACGCGTTCTGTTTCCTGTCCAGTTCTCTCTCTGTGTTACTGTGAACCACGCGTTCTGTTTCCTGTCCAGTTCTCTCTCTGTGTTACTAACTGTGAACCTCGCGTTCTGTTTCCTGTCCAGTTCTCTCTCTGTGTTACTAACTGTGAACCACGCGTTCTGTTTCCTGTCCAGTTCTCTCTCTGTGTTACTGTGAACCACGCGTTCTGTTTCCTGTCCAGTTCTCTCTCTGTGTTACTAACTGTGAACCACGCGTTCTGTTTCCTGTCCAGTTCTCTCTCTGTGTTACTGTGAACCTCGCGTTCTGTTTCCTATCCAGTTCTCTCTCTGTGTTACTGTGAACCTCGCGTTCTGTTTCCTGTCCAGTTCTCTCTCTGTGTTACTGTGAACCACGCGTTCTGTTTCCTGTCCAGTTCTCTCTCTGTGTTACTGTGAACCACGCGTTCTGTTTCCTGTCCAGTTCTCTCTCTGTGTTACTAACTGTGAACCACGTGTTCTGTTTCCTGTCCAGTTCTCTCTCTGTGTTACTGTGAACCTCGCGTTCTGTTTCCTGTCCAGTTCTCTCTCTGTGTTACTAACTGTGAACCTCGCGTTCTGTTTCCTGTCCAGTTCTCTCTCTGTGTTACTGTGAACCACGCGTTCTGTTTCCTGTCCAGTTCTCTCTCTGTGTTACTAACTGTGAACCTCGCGTTCTGTTTCCTGTCCAGTTCTCTCTCTGTGTTACTAACTGTGAACCACGCGTTCTGTTTCCTGTCCAGTTCTCTCTCTGTGTTACAACTGTGAACCACGCGTTCTGTTTCCTGTCCAGTTCTCTCTCTGTGTTACTAACTGTGAACCACGCGTTCTGTTTCCTGTCCAGTTCTCTCTCTGTGTTACTGTGAACCACGCGTTCTGTTTCCTGTCCAGTTCTCTCTCTGTGTTACTGTGAACCACGCGTTCTGTTTCCTGTCCAGTTCTCTCTCTGTGTTACTGTGAACCACGCGTTCTGTTTCCTGTCCAGTTCTCTCTCTGTGTTACTAACTGTGAACCTCGTGTTCTGTTTCCTGTCCAGTTCTCTCTCTGTGTTACTACTGTGAACCACGCGTTCTGTTTCCTGTCCAGTTCTCTCTCTGTGTTACTGTGAACCACGCGTTCTGTTTCCTGTCCAGTCTCTCTCTGTGTTACTAACTGTGAACCACGCGTTCTGTTTCCTGTCCAGTTCTCTCTCTGTGTTACTGTGAACCTCGCGTTCTGTTTCCTCTCCAGTTCTCTCTCTGTGTTACTGTGAACCTCGCGTTCTGTTTCCTGTCCAGTTCTCTCTCTGTGTTACTGTGAACCACGCGTTCTGATTCCTGTCCAGTTCTCTCTCTCTGTGTTACTGTGAACCACGCGTTCTGTTTCCTGTCCAGTTCTCTCTCTGTGTTTAACTGTGAACCACGCGTTCTGTTTCCTGTCCAGTTCTCTCTCTGTGTTACTGTGAACCTCGCGCTCTGTTTCCTGTCCAGTTCTCTCTCTGTGTTACTAACTGTGAACCTCGCGTTCTGTTTCCTGTCCAGTTCTCTCTCTGTGTTCCTAACTGTGAACCACGCGTTCTGTTTCCTGTCCAGTTCTCTCTCTGTGTTACAAACTGTGAACCTCGCGTTCTGTTTCCTGTCCAAGTCTCTCTCTGTGTTACTAACTGTGAACCACGCGTTCTGTTTCCTGTCCAGTTCTCTCTCTGTGTTACTGTGAACCACGCGTTCTGTTTCCTGTCCAGTTCTCTCTCTGTGTTACTAACTGTGAACCACGCGTTCTGTTTCCTGTCCAGTTCTCTCTCTGTGTTACTGTGAACCTCGCGATCTGTTTCCTATCCAGTTCTCTCTCTGTGTTACTGTGAACCTCGCGTTCTGTTTCCTGTCCAGTTCTCTCTCTGTGTTACTGTGAACCACGCGTTCTGTTTCCTGTCCAGTTCTCTCTCTCTGTGTTACTGTGAACCACGCGTTCTGTTTCCTGTCCAGTTCTCTCTCTGTGTTCTAACTGTGAACCACGCGTTCTGTTTCCTGTCCAGTTCTCTCTCTGTGTTACTGTGAACCACGCGTTCTGTTTCCTGTCCAGTTCTCTCTCTGTGTTACTGTGAACCACGCGTTCTGTTTCCTGTCCAGTTCTCTCTCTGTGTTACTGTGAACCTCGCGTTCTGTTTCCTATCCAGTTCTCTCTCTGTGTTACTGTGAACCTCGCGTTCTGTTTCCTGTCCAGTTCTCTCTCTGTGTTACTGTGAACCACGCGTTCTGTTTCCTGTCCAGTTCTCTCTCTGTGTTACTGTGAACCACGCGTTCTGTTTCCTGTCCAGTTCTCTCTCTGTGTTACTGTGAACCACGCGTTCTGTTTCCTGTCCAGTTCTCTCTCTGTGTTTAACTGTGAACCACGCGTTCTGTTTCCTGTCCAGTTCACTCTCTGTGTTACTGTGAACCTCGCGTTCTGTTTCCTGTCTAGTTCTCTCTCTGTGTTCCGGTGAACCACGCGTTCTGTTTCCTGTCCAGTTCTCTCTGTGTTACTGTGAACCTCGCGTTCTGTTTCCTGTCCAGTTCTCTCTCTGTGTTACTAACTGTGAACCTCGCGTTCTGTTTCCTGTCCAGTACTCTCTCTGTGTTACTAACTGTGAACCACGCGTTCTGTTTCCTGTCCAGTTTCTCTCTGTGTTACTAACTGTGAACCACGCGTTCTGTTTCCTGTCCAGTTTCTCTCTGTGTTACTAACTGTGAACCTCGCGTTCTGTTTCCTGTCCAGTTCTCTCTCTGTGTTACTAACTGTGAACCACGCGTTCTGTTTCCTGTCCAGTTTCTCTCTGTGTTACTAACTGTGAACCACGCGTTGTTTCCTGTCCAGTTCTCTCTGTGTTACTGTGAACCACGCATTCTGTTTCCTGTCCAGCTCTCCTTGTGTTACTAACTGTGAACCACGCGTTCTGTTTCCTGTCCAGTTCTCTCTCTGTGTTACTGTGAACCACGCGTTCTGTTTCCTGTC
Source organism: Salmo salar (assembly GCF_905237065.1). Classification (NCBI taxonomy): domain Eukaryota; kingdom Metazoa; phylum Chordata; class Actinopteri; order Salmoniformes; family Salmonidae; genus Salmo; species Salmo salar. The sequence continues at coordinate 47,183,373 of NC_059458.1, read as the reverse complement.
CAGTTCTCTCTCTGTGTTACTGTGAACCACGCGTTCTGTTTCCTGTCCAGTTCTCTCTCTGTGTTACTAACTGTGAACCTCGTGTTCTGTTTCCTGTCCAGTTCTCTCTCTGTGTTACTAACTGTGAACCACGCGTTCTGTTTCCTGTCCAGTTCTCTCTCTGTGTTACTGTGAACCACGCGTTCTGTTTCCTGTCCAGTTCTCTCTGTGTTACTAACTGTGAACCACGCGTTCTGTTTCCTGTCCAGTTCTCTCTCTGTGTTACTGTGAACCTCGCGTTCTGTTTCCTGTCCAGTTCTCTCTCTGTGTTACTGTGAACCTCGCGTTCTGTTTCCTGTCCAGTTCTCTCTCTGTGTTACTGTGAACCACGCGTTCTGTTTCCTGTCCAGTTCTCTCTCTGTGTTACTGTGAACCACGCGTTCTGTTTCCTGTCCAGTTCTCTCTCTGTGTTACTAACTGTGAACCACGTGTTCTGTTTCCTGTCCAGTTCTCTCTCTGTGTTACTGTGAACCACGCGTTCTGTTTCCTGTCCAGTTCTCTCTCTGTGTTACTAACTGTGAACCTCGCGTTCTGTTTCCTGTCCAGTTCTCTCTCTGTGTTACTGTGAACCACGCGTTCTGTTTCCTGTCCAGTTCTCTCTCTGTGTTACTAACTGTGAACCTCGCGTTCTGTTTCCTGTCCAGTTCTCTCTCTGTGTTCATAACTGTGAACCACGCGTTCTGTTTCCTGTCCAGTTCTCTCTCTGTGTTACTGTGAACCACGCGTTCTGTTTCCTGTCCAGTTCTCTCTCTGTGTTACTAACTGTGAACCACGCGTTCTGTTTCCTGTCCAGTTCTCTCTCTGTGTTACTGTGAACCTCGCGTTCTGTTTCCTGTCCAGTTCTCTCTCTGTGTTACTGTGAACCTCGCGTTCTGTTTCCTGTCCAGTTCTCTCTCTGTGTTAAACTGTGAACCTCGCGTTCTGTTTCCTGTCCAGTTCTCTCTCTGTGTTACAAACTGTGAACCTCGCGTTCTGTTTCCTGTCCAGTTCTCTCTCTGTGTTAAACTGTGAACCACGCGTTCTGTTTCCTGTCCAGTTCTCTCTCTGTGTTATAACTGTGAACCACGCGTTCTGTTTCCTGTCCAGTTCTCTCTGTGTTACTGTGAACCACGCATTCTGTTTCCTGTCCAGCTCTCCTTGTGTTACTAACTGTGAACCACGCGTTCTGTTTCCTGTCCAGTTCTCTCTCTGTGTTACTGTGAACCACGCGTTCTGTTTCCTGTCCAGTTCTCTCTCTGTGTTAACTGTGAACCACGCGTTCTGTTTCCTGTCCAGTTCTCTCTCTGTGTTACTAACTGTGAACCTCGTGTTCTGTTTCCTGTCCAGTTCTCTCTCTGTGTTACTAACTGTGAACCACGCGTTCTGTTTCCTGTCCAGTTCTCTCTCTGTGTTACTGTGAACCTCGCGTTCTGTTTCCTGTCCAGTTCTCTCTCTGTGTTACTAACTGTGAACCTCGCGTTCTGTTTCCTGTCCAGTTCTCTCTCTGTGTTACACTGTGAACCACGCGTTCTGTTTCCTGTCCAGTTCTCTCTCTGTGTTACTACTGTGAACCACGCGTTCTGTTTCCTGTCCAGTTCTCTCTCTGTGTTACTGTGAACCACGCGTTCTGTTTCCTGTCCAGTTCTCTCTCTGTGTTACTAACTGTGAACCACGCGTTCTGTTTCCTGTCCAGTTCTCTCTCTGTGTTACTGTGAACCTCGCGTTCTGTTTCCTGTCCAGTTCTCTCTCTGTGTTAAACTGTGAACCTCGCGTTCTGTTTCCTGTCCAGTTCTCTCTCTGTGTTAACTGTGAACCACGCGTTCTGTTTCCTGTCCAGTTCTCTCTCTGTGTTACTGTGAACCACGCGTTCTGTTTCCTGTCCAGTTCTCTCTCTGTGTTAACTGTGAACCACGCGTTCTGTTTCCTGTCCAGTTCTCTCTCTGTGTTACTGTGAACCACGCGTTCTGTTTCCTGTCCAGTTCTCTCTCTGTGTTACTGTGAACCTCGCGTTCTGTTTCCTGTCCAGTTCTCTCTCTGTGTTACTAACTGTGAACCACGCGTTCTGTTTCCTGTCCAGTTCTCTCTCTGTGTTACTGTGAACCTCGCGTTCTGTTTCCTGTCCAGTTCTCTCTCTGTGTTACTGTGAACCACGCGTTCTGTTTCCTGTCCAGTTCTCTCTCTGTGTTACTGTGAACCACGCGTTCTGTTTCCTGTCCAGTTCTCTCTCTGTGTTACTGTGAACCACGCGTTCTGTTTCCTGTCCAGTTCTCTCTCTGTGTTACTAACTGTGAACCACGCGTTCTGTTTCCTGTCCAGTTCTCTCTCTGTGTTACACTGTGAACCTCGCGTTCTGTTTCCTGTCCAGTTCTCTCTCTGTGTTACTAACTGTGAACCACGCGTTCTGTTTCCTGTCCAGTTCTCTCTCTGTGTTACTAACTGTGAACCACGCGTTCTGTTTCCTGTCCAGTTCTCTCTCTGTGTTACTAACTGTGAACCACGCGTTCTGTTTCCTGTCCAGTTCTCTCTCTGTGTTACTGTGAACCACGCGTTCTGTTTCCTGTCCAGTTCTCTCTCTGTGTTACTGTGAACCACGCGTTCTGTTTCCTGTCCAGTTCTCTCTCTGTGTTCACTGTGAACCACGCGTTCTGTTTCCTGTCCAGTTCTCTCTCTGTGTTACTAACTGTGAACCTCGTGTTCTGTTTCCTGTCCAGTTCTCTCTCTGTGTTACTGTGAACCACGCGTTCTGTTTCCTGTCCAGTTCACTCTCTGTGTTACTGTGAACCTCGCGTTCTGTTTCCTGTCTAGTTCTCTCTCTGTGTTCCGGTGAACCACGCATTCTGTTTCCTGTCCAGTTCTCTCTCTGTGTTACTGTGAACCACGCGTTCTGTTTCCTGTCCAGTTCTCTCTCTGTGTTACTGTGAACCACGCGTTCTGTTTCCTGTCCAGTTCTCTCTCTGTGTTACTAACTGTGAACCTCGTGTTCTGTTTCCTGTCCAGTTCTCTCTCTGTGTTACTAACTGTGAACCACGCGTTCTGTTTCCTGTCCAGTTCTCTCTCTGTGTTACTGTGAACCACGCGTTCTGTTTCCTGTCCAGTTCTCTCTGTGTTACTAACTGTGAACCACGCGTTCTGTTTCCTGTCCAGTTCTCTCTCTGTGTTACTGTGAACCTCGCGTTCTGTTTCCTATCCAGTTCTCTCTCTGTGTTACTGTGAACCTCGCGTTCTGTTTCCTGTCCAGTTCTCTCTCTGTGTTACTGTGAACCACGCGTTCTGATTCCTGTCCAGTTCTCTCTCTCTGTGTTACTGTGAACCACGCGTTCTGTTTCCTGTCCAGTTCTCTCTCTGTGTTACTAACTGTGAACCACGTGTTCTGTTTCCTGTCCAGTTCTCTCTGTGTTACTGTGAACCTCGCGTTCTGTTTCCTGTCTAGTTCTCTCTCTGTGTTACTAACTGTGAACCTCGCGTTCTGTTTCCTGTCCAGTTCTCTCTCTGTGTTCCGGTGAACCACGCATTCTGTTTCCTGTCCAGTTCTCTCTCTGTGTTACAAACTGTGAACCTCGCGTTCTGTTTCCTGTCCAAGTCTCTCTCTGTGTTACTAACTGTGAACCACGCGTTCTGTTTCCTGTCCAGTTCTCTCTCTGTGTTACTGTGAACCACGCGTTCTGTTTCCTGTCCAGTTCTCATTGTGTTACTAACTGTGAACCACGCGTTCTGTTTCCTGTCCAGTTCTCTCTCTGTGTTACTGTGAACCTCGCGATCTGTTTCCTATCCAGTTCTCTCTCTGTGTTACTGTGAACCTCGCGTTCTGTTTCCTGTCCAGTTCTCTCTCTGTGTTACTGTGAACCACGCGTTCTGTTTCCTGTCCAGTTCTCTCTCTGTGTTACTGTGAACCACGCGTTCTGTTTCCTGTCCAGTTCTCTCTCTGTGTTACTAACTGTGAACCACGCGTTCTGTTTCCTGTCCAGTTCTCTCTCTGTGTTACTGTGAACCAAGCATTCTGTTTCCTGTCCAGTTCTCTCTCTGTGTTACTAACTGTGAACCACGCGTTCTGTTTCCTGTCCAGTTCTCTCTCTGTGTTACTGTGAACCTCGCGTTCTGTTTCCTGTCCAGTTCTCTCTCTGTGTTACTGTGAACCTCGCGTTCTGTTTCCTGTCCAGTTCTCTCTCTGTGTTACTGTGAACCACGTGTTCTGTTTCCTGTCCAGTTCTCTCTCTGTGTTACTGTGAACATCGCGTTCTGTTTCCTGTCCAGTTCTCTCTCTGTGTTACTACTGTGAACCACGCGTTCTGTTTCCTGTCCAGTTCTCTCTCTGTGTTTAACTGTGAACCTCGCGTTCTGTTTCCTGTCCAGTTCTCTCTCTGTGTTACTAACTGTGAACCACGCGTTCTGTTTCCTGTCCAGTTCTCTCTCTGTGTTACTGTGAACCACGCGTTCTGTTTCCTGTCCAGTTCTCTCTCTGTGTTACTGTGAACCACGCATTCTGTTTCCTGTCCAGTTCTCTCTCTGTGTTACTGTGAACCTCGCGTTCTGTTTCCTGTCCAGTTCTCTCTCTGTGTTACTAACTGTGAACCACGCGTTCTGTTTCCTGTCAAGTTCTCTCTCTGTGTTACTAACTGTGAACCACGCGTTCTGTTTCCTGTCCAGTTCTCTCTCTGTGTTACTAACTGTGAACCACGCGTTCTGTTTCCTGTCCAGTCTCTCTCTGTGTTACTAACTGTGAACCTCGCGTTCTGTTTCCTGTCCAGTTCTCTCTCTGTGTTACTAACTGTGAACCACGCGTTCTGTTTCCTGTCCAGTTTCTCTCTGTGTTACAACTGTGAACCACGCGTTCTGTTTCCTGTCCAGTTCTCTCTGTGTTACTGTGAACCACGCATTCTGTTTCCTGTCCAGTTTCTCCTTGTGTTACTAACTGTGAACCACGCGTTCTGTTTCCTGTCCAGTTCTCTCTCTGTGTTACTGTGAACCACGCGTTCTGTTTCCTGTCCAGTTCTCTCTCTGTGTTACTGTGAACCACGCGTTCTGTTTCCTGTCCAGTTCTCTCTCTGTGTTTTCTAACTGTGAACCACGTGTTCTGTTTCCTGTCCAGTTCTCTCTGTGTTACTGTGAACCTCGCGTTCTGTTTCCTGTCTAGTTCTCTCTCTGTGTTACTAACTGTGAACCTCGCGTTCTGTTTCCTGTCCAGTTCTCTCTCTGTGTTACTGTGAACCACGCATTCTGTTTCCTGTCCAGTTCTCTCTCTGTGTTACAAACTGTGAACCTCGCGTTCTGTTTCCTGTCCAAGTCTCTCTCTGTGTTACTAACTGTGAACCACGCGTTCTGTTTCCTGTCCAGTTCTCTCTCTGTGTTACTGTGAACCACGCGTTCTGTTTCCTGTCCAGTTCTCATTGTGTTACTAACTGTGAACCACGCGTTCTGTTTCCTGTCCAGTTCTCTCTCTGTGTTACTGTGAACCTCGCGATCTGTTTCCTATCCAGTTCTCTCTCTGTGTTACTGTGAACCTCGCGTTCTGTTTCCTGTCCAGTTCTCTCTCTGTGTTACTGTGAACCACGCGTTCTGTTTCCTGTCCAGTTCTCTCTCTGTGTTACTGTGAACCACGCGTTCTGTTTCCTGTCCAGTTCTCTCTCTGTGTTACTAACTGTGAACCACGCGTTCTGTTTCCTGTCCAGTTCTCTCTCTGTGTTACTGTGAACCACGCGTTCTGTTTCCTGTCCAGTTCTCTCTGTGTTACTAACTGTGAACCACGCGTTCTGTTTCCTGTCCAGTTCTCTCTCTGTGTTACTGTGAACCTCGCGTTCTGTTTCCTATCCAGTTCTCTCTCTGTGTTACTGTGAACCTCGCCTTCTGTTTCCTGTCCAGTTCTCTCTCTGTGTTACTGTGAACCACGTGTTCTGTTTCCTGTCCAGTTCTCTCTCTCTGTGTTACTGTGAACATCGCGTTCTGTTTCCTGTCCAGTTCTCTCTCTGTGTTACTAACTGTGAACCACGCGTTCTGTTTCCTGTCCAGTTCTCTCTCTGTGTTACTGTGAACCTCGCGTTCTGTTTCCTGTCCAGTTCTCTCTCTGTGTTACTAACTGTGAACCACACGTTCTGTTTCCTGTCCAGTTCACTCTCTGTGTTACTGTGAACCTCGCGTTCTGTTTCCTGTCTAGTTCTCTCTCTGTGTTCCGGTGAACCACGCATTCTGTTTCCTGTCCAGTTCTCTCTCTGTGTTACTGTGAACCTCGCGTTCTGTTTCCTGTCCAGTTCTCTCTCTGTGTTACTAACTGTGAACCTCGCGTTCTGTTTCCTGTCCAGTACTCTCTCTGTGTTACTAACTGTGAACCACGCGTTCTGTTTCCTGTCCAGTTTCTCTCTGTGTTACTAACTGTGAACCACGCGTTCTGTTTCCTGTCCAGTTCTCTCTGTGTTACTAACTGTGAACCTCGCGTTCTGTTTCCTGTCCAGTTCTCTCTCTGTGTTACTAACTGTGAACCACGCGTTCTGTTTCCTGTCCAGTTTCTCTCTGTGTTACTAACTGTGAACCACGCGTTCTGTTTCCTGTCCAGTTCTCTCTGTGTTACTGTGAACCACGCATTCTGTTTCCTGTCCAGCTCTCCTTGTGTTACTAACTGTGAACCACGCGTTCTGTTTCCTGTCCAGTTCTCTCTCTGTGTTACTGTGAACCACGCGTTCTGTTTCCTGTCCAGTTCTCTCTCTGTGTTACTGTGAACCACGCGTTCTGTTTCCTGTCCAGTTCTCTCTCTGTGTTACTAACTGTGAACCTCGTGTTCTGTTTCCTGTCCAGTTCTCTCTCTGTGTTACTAACTGTGAACCACGCGTTCTGTTTCCTGTCCAGTTCTCTCTCTGTGTTACTGTGAACCACGCGTTCTGTTTCCTGTCCAGTTCTCTCTGTGTTACTAACTGTGAACCACGCGTTCTGTTTCCTGTCCAGTTCTCTCTCTGTGTTACTGTGAACCTCGCGTTCTGTTTCCTGTCCAGTTCTCTCTCTGTGTTACTGTGAACCTCACGTTCTGTTTCCTGTCCAGTTCTCTCTCTGTGTTACTGTGAACCACGCGTTCTGTTTCCTGTCCAGTTCTCTCTCTGTGTTACACTGTGAACCACGCGTTCTGTTTCCTGTCCAGTTCTCTCTCTGTGTTACTGTGAACCTCGCGTTCTGTTTCCTGTCCAGTTCTCTCTCTGTGTTACTAACTGTGAACCTCGCGTTCTGTTTCCTGTCCAGTTCTCTCTCTGTTTTACTGTGAACCACGCATTCTGTTTCCTGTCCAGTTCTCTCTCTGTGTTACAACTGTGAACCTCGCGTTCTGTTTCCTGTCCAGTTCTCTCTCTGTGTTACTAACTGTGAACCACGCGTTCTGTTTCCTGTCCAGTTCTCTCTCTGTGTTACTGTGAACCACGCGTTCTGTTTCCTGTCCAGTTCTCTCTGTGTTACTAACTGTGAACCACGCGTTCTGTTTCCTGTCCAGTTCTCTCTCTGTGTTACTGTGAACCTCGCGTTCTGTTTCCTGTCCAGTTCTCTCTCTGTGTTACTGTGAACCACGCGTTCTGTTTCCTGTCCAGTTCTCTCTCTGTGTTACTGTGAACCACGCGTTCTGTTTCCTGTCCAGTTCTCTCTCTGTGTTACTGTGAACCACGCGTTCTGTTTCCTGTCCAGTTCTCTCTCTGTGTTACTAACTGTGAACCACGCGTTCTGTTTCCTGTCCAGTTCTCTCTCTGTGTTACTGTGAACCTCGCGTTCTGTTTCCTGTCCAGTTCTCTCTCTGTGTTACTAACTGTGAACCACGCGTTCTGTTTCCTGTCCAGTTCTCTCTCTGTGTTCCGGTGAACCGCGCATTCTGTTTCCTGTCCAGTTCTCTCTCTGTGTTACAAACTGTGAACCTCGCGTTCTGTTTCCTGTCCAGTTCTCTCTCTGTGTTACTAACTGTGAACCTCGCGTTCTGTTTCCTGTCCAGTTCTCTCTCTGTGTTACAAACTGTGAACCTCCCGTTCTGTTTCCTGTCCAGTTCTCTCTCTGTGTTACTAACTGTGAACCACGCGTTCTGTTTCCTGTCCAGTTTCTCTCTCTGTGTTACTAACTGTGAACCACGCGTTCTGTTTCCTGTCCAGTTCTCTCTCTGTGTTACTAACTGTGAACCACGCGTTCTGTTTCCTGTCCAGTTCTCTCTCTGTGTTACTAACTGTGAACCACGCGTTCTGTTTCCTGTCCAGTTTCTCTCTGTGTTACTAACTGTGAACCACGCGTTCTGTTTCCTGTCCAGTTCTCTCTCTGTGTTACTGTGAACCACGCATTCTGTTTCCTGTCCAGCTCTCCTTGTGTTACTAACTGTGAACCACGCGTTCTGTTTCCTGTCCAGTTCTCTCTCTGTGTTACTGTGAACCACGCGTTCTGTTTCCTGTCCAGTTCTCTCTCTGTGTTACTGTGAACCACGCGTTCTGTTTCCTGTCCAGTTCTCTCTCTGTGTTACTAACTGTGAACCTCGTGTTCTGTTTCCTGTCCAGTTCTCTCTCTGTGTTACTAACTGTGAACCACGCGTTCTGTTTCCTGTCCAGTTCTCTCTCTGTGTTACTGTGAACCTCGCGTTCTGTTTCCTGTCCAGTTCTCTCTCTGTGTTACTAACTGTGAACCTCGCGTTCTGTTTCCTGTCCAGTTCTCTCTCTGTGTTACTAACTGTGAACCACGCGTTCTGTTTCCTGTCCAGTTCTCTCTCTGTGTTACTAACTGTGAACCACGCGTTCTGTTTCCTGTCCAGTTCTCTCTCTGTGTTACTGTGAACCACGCGTTCTGTTTCCTGTCCAGTCTCTCTCTGTGTTACTAACTGTGAACCACGCGTTCTGTTTCCTGTCCAGTTCTCTCTCTGTGTTACTGTGAACCTCGCGTTCTGTTTCCTGTCCAGTTCTCTCTCTGTGTTACTGTGAACCTCGCGTTCTGTTTCCTGTCTAGTTCTCTCTCTGTGTTACTGTGAACCACGCGTTCTGTTTCCTGTCCAGTTCTCTCTCTCTGTGTTACTGTGAACCACGCGTTCTGTTTCCTGTCCAGTTCTCTCTCTGTGTTACTAACTGTGAACCACGTGTTCTGTTTCCTGTCCAGTTCTCTCTCTGTGTTACTGTGAACCACGCGTTCTGTTTCCTGTCCAGTTCTCTCTCTGTGTTACTGTGAACCTCGCGTTCTGTTTCCTGTCCAGTTCTCTCTCTGTGTTACTAACTGTGAACCACGCGTTCTGTTTCCTGTCCAGTTCTCTCTCTGTGTTACTGTGAACCTCGCGTTCTGTTTCCTGTCCAGTTCTCTCTCTGTGTTCCGGTGAACCACGCATTCTGTTTCCTGTCCAGTTCTCTCTCTGTGTTACTGTGAACCTCGCGTTCTGTTTCCTGTCCAGTTCTCTCTCTGTGTTACTGTGAACCACGCGTTCTGTTTCCTGTCCAGTTTCTCTCTGTGTTACTAACTGTGAACCACGCGTTCTGTTTCCTGTCCAGTTCTCTCTCTGTGTTACTAACTGTGAACCTCGCGTTCTGTTTCCTGTCCAGTTCTCTCTCTGTGTTACTAACTGTGAACCACGCGTTCTGTTTCCTGTCCAGTTTCTCTCTGTGTTACTAACTGTGAACCACACGTTCTGTTTCCTGTCCAGTTCTCTCTGTGTTACTGTGAACCACGCGTTCTGTTTCCTGTCCAGCTCTCCTTGTGTTACTAACTGTGAACCACGCGTTCTGTTTCCTGTCCAGTTCTCTCTCTGTGTTACTGTGAACCACGCGTTCTGTTTCCTGTCCAGTTCTCTCTCTGTGTTACTGTGAACCTCGCGTTCTGTTTCCTGTCCAGTTCTCTCTCTGTGTTACTGTGAACCACGCGTTCTGTTTCCTGTCCAGTTCTCTCTCTGTGTTACTAACTGTGAACCTCGTGTTCTGTTTCCTGTCCAGTTCTCTCTCTGTGTTACTGTGAACCTCGCGTTCTGTTTCCTGTCCAGTTCTCTCTCTGTGTTACTAACTGTGAACCTCGCGTTCTGTTTCCTGTCCAGTTTCTCTCTGTGTTTACTGTGAACCACGCATTCTGTTTCCTGTCCAGTTCTCTCTCTGTGTTACAAACTGTGAACCTCGCGTTCTGTTTCCTGTCCAGTTCTCTCTCTGTGTTACTAACTGTGAACCACGCGTTCTGTTTCCTGTCCAGTTCTCTCTCTGTGTTACTGTGAACCAAGCGTTCTGTTTCCTGTCCAGTTCTCTCTGTGTTACTAACTGTGAACCACGCGTTCTGTTTCCTGTCCAGTTCTCTCTCTGTGTTACTGTGAACCTCGCGTTCTGTTTCCTATCCAGTTCTCTCTCTGTGTTACTGTGAACCTCGCGTTCTGTTTCCTGTCCAGTTCTCTCTCTGTGTTACTGTGAACCACGCGTTCTGTTTCCTGTCCAGTTCTCTCTCTCTGTGTTACTGTGAACCACGCGTTCTGTTTCCTGTCCAGTTCTCTCTCTGTGTTACTAACTGTGAACCACGTGTTCTGTTTCCTGTCCAGTTCTCTCTGTGTTACTGTGAACCTCGCGTTCTGTTTCCTGTCCAGTTCTCTCTCTGTGTTACTAACTGTGAACCTCGCGTTCTGTTTCCTGTCCAGTTCTCTCTCTGTGTTACTGTGAACCACGCGTTCTGTTTCCTGTCCAGTTCTCTCTCTGTGTTACTAACTGTGAACCTCGCTTTCTGTTTCCTGTCCAGTTCTCTCTCTGTGTTACTGTGAACCTCGCGTTCTGTTTCCTGTCCAGTTCTCTCTCTGTGTTACAAACTGTGAACCTCGCGTTCTGTTTCCTGTCCAGTTCTCTCTCTGTGTTACTAACTGTGAACCACGCGTTCTGTTTCCTGTCCAGTTTCTCTCTCTGTGTTACTACTGTGAACCACGCGTTCTGTTTCCTGTCCAGTTCTCTCTCTGTGTTACTAACTGTGAACCACGCGTTCTGTTTCCTGTCCAGTTCTCTCTCTGTGTTACACTGTGAACCACGCGTTCTGTTTCCTGTCCAGTTCTCTCTCTGTGTTACAACTGTGAACCACGCGTTCTGTTTCCTGTCCAGTTCTCTCTCTCTGTGTTACTGTGAACCACGCGTTCTGTTTCCTGTCCAGTTCTCTCTCTGTGTTACTAACTGTGAACCACGCGTTCTGTTTCCTGTCCAGTTCTCTCTCTGTGTTACTGTGAACCACGCGTTCTGTTTCCTGTCCAGTTCTCTCTCTGTGTTACTGTGAACCACGCGTTCTGTTTCCTGTCCAGTTCTCTCTCTGTGTTACTAACTGTGAACCTCGTGTTCTGTTTCCTGTCCAGTTCTCTCTCTGTGTTACTAACTGTGAACCACGCGTTCTGTTTCCTGTCCAGTTCTCTCTCTGTGTTACTGTGAACCTCGCGTTCTGTTTCCTGTCCAGTTCTCTCTCTGTGTTACTAACTGTGAACCTCGCGTTCTGTTTCCTGTCCAGTTCTCTCTCTGTGTTACACTGTGAACCACGCGTTCTGTTTCCTGTCCAGTTTCTCTCTGTGTTACTAACTGTGAACCACGCGTTCTGTTTCCTGTCCAGTTCTCTCTCTGTGTTACTGTGAACCACGCGTTCTGTTTCCTGTCCAGTCTCTCTCTGTGTTACTAACTGTGAACCACGCGTTCTGTTTCCTGTCCAGTTCTCTCTCTGTGTTACTGTGAACCACGCGTTCTGTTTCCTGTCCAGTTCTCTCTCTGTGTTACTGTGAACCTCGCGTTCTGTTTCCTGTCTAGTTCTCTCTCTGTGTTACTGTGAACCACGCGTTCTGTTTCCTGTCCAGTTCTCTCTCTGTGTTACTGTGAACCACGCGTTCTGTTTCCTGTCCAGTTCTCTCTCTGTGTTACTAACTGTGAACCACGCGTTCTGTTTCCTGTCCAGTTCTCTCTCTGTGTTACTGTGAACCACGCGTTCTGTTTCCTGTCCAGTTCTCTCTCTGTGTTACTGTGAACCTCGCGTTCTGTTTCCTGTCCAGTTCTCTCTCTGTGTTAACTGTGAACCACGCGTTCTGTTTCCTGTCCAGTTCTCTCTCTGTGTTACTGTGAACCTCGCGTTCTGTTTCCTGTCCAGTTCTCTCTCTGTGTTACTGTGAAGCACGCATTCTGTTTCCTGTCCAGTTCTCTCTCTGTGTTACTGTGAACCTCGCGTTCTGTTTCCTGTCCAGTTCTCTCTCTGTGTTACTAACTGTGAACCACGCGTTCTGTTTCCTGTCCAGTTCTCTCTCTGTGTTATAACTGTGAACCACGCGTTCTGTTTCCTGTCCAGTTCTCTCTGTGTTACTAACTGTGAACCTCGCGTTCTGTTTCCTGTCCAGTTCTCTCTCTGTGTTACTAACTGTGAACCACGCGTTCTGTTTCCTGTCCAGTTTCTCTCTGTGTTACTAACTGTGAACCACGCGTTCTGTTTCCTGTCCAGTTCTCTCTCTGTGTTACTGTGAACCACGCATTCTGTTTCCTGTCCAGTCTCTCCTTGTGTTACTAACTGTGAACCACGCGTTCTGTTTCCTGTCCAGTTCTCTCTCTGTGTTACTGTGAACCACGCGTTCTGTTTCCTGTCCAGTTCTCTCTCTGTGTTACTAACTGTGAACCTCGCGATCTGTTTCCTGTCCAGTTCTCTCTCTGTGTTAAACTGTGAACCACGCGTTCTGTTTCCTGTCCAGTTCTCTCTCTGTGTTACTGTGAACCACGCGTTCTGTTTCCTGTCCAGTTCTCTCTCTGTGTTGCAACTGTGAACCACGCGTTCTGTTTCCTGTCCAGTTCTCTCTCTGTGTTACTGTGAACCTCGCGTTCTGTTTCCTATCCAGTTCTCTCTCTGTGTTACTGTGAACCTCGCGTTCTGTTTCCTGTCCAGTTCTCTCTCTGTGTTACTGTGAACCACGCGTTCTGTTTCCTGTCCAGTTCTCTCTCTGTGTTACAACTGTGAACCACGTGTTCTGTTTCCTGTCCAGTTCTCTCTGTGTTACTGTGAACCACGCGTTCTGTTTCCTTTCCAGTTCTCTCTCTGTGTTACTGTGAACCTCGCGTTCTGTTTCCTGTCCAGTTCTCTCTCTGTGTTACTGTGAACCTCGCGTTCTGTTTCCTGTCCAGTTCTCTCTCTGTGTTACTAACTGTGAACCTCGCGTTCTGTTTCCTGTCCAGTTCTCTCTCTGTGTTACTGTGAACCTCGCGTTCTGTTTCCTGTCCAGTTCTCTCTCTGTGTTACAAACTGTGAACCTCGCGTTCTGTTTCCTGTCCAGTTCTCTCTCTGTGTTACTAACTGTGAACCACGCGTTCTGTTTCCTGTCCAGTTCTCTCTCTGTGTTCCTAACTGTGAACCACGCGTTCTGTTTCCTGTCCAGTTCTCTCTCTGTGTTACTGTGAACCACGCATTCTGTTTCCTGTCCAGTTCTCTCCTTGTGTTACTGTGAACCACACGTTCTGTTTCCTGTCCAGTTCTCTCTCTGTGTTTCTGTGAACCACGTGTTCTGTTTCCTGTCCAGTTCTCTCTCTGTGTTACTGTGAACCACGCGTTCTGTTTCCTGTCCAGTTCTCTCTCTGTGTTACTGTGAACCACGCGTTCTGTTTCCTGTCCAGTTCTCTCTCTGTGTTACTGTGAACCACGCGTTCTGTTTCCTGTCCAGTTCTCTCTGTGTTACTAACTGTGAACCTCGCGTTCTGTTTCCTGTCCAGTTCTCTCTCTGTGTTCCTAACTGTGAACCACGCGTTCTGTTTCCTGTCCAGTTCTCTCTCTGTGTTAACTGTGAACCTCGCGTTCTGTTTCCTGTCCAGTTCTCTCTCTGTGTTACACTGTGAACCTCGCGTTCTGTTTCCTGTCAAGTTCTCTCTCTGTGTTACTGTGAACCTCGCGTTCTGTTTCCTGTCCAGTTCTCTCTCTGTGTTACTGTGAACCACGCGTTCTGTTTCCTGTCCAGTTCTCTCTCTGTGTTACTGTGAACCACGCGTTCTGTTTCCTGTCCAGTTCTCTCTCTGTGTTACTGTGAACCACGCGTTCTGTTTCCTGTCCAGTTCTCTCTCTGTGTTACTGTGAACCTCGCGTTCTGTTTCCTGTCCAGTTCTCTCTCTGTGTTACTAACTGTGAACCTCGCGTTCTGTTTCCTGTCCAGTTCTCTCTCTGTGTTACTGTGAACCACGCGTTCTGTTTCCTGTCCAGTTCTCTCTCTGTGTTACTGTGAACCTCGCGTTCTGTTTCCTGTCCAGTTCTCTCTCTGTGTTACTAACTGTGAACCTCGCGTTCTGTTTCCTGTCCAGTTCTCTCTCTGTGTTACAACTGTGAACCACGCGTTCTGTTTCCTGTCCAGTTCTCTCTCTGTGTTACTAACTGTGAACCACGCGTTCTGTTTCCTGTCCAGTTCTCTCTCTGTGTTACTGTGAACCACGCGTTCTGTTTCCTGTCCAGTTCTCTCTCTGTGTTACTGTGAACCACGCGTTCTGTTTCCTGTCCAGTTCTCTCTCTGTGTTACTAACTGTGAACCACGCGTTCTGTTTCCTGTCCAGTTCTCTCTCTGTGTTACTGTGAACCACGCGTTCTGTTTCCTGTCCAGTACTCTCTCTGTGTTACTAACTGTGAACCACGCGTTCTGTTTCCTGTCCAGTTCTCTCTCTGTGTTACTAACTGTGAACCACGCGTTCTGTTTCCTGTCCAGTTCTCTCTCTGTGTTACTAACTGTGAACCTCGCGTTCTGTTTCCTGTCCAGTTCTCTCTCTGTGTTACTAACTGTGAACCACGCGTTCTGTTTCCTGTCCAGTTTCTCTCTGTGTTACTAACTGTGAACCACGCGTTCTGTTTCCTGTCCAGTCTCTCTCTGTGTTACTGTGAACCACGCGTTCTGTTTCCTGTCCAGCTCTCCTTGTGTTACTAACTGTGAACCACGCGTTCTGTTTCCTGTCCAGTTCTCTCTCTGTGTTACTGTGAACCACGCGTTCTGTTTCCTGTCCAGTTCTCTCTCTGTGTTACTGTGAACCACGCGTTCTGTTTCCTGTCCAGTTCTCTCTCTGTGTTACTAACTGTGAACCTCGTGTTCTGTTTCCTGTCCAGTTCTCTCTCTGTGTTACTAACTGTGAACCACGCGTTCTGTTTCCTGTCCAGTTCTCTCTCTGTGTTACTGTGAACCACGCGTTCTGTTTCCTGTCCAGTTCTCTCTCTGTGTTACTAACTGTGAACCACGCGTTCTGTTTCCTGTCCAGTTCTCTCTCTGTGTTACTGTGAACCTCGCGTTCTGTTTCCTGTCCAGTTCTCTCTCTGTGTTACTGTGAACCTCACGTTCTGTTTCCTGTCCAGTTCTCTCTCTGTGTTACTGTGAACCACGCGTTCTGTTTCCTGTCCAGTTCTCTCTCTGTGTTACTGTGAACCACGCGTTCTGTTTCCTGTCCAGTTCTCTCTCTGTGTTACTAACTGTGAACCACGTGTTCTGTTTCCTGTCCAGTTCTCTCTGTGTTACTGTGAACCTCGCGTTCTGTTTCCTGTCCAGTTCTCTCTCTGTGTTACTAACTGTGAACCTCGCGTTCTGTTTCCTGTCCAGTTCTCTCTCTGTGTTCCGGTGAACCACGCATTCTGTTTCCTGTCCAGTTCTCTCTCTGTGTTACACTGTGAACCTCGCGTTCTGTTTCCTGTCCAGTTCTCTCTCTGTGTTACTAACTGTGAACCACGCGTTCTGTTTCCTGTCCAGTTCTCTCTCTGTGTTACTGTGAACCACGCGTTCTGTTTCCTGTCCAGTTCTCTCTGTGTTACTAACTGTGAACCACGCGTTCTGTTTCCTGTCCAGTTCTCTCTCTGTGTTACTGTGAACCTCGCGTTCTGTTTCCTGTCCAGTTCTCTCTCTGTGTTACTGTGAACCTCGCGTTCTGTTTCCTGTCCAGTTCTCTCTCTGTGTTACTGTGAACCACGCGTTCTGTTTCCTGTCCAGTTCTCTCTCTGTGTTACTGTGAACCACGCGTTCTGTTTCCTGTCCAGTTCTCTCTCTGTGTTACTAACTGTGAACCACGCGTTCTGTTTCCTGTCCAGTTCTCTCTCTGTGTTACTAACTGTGAACCACGCGTTCTGTTTCCTGTCCAGTTCTCTCTCTGTGTTACAACTGTGAACCTCGCGTTCTGTTTCCTGTCCAGTTCTCTCTCTGTGTTACTAACTGTGAACCACGCGTTCTGTTTCCTGTCCAGTTTCTCTCTGTGTTACTAACTGTGAACCACGCGTTCTGTTTCCTGTCCAGTTCTCTCTCTGTGTTACTGTGAACCACGCGTTCTGTTTCCTGTCCAGTTCTCTCTCTGTGTTACTAACTGTGAACCACGCGTTCTGTTTCCTGTCCAGTTCTCTCTCTGTGTTACTGTGAACCACGCGTTCTGTTTCCTGTCCAGTTCTCTCTCTGTGTTACTGTGAACCTCGCGTTCTGTTTCCTGTCCAGTTCTCTCTCTGTGTTAACTGTGAACCTCGCGTTCTGTTTCCTGTCCAGTTCTCTCTCTGTGTTACTGTGAACCACGCGTTCTGTTTCCTGTCCAGTTCTCTCTCTGTGTTACTGTGAACCACGCGTTCTGTTTCCTGTCCAGTTCTCTCTCTGTGTTACTACTGTGAACCACGCGTTCTGTTTCCTGTCCAGTTCTCTCTCTGTGTTACTAACTGTGAACCTCGCGTTCTGTTTCCTGTCCAGTTCTCTCTCTGTGTTCCTAACTGTGAACCACGCGTTCTGTTTCCTGTCCAGTTCTCTCTCTGTGTTACTGTGAACCACGCATTCTGTTTCCTGTCCAGTTCTCTCTCTGTGTTACAAACTGTGAACCTCGCGTTCTGTTTCCTGTCCAGTTCTCTCTCTGTGTTATAACTGTGAACCACGCGTTCTGTTTCCTGTCCAGTTCTCTCTCTGTGTTACTGTGAACCACGCGTTCTGTTTCCTGTCCAGTTTCTCTCTGTGTTACTAACTGTGAACCACGCGTTCTGTTTCCTGTCCAGTTCTCTCTCTGTGTTACTGTGAACCTCGCGTTCTGTTTCCTATCCAGTTCTCTCTCTGTGTTACTGTGAACCTCGCGTTCTGTTTCCTGTCCAGTTCTCTCTCTGTGTTACTGTGAACCACGCGTTCTGTTTCCTGTCCAGTTCTCTCTCTGTGTTACTGTGAACCACGCGTTCTGTTTCCTGTCCAGTTCTCTCTCTGTGTTACTAACTGTGAACCACGCGTTCTGTTTCCTGTCCAGTTCTCTCTCTGTGTTACTGTGAACCTCGCGTTCTGTTTCCTGTCTAGTTCTCTCTCTGTGTTACTAACTGTGAACCTCGCGTTCTGTTTCCTGTCCAGTTCTCTCTCTGTGTTACTGTGAACCACGCGATTCTGTTTCCTGTCCAGTTCTCTCTCTGTGTTACAAACTGTGAACCTCGCGTTCTGTTTCCTGTCCAGTTCTCTCTCTGTGTTACTAACTGTGAACCTCGCGTTCTGTTTCCTGTCCAGTTCTCTCTCTGTGTTACAAACTGTGAACCTCCCGTTCTGTTTCCTGTCCAGTTCTCTCTCTGTGTTACTAACTGTGAACCACGCGTTCTGTTTCCTGTCCAGTTTCTCTCTGTGTTACTAACTGTGAACCACACGTTCTGTTTCCTGTCCAGTTCTCTCTGTGTTACTGTGAACCACGCATTCTGTTTCCTGTCCAGTTCTCTCTCTGTGTTACTAACTGTGAACCACGCGTTCTGTTTCCTGTCCAGTTCTCTCTCTGTGTTACTGTGAACCACGCGTTCTGTTTCCTGTCCAGTTCTCTCTCTGTGTTACTGTGAACCACGCGTTCTGTTTCCTGTCCAGTTCTCTCTCTGTGTTACTAACTGTGAACCTCGTGTTCTGTTTCCTGTCCAGTTCTCTCTCTGTGTTACTAACTGTGAACCACGCGTTCTGTTTCCTGTCCAGTTCTCTCTCTGTGTTACTGTGAACCTCGCGTTCTGTTTCCTGTCCAGTTCTCTCTCTGTGTTACTAACTGTGAACCTCGCGTTCTGTTTCCTGTCCAGTTCTCTCTCTGTGTTACTAACTGTGAACCACGCGTTCTGTTTCCTGTCCAGTTCTCTCTCTGTGTTACTAACTGTGAACCACGCGTTCTGTTTCCTGTCCAGTTCTCTCTCTGTGTTACTGTGAACCACGCGTTCTGTTTCCTGTCCAGTTCTCTCTCTGTGTTACTGTGAACCACGCGTTCTGTTTCCTGTCCAGTTCTCTCTCTGTGTTACTGTGAACCACGCGTTCTGTTTCCTGTCCAGTTCTCTCTCTCTGTGTTACTGTGAACCACGCGTTCTGTTTCCTGTCCAGTTCTCTCTCTCTGTATTACTGTGAACCACGCGTTCTGTTTCCTGTCCAGTTCTCTCTCTGTGTTACTGTGAACCACGCGTTCTGTTTCCTGTCCAGTTCTCTCTCTGTGTTACTGTGAACCTCGCGTTCTGTTTCCTGTCCAGTTCTCTCTCTGTGTTACTGTGAACCACGCGTTCTGTTTCCTGTCCAGTTCACTCTCTGTGTTACTGTGAACCTCGCGTTCTGTTTCCTGTCTAGTTCTCTCTCTGTGTTCCGGTGAACCACGCATTCTGTTTCCTGTCCAGTTCTCTCTCTGTGTTACTGTGAACCACGCGTTCTGTTTCCTGTCCAGTTCTCTCTCTGTGTTACTAACTGTGAACCACGCGTTCTGTTTCCTGTCCAGTTCTCTCTCTGTGTTACTAACTGTGAACCACGCGTTCTGTTTCCTGTCCAGTTCTCTCTCTGTGTTACTAACTGTGAACCTCGCGTTCTGTTTCCTGTCCAGTTCTCTCTCTGTGTTACTAACTGTGAACCACGCGTTCTGTTTCCTGTCCAGTTCTCTCTCTGTGTTACTAACTGTGAACCACGCGTTCTGTTTCCTGTCCAGTTCTCTCTCTGTGTTACTGTGAACCACGCGTTCTGTTTCCTGTCCAGTTCTCTCTCTGTGTTACTAACTGTGAACCACGCGTTCTGTTTCCTGTCCAGTTCTCTCTCTGTGTTACTGTGAACCACGCGTTCTGTTTCCTGTCCAGTTCTCTCTCTGTGTTACTAACTGTGAACCTCGTGTTCTGTTTCCTGTCCAGTTCTCTCTCTGTGTTACTAACTGTGAACCACGCGTTCTGTTTCCTGTCCAGTTCTCTCTCTGTGTTACTAACTGTGAACCACACGTTCTGTTTCCTGTCCAGTTCTCTCTGTGTTACTAACTGTGAACCACGCGTTCTGTTTCCTGTCCAGTTCTCTCTCTGTGTTACTGTGAACCACGCGTTCTGTTTCCTGTCCAGTTCTCTCTGTGTTACTAACTGTGAACCACGCGTTCTGTTTCCTGTCCAGTTCTCTCTCTGTGTTACTGTGAACCTCGCGTTCTGTTTCCTATCCAGTTCTCTCTCTGTGTTACTGTGAACCTCGCGTTCTGTTTCCTGTCCAGTTCTCTCTCTGTGTTACTGTGAACCACGCGTTCTGTTTCCTGTCCAGTTCTCTCTCTCTGTGTTACTGTGAACCACGCGTTCTGTTTCCTGTCCAGTTCTCTCTCTGTGTTACTAACTGTGAACCTCGCGTTCTGTTTCCTGTCCAGTTCTCTCTCTGTGTTACTAACTGTGAACCTCGCTATCTGTTTCCTGTCCAGTTCTCTCTCTGTGTTACTAACTGTGAACCACGCGTTCTGTTTCCTGTCCAGTTCTCTCTCTGTGTTACTAACTGTGAACCACGCGTTCTGTTTCCTGTCCAGTTCTCTCTCTGTGTTAAACTGTGAACCACGCGTTCTGTTTCCTGTCCAGTTCTCTCTCTGTGTTACTGTGAACCACGCGTTCTGTTTCCTGTCCAGTTCTCTCTCTGTGTTACTAACTGTGAACCACGCGTTCTGTTTCCTGTCCAGTTCTCTCTCTGTGTTACTGTGAACCACGCGTTCTGTTTCCTGTCCAGTTCTCTCTCTGTGTTACTGTGAACCTCGCGCTCTGTTTCCTGTCCAGTTCTCTCTCTGTGTTACTAACTGTGAACCTCGCGTTCTGTTTCCTGTCCAGTTCTCTCTCTGTGTTCCTAACTGTGAACCACGCGTTCTGTTTCCTGTCCAGTTCTCTCTCTGTGTTATAACTGTGAACCACGCATTCTGTTTCCTGTCCAGTTCTCTCTCTGTGTTCCTAACTGTGAACCACGCGTTCTGTTTCCTGTCCAGTTCTCTCTCTGTGTTACTGTGAACCACGCATTCTGTTTCCTGTCCAGTTCTCTCTCTGTGTTACTGTGAACCACGCGTTCTGTTTCCTGTCCAGTTCTCTCTCTGTGTTACTGTGAACCACGCGTTCTGTTTCCTGTCCAGTTCTCTCTCTGTGTTACTAACTGTGAACCTCGTGTTCTGTTTCCTGTCCAGTTCTCTCTCTGTGTTACTAACTGTGAACCACGCGTTCTGTTTCCTGTCCAGTTCTCTCTCTGTGTTACTGTGAACCACGCGTTCTGTTTCCTGTCCAGTTCTCTCTCTGTGTTACTAACTGTGAACCACGCGTTCTGTTTCCTGTCCAGTTCTCTCTCTGTGTTACTGTGAACCTCGCGTTCTGTTTCCTGTCCAGTTCTCTCTCTGTGTTACTGTGAACCACGCGTTCTGTTTCCTGTCCAGTTCTCTCTCTGTGTTACTAACTGTGAACCACGCGTTCTGTTTCCTGTCCAGTTCTCTCTCTGTGTTACTGTGAACCACGCGTTCTGTTTCCTGTCCAGTTCTCTCTCTGTGTTACTAACTGTGAACCACGCGTTCTGTTTCCTGTCCAGTTCTCTCTCTGTGTTACTGTGAACCTCGCGTTCTGTTTCCTATCCAGTTCTCTCTCTGTGTTACTGTGAACCTCGCGTTCTGTTTCCTGTCCAGTTCTCTCTCTGTGTTACTGTGAACCACGCGTTCTGTTTCCTGTCCAGTTCTCTCTCTGTGTTACTGTGAACCACGCGTTCTGTTTCCTGTCCAGTTCTCTCTCTGTGTTACTAACTGTGAACCACGTGTTCTGTTTCCTGTCCAGTTCTCTCTCTGTGTTACTGTGAACCTCGCGTTCTGTTTCCTGTCCAGTTCTCTCTCTGTGTTACTAACTGTGAACCTCGCGTTCTGTTTCCTGTCCAGTTCTCTCTCTGTGTTACTGTGAACCACGCGTTCTGTTTCCTGTCCAGTTCTCTCTGTGTTACAAACTGTGAACCTCGCGTTCTGTTTCCTGTCCAGTTCTCTCTCTGTGTTACTAACTGTGAACCTCGCGTTCTGTTTCCTGTCCAGTTCTCTCTCTGTGTTACAAACTGTGAACCTCCCGTTCTGTTTCCTGTCCAGTTCTCTCTCTGTGTTACTAACTGTGAACCACGCGTTCTGTTTCCTGTCCAGTTTCTCTCTGTGTTACTAACTGTGAACCACGCGTTCTGTTTCCTGTCCAGTTCTCTCTGTGTTACTGTGAACCACGCGTTCTGTTTCCTGTCCAGTCTCTCCTTGTGTTACTAACTGTGAACCACGCGTTCTGTTTCCTGTCCAGTTCTCTCTCTGTGTTACTGTGAACCACGCGTTCTGTTTCCTGTCCAGTTCTCTCTCTGTGTTACTGTGAACCACGCGTTCTGTTTCCTGTCCAGTTCTCTCTCTGTGTTACTAACTGTGAACCTCGTGTTCTGTTTCCTGTCCAGTTCTCTCTCTGTGTTACTAACTGTGAACCACGCGTTCTGTTTCCTGTCCAGTTCTCTCTCTGTGTTACTGTGAACCTCGCGTTCTGTTTCCTGTCCAGTTCTCTCTCTGTGTTACTAACTGTGAACCTCGCGTTCTGTTTCCTGTCCAGTTCTCTCTCTGTGTTACTACTGTGAACCACGCGTTCTGTTTCCTGTCCAGTTCTCTCTCTGTGTTACTAACTGTGAACCACGCGTTCTGTTTCCTGTCCAGTTCTCTCTCTGTGTTACTGTGAACCTCGCGTTCTGTTTCCTGTCCAGTTCTCTCTCTGTGTTACTGTGAACCTCGCGTTCTGTTTCCTGTCCAGTTCTCTCTCTGTGTTACTGTGAACCACGCGTTCTGTTTCCTGTCCAGTTCTCTCTCTCTGTGTTACTGTGAACCACGCGTTCTGTTTCCTGTCCAGTTCTCTCTCTGTGTTATAACTGTGAACCACGTGTTCTGTTTCCTGTCCAGTTCTCTCTCTGTGTTCACTGTGAACCACGCGTTCTGTTTCCTGTCCAGTTCTCTCTCTGTGTTACTGTGAACCTCGCGTTCTGTTTCCTGTCCAGTTCTCTCTCTGTGTTACTAACTGTGAACCACGCGTTCTGTTTCCTGTCCAGTTCACTCTCTGTGTTACTGTGAACCTCGCGTTCTGTTTCCTGTCCAGTTCTCTCTCTGTGTTACTGTGAACCACGCATTCTGTTTCCTGTCCAGTTCTCTCTCTGTGTTACTGTGAACCTCGCGTTCTGTTTCCTGTCCAGTTCTCTCTCTGTGTTACTAACTGTGAACCACGCGTTCTGTTTCCTGTCCAGTTCTCTCTCTGTGTTACTAACTGTGAACCACGCGTTCTGTTTCCTGTCCAGTTTCTCTCTGTGTTACTAACTGTGAACCTCGCGTTCTGTTTCCTGTCCAGTTCTCTCTCTGTGTTACTAACTGTGAACCACGCGTTCTGTTTCCTGTCCAGTTTCTCTCTGTGTTACTAACTGTGAACCACGCGTTCTGTTTCCTGTCCAGTTCTCTCTCTGTGTTCCTGTGAACCACGCATTCTGTTTCCTGTCCAGTTTCTCTCTGTGTTACTAACTGTGAACCACGCGTTCTGTTTCCTGTCCAGTTCTCTCTCTGTGTTACTGTGAACCACGCGTTCTGTTTCCTGTCCAGTTCTCTCTCTGTGTTACTAACTGTGAACCTCGTGTTCTGTTTCCTGTCCAGTTCTCTCTCTGTGTTACTAACTGTGAACCACGCGTTCTGTTTCCTGTCCAGTTCTCTCTCTGTGTTACTAACTGTGAACCACGCGTTCTGTTTCCTGTCCAGTTCTCTCTCTGTGTTACTAACTGTGAACCACGCGTTCTGTTTCCTGTCCAGTTCTCTCTCTGTGTTACTGTGAACCACGCGTTCTGTTTCCTGTCCAGTTCTCTCTCTGTGTTACTGTGAACCTCGCGTTCTGTTTCCTGTCCAGTTCTCTCTCTGTGTTACTGTGAACCACGCGTTCTGTTTCCTGTCCAGTTCTCTCTCTGTGTTACTGTGAACCACGCGTTCTGTTTCCTGTCCAGTTCTCTCTCTGTGTTAACTGTGAACCTCGCGTTCTGTTTCCTGTCCAGTTCTCTCTCTGTGTTACTAACTGTGAACCTCGCGTTCTGTTTCCTGTCCAGTTCTCTCTCTGTGTTACTAACTGTGAACCACGCGTTCTGTTTCCTGTCCAGTTCTCTCTCTGTGTTACTAACTGTGAACCACGCGTTCTGTTTCCTGTCCAGTTCTCTCTCTGTGTTACTAACTGTGAACCACGCGTTCTGTTTCCTGTCCAGTTCTCTCTCTGTGTTACTGTGAACCACGCGTTCTGTTTCCTGTCCAGTTCTCTCTCTGTGTTACTAACTGTGAACCACGCGTTCTGTTTCCTGTCCAGTTCTCTCTCTGTGTTACTGTGAACCACGCGTTCTGTTTCCTGTCCAGTTCTCTCTCTGTGTTACTGTGAACCTCGCGTTCTGTTTCCTGTCCAGTTCTCTCTCTGTGTTACTAACTGTGAACCTCGCGTTCTGTTTCCTGTCCAGTTCTCTCTCTGTGTTACTAACTGTGAACCACGCGTTCTGTTTCCTGTCCAGTTTCTCTCTGTGTTACTAACTGTGAACCACGCGTTCTGTTTCCTGTCCAGTTCACTCTCTGTGTTACTGTGAACCTCGCGTTCTGTTTCCTGTCTAGTTCTCTCTCTGTGTTCCGGTGAACCACGCATTCTGTTTCCTGTCCAGTTCTCTCTCTGTGTTACTGTGAACCACGCGTTCTGTTTCCTGTCCAGTTCTCTCTCTGTGTTACTGTGAACCACGCGTTCTGTTTCCTGTCCAGTTCTCTCTCTGTGTTACTAACTGTGAACCTCGTGTTCTGTTTCCTGTCCAGTTCTCTCTCTGTGTTACTAACTGTGAACCACGCGTTCTGTTTCCTGTCCAGTTCTCTCTCTGTGTTACTGTGAACCACGCGTTCTGTTTCCTGTCCAGTTCTCTCTGTGTTACTAACTGTGAACCACGCGTTCTGTTTCCTGTCCAGTTCTCTCTCTGTGTTACTGTGAACCTCGCGTTCTGTTTCCTATCCAGTTCTCTCTCTGTGTTACTGTGAACCTCGCGTTCTGTTTCCTGTCCAGTTCTCTCTCTGTGTTACTGTGAACCACGCGTTCTGATTCCTGTCCAGTTCTCTCTCTCTGTGTTACTGTGAACCACGCGTTCTGTTTCCTGTCCAGTTCTCTCTCTGTGTTACTAACTGTGAACCACGTGTTCTGTTTCCTGTCCAGTTCTCTCTGTGTTACTGTGAACCTCGCGTTCTGTTTCCTGTCTAGTTCTCTCTCTGTGTTACTAACTGTGAACCTCGCGTTCTGTTTCCTGTCCAGTTCTCTCTCTGTGTTCAACTGTGAACCACGCGTTCTGTTTCCTGTCCAGTTCTCTCTCTGTGTTACAAACTGTGAACCTCGCGTTCTGTTTCCTGTCCAAGTTCTCTCTCTGTGTTAACTGTGAACCACGCGTTCTGTTTCCTGTCCAGTTCTCTCTCTGTGTTACTGTGAACCACGCGTTCTGTTTCCTGTCCAGTTCTCATTGTGTTACTAACTGTGAACCACGCGTTCTGTTTCCTGTCCAGTTCTCTCTCTGTGTTACTGTGAACCTCGCGTTCTGTTTCCTGTCCAGTTCTCTCTCTGTGTTACTGTGAACCACGCGTTCTGTTTCCTGTCCAGTTCTCTCTCTGTGTTACTGTGAACCACGCGTTCTGTTTCCTGTCCAGTTCTCTCTCTGTGTTACTGTGAACCACGCGTTCTGTTTCCTGTCCAGTTCTCTCTCTGTGTTACTGTGAACCACGCGTTCTGTTTCCTGTCCAGTTCTCTCTCTGTGTTACTAACTGTGAACCACGCGTTCTGTTTCCTGTCCAGTTCTCTCTCTGTGTTACTGTGAACCACGCGTTCTGTTTCCTGTCCAGTTCTCTCTCTGTGTTACTGTGAACCTCGCGTTCTGTTTCCTGTCCAGTTCTCTCTCTGTGTTACTAACTGTGAACCACGCGTTCTGTTTCCTGTCCAGTTCTCTCTCTGTGTTACTGTGAACCTCGCGTTCTGTTTCCTGTCCAGTTCTCTCTCTGTGTTACTGTGAACCACGCGTTCTGTTTCCTGTCCAGTTCTCTCTCTGTGTTACTAACTGTGAACCACGCGTTCTGTTTCCTGTCCAGTTCTCTCTCTGTGTTACTAACTGTGAACCACGCGTTCTGTTTCCTGTCCAGTTTTCTCTCTGTGTTACTAACTGTGAACCACGCGTTCTGTTTCCTGTCCAGTTCTCTCTCTGTGTTACTAACTGTGAACCACGCGTTCTGTTTCCTGTCCAGTTCTCTCTCTGTGTTACTGTGAACCACGCGTTCTGTTTCCTGTCCAGTTCTCTCTCTGTGTTACTAACTGTGAACCACGCGTTCTGTTTCCTGTCCAGTTCTCTCTCTGTGTTACTGTGAACCACGCGTTCTGTTTCCTGTCCAGTTCTCTCTCTGTGTTACTAACTGTGAACCTCGTGTTCTGTTTCCTGTCCAGTTCTCTCTCTGTGTTACTAACTGTGAACCACGCGTTCTGTTTCCTGTCCAGTTCTCTCTCTGTGTTACTAACTGTGAACCACGCGTTCTGTTTCCTGTCCAGTTCTCTCTCTGTGTTACTAACTGTGAACCACGCGTTCTGTTTCCTGTCCAGTTCTCTCTCTGTGTTACTGTGAACCACGCGTTCTGTTTCCTGTCCAGTTCTCTCTCTGTGTTACTAACTGTGAACCACGCGTTCTGTTTCCTGTCCAGTTCTCTCTCTGTGTTACTGTGAACCTCGCGTTCTGTTTCCTATCCAGTTCTCTCTCTGTGTTACTGTGAACCTCGCGTTCTGTTTCCTGTCCAGTTCTCTCTCTGTGTTACTGTGAACCACGCGTTCTGTTTCCTGTCCAGTTCTCTCTCTGTGTTACTGTGAACCACGCGTTCTGTTTCCTGTCCAGTTCTCTCTCTGTGTTACTAACTGTGAACCTCGCGTTCTGTTTCCTGTCCAGTTCTCTCTCTGTGTTACTAACTGTGAACCTCGCGTTCTGTTTCCTGTCCAGTTCTCTCTCTGTGTTACTAACTGTGAACCACGCGTTCTGTTTCCTGTCCAGTTCTCTCTCTGTGTTACTAACTGTGAACCACGCGTTCTGTTTCCTGTCCAGTTCTCTCTCTGTGTTACTACTGTGAACCACGCGTTCTGTTTCCTGTCCAGTTCTCTCTCTGTGTTACTGTGAACCTCGCGTTCTGTTTCCTGTCCAGTTCTCTCTCTGTGTTACTAACTGTGAACCACGCGTTCTGTTTCCTGTCCAGTTCTCTCTCTGTGTTACTGTGAACCACGTGTTCTGTTTCCTGTCCAGTTCTCTCTCTGTGTTACTGTGAACCACGCGTTCTGTTTCCTGTCCAGTTCTCTCTCTGTGTTACTGTGAACCACGCGTTCTGTTTCCTGTCCAGTTCTCTCTCTGTGTTACTAACTGTGAACCTCGCGTTCTGTTTCCTGTCCAGTTCTCTCTCTGTGTTACTAACTGTGAACCACGCGTTCTGTTTCCTGTCCAGTTCTCTCTCTGTGTTACTGTGAACCACGCGTTCTGTTTCCTGTCCAGTTCTCTCTCTGTGTTACTAACTGTGAACCACGCGTTCTGTTTCCTGTCCAGTTCTCTCTCTGTGTTACTGTGAACCTCGCGTTCTGTTTCCTATCCAGTTCTCTCTCTGTGTTACTGTGAACCTCGCGTTCTGTTTCCTGTCCAGTTCTCTCTCTGTGTTACTGTGAACCACGCGTTCTGTTTCCTGTCCAGTTCTCTCTCTCTGTGTTACTGTGAACCACGCGTTCTGTTTCCTGTCCAGTTCTCTCTCTGTGTTACTAACTGTGAACCACGTGTTCTGTTTCCTGTCCAGTTCTCTCTGTGTTACTGTGAACCTCGCGTTCTGTTTCCTGTCTAGTTCTCTCTCTGTGTTACTAACTGTGAACCTCGCGTTCTGTTTCCTGTCCAGTTCTCTCTCTGTGTTCCGGTGAACCACGCATTCTGTTTCCTGTCCAGTTCTCTCTCTGTGTTACAAACTGTGAACCTCGCGTTCTGTTTCCTGTCCAGTTCTCTCTCTGTGTTACTAACTGTGAACCACGCGTTCTGTTTCCTGTCCAGTTCTCTCTCTGTGTTACTGTGAACCACGCGTTCTGTTTCCTGTCCAGTTCTCTCTCTGTGTTACTAACTGTGAACCACGCGTTCTGTTTCCTGTCCAGTTCTCTCTCTGTGTTACTGTGAACCTCGCGTTCTGTTTCCTGTCCAGTTCTCTCTCTGTGTTACTGTGAACCACGCGTTCTGTTTCCTGTCCAGTTCTCTCTCTCTGTGTTACTGTGAACCACGCGTTCTGTTTCCTGTCCAGTTCTCTCTCTGTGTTAAACTGTGAACCACGCGTTCTGTTTCCTGTCCAGTTCTCTCTCTGTGTTACTGTGAACCACGCGTTCTGTTTCCTGTCCAGTTCTCTCTCTGTGTTACTAACTGTGAACCACGCGTTCTGTTTCCTGTCCAGTTCTCTCTCTGTGTTACTGTGAACCTCGCGTTCTGTTTCCTATCCAGTTCTCTCTCTGTGTTACTGTGAACCTCGCGTTCTGTTTCCTGTCCAGTTCTCTCTCTGTGTTACTGTGAACCACGTGTTCTGTTTCCTGTCCAGTTCTCTCTCTCTGTGTTACTGTGAACCATCGCGTTCTGTTTCCTGTCCAGTTCTCTCTCTGTGTTACTAACTGTGAACCACGCGTTCTGTTTCCTGTCCAGTTCTCTCTCTGTGTTACTGTGAACCTCGCGCTCTGTTTCCTGTCCAGTTCTCTCTCTGTGTTACTAACTGTGAACCACGCGTTCTGTTTCCTGTCCAGTTCTCTCTCTGTGTTACTGTGAACCTCGCGTTCTGTTTCCTGTCCAGTTCTCTCTCTGTGTTCAACTGTGAAACACGCATTCTGTTTCCTGTCCAGTTCTCTCTCTGTGTTACTGTGAACCTCGCGTTCTGTTTCCTGTCCAGTTCTCTCTCTGTGTTACTGTGAACCACGCGTTCTGTTTCCTGTCCAGTTCTCTCTCTGTGTTACTAACTGTGAACCACGCGTTCTGTTTCCTGTCCAGTTCTCTCTCTGTGTTACTGTGAACCACGCGTTCTGTTTCCTGTCCAGTTCTCTCTCTGTGTTACTAACTGTGAACCTCGCGTTCTGTTTCCTGTCCAGTTCTCTCTCTGTGTTACTGTGAACCACGCGTTCTGTTTCCTGTCCAGTTCTCTCTCTGTGTTACTGTGAACCACGCGTTCTGTTTCCTGTCCAGTTCTCTCTCTGTGTTACTAACTGTGAACCACGCGTTCTGTTTCCTGTCCAGTTCTCTCTCTGTGTTACTGTGAACCACGCGTTCTGTTTCCTGTCCAGTTCTCTCTCTGTGTTACTAACTGTGAACCACGCGTTCTGTTTCCTGTCCAGTTCTCTCTCTGTGTTACTGTGAACCTCGCGTTCTGTTTCCTGTCCAGTTCTCTCTCTGTGTTACTGTGAACCTCGCGTTCTGTTTCCTGTCCAGTTCTCTCTCTGTGTTACTGTGAACCACGCGTTCTGTTTCCTGTCCAGTTCTCTCTCTCTGTGTTACTGTGAACCACGCGTTCTGTTTCCTGTCCAGTTCTCTCTCTGTGTTACTAACTGTGAACCACGCGTTCTGTTTCCTGTCCAGTTCTCTCTCTGTGTTACTGTGAACCTCGCGTTCTGTTTCCTGTCCAGTTCTCTCTCTGTGTTACTAACTGTGAACCACGCGTTCTGTTTCCTGTCCAGTTCACTCTCTGTGTTACTGTGAACCTCGCGTTCTGTTTCCTGTCTAGTTCTCTCTCTGTGTTCCGGTGAACCACGCGTTCTGTTTCCTGTCCAGTTCTCTCTCTGTGTTACTGTGAACCTCGCGTTCTGTTTCCTGTCCAGTTCTCTCTCTGTGTTACTAACTGTGAACCTCGCGTTCTGTTTCCTGTCCAGTTCTCTCTCTGTGTTACTAACTGTGAACCACGCGTTCTGTTTCCTGTCCAGTTTCTCTCTGTGTTACTAACTGTGAACCACGCGTTCTGTTTCCTGTCCAGTTCTCTCTGTGTTACTAACTGTGAACCTCGCGTTCTGTTTCCTGTCCAGTTCTCTCTCTGTGTTACTAACTGTGAACCACGCGTTCTGTTTCCTGTCCAGTTTCTCTCTGTGTTACTAACTGTGAACCACGCGTTCTGTTTCCTGTCCAGTTCTCTCTGTGTTACTGTGAACCACGCGTTCTGTTTCCTGTCCAGTTCTCTCCTTGTGTTACTAACTGTGAACCACGCGTTCTGTTTCCTGTCCAGTTCTCTCTCTGTGTTACTGTGAACCACGCGTTCTGTTTCCTGTCCAGTTCTCTCTCTGTGTTCACTGTGAACCACGCGTTCTGTTTCCTGTCCAGTTCTCTCTCTGTGTTACTAACTGTGAACCACGCGTTCTGTTTCCTGTCCAGTTCTCTCTCTGTGTTACTGTGAACCTCGTGTTCTGTTTCCTATCCAGTTCTCTCTCTGTGTTACTGTGAACCTCGCGTTCTGTTTCCTGTCCAGTTCTCTCTCTGTGTTACTGTGAACCACGCGTTCTGTTTCCTGTCCAGTCTCTCTCTCTGTGTTACTGTGAACCACGCGTTCTGTTTCCTGTCCAGTTCTCTCTCTGTGTTACTAACTGTGAACCACGCGTTCTGTTTCCTGTCCAGTTCTCTCTCTGTGTTACTGTGAACCACGCGTTCTGTTTCCTGTCCAGTTCTCTCTCTGTGTTACTAACTGTGAACCACGCGTTCTGTTTCCTGTCCAGTTCTCTCTCTGTGTTACTGTGAACCTCGCGTTCTGTTTCCTGTCCAGTTCTCTCTCTGTGTTCCTGTGAACCACGCGTTCTGTTTCCTGTCCAGTTCTCTCTCTGTGTTACTAACTGTGAACCACGCGTTCTGTTTCCTGTCCAGTTCTCTCTCTGTGTTACTGTGAACCACGCGTTCTGTTTCCTGTCCAGTTCTCTCTGTGTTACTAACTGTGAACCACGCGTTCTGTTTCCTGTCCAGTTCTCTCTCTGTGTTACTGTGAACCTCGCGTTCTGTTTCCTGTCCAGTTCTCTCTCTGTGTTACTGTGAACCTCGCGTTCTGTTTCCTGTCCAGTTCTCTCTCTGTGTTACTGTGAACCACGCGTTCTGTTTCCTGTCCAGTTCTCTCTCTCTGTGTTACTGTGAACCACGCGTTCTGTTTCCTGTCCAGTTCTCTCTCTGTGTTACTAACTGTGAACCACGTGTTCTGTTTCCTGTCCAGTTCTCTCTCTGTGTTACTGTGAACCTCGCGTTCTGTTTCCTGTCCAGTTCTCTCTCTGTGTTACTAACTGTGAACCACGCGTTCTGTTTCCTGTCCAGTTCTCTCTCTGTGTTACTGTGAACCACGCATTCTGTTTCCTGTCCAGTTCTCTCTCTGTGTTACTGTGAACCACGCGTTCTGTTTCCTGTCCAGTTCTCTCTCTGTGTTACTAACTGTGAACCACGCGTTCTGTTTCCTGTCCAGTTCTCTCTCTGTGTTACTGTGAACCACGCGTTCTGTTTCCTGTCCAGTTCTCTCTCTGTGTTACTAACTGTGAACCACGCGTTCTGTTTCCTGTCCAGTTCTCTCTCTGTGTTACTGTGAACCTCGCGTTCTGTTTCCTGTCCAGTTCTCTCTCTGTGTTACTGTGAACCTCGCGTTCTGTTTCCTGTCCAGTTCTCTCTCTGTGTTACTGTGAACCTCGCGTTCTGTTTCCTGTCCAGTTCTCTCTCTGTGTTACTGTGAACCTCGCGTTCTGTTTCCTGTCCAGTTCTCTCTCTGTGTTACTGTGAACCACGCGTTCTGATTCCTGTCCAGTTCTCTCTCTGTGTTACTGTGAACCACGCGTTCTGTTTCCTGTCCAGTTCTCTCTCTGTGTTACTAACTGTGAACCACGTGTTCTGTTTCCTGTCCAGTTCTCTCTCTGTGTTACTGTGAACCTCGCGTTCTGTTTCCTGTCTAGTTCTCTCTCTGTGTTACTAACTGTGAACCTCGCGTTCTGTTTCCTGTCCAGTTCTCTCTCTGTGTTCCGGTGAACCACGCATTCTGTTTCCTGTCCAGTTCTCTCTCTGTGT
The DNA here is from genome assembly GCF_905237065.1 of Salmo salar. NCBI lineage: Eukaryota > Metazoa > Chordata > Actinopteri > Salmoniformes > Salmonidae > Salmo > Salmo salar. The sequence goes on along the minus strand of NC_059458.1, from coordinate 47,152,133 downwards.
TACAAACTGTGAACCTCGCGTTCTGTTTCCTGTCCAAGTCTCTCTCTGTGTTACTAACTGTGAACCACGCGTTCTGTTTCCTGTCCAGTTCTCTCTCTGTGTTACTGTGAACCACGCGTTCTGTTTCCTGTCCAGTTCTCTCTCTGTGTTACTAACTGTGAACCACGCGTTCTGTTTCCTATCCAGTTCTCTCTCTGTGTTACTGTGAACCTCGCGTTCTGTTTCCTGTCCAGTTCTCTCTCTGTGTTACTGTGAACCACGCGTTCTGTTTCCTGTCCAGTTCTCTCTCTCTGTGTTACTGTGAACCACGCGTTCTGTTTCCTGTCCAGTTCTCTCTCTGTGTTACTAACTGTGAACCACGCGTTCTGTTTCCTGTCCAGTTCTCTCTCTGTGTTACTGTGAACCACGCGTTCTGTTTCCTGTCCAGTTCTCTCTCTGTGTTACTAACTGTGAACCACGCGTTCTGTTTCCTGTCCAGTTCTCTCTCTGTGTTACTGTGAACCTCGCGTTCTGTTTCCTATCCAGTTCTCTCTCTGTGTTACTGTGAACCTCGCGTTCTGTTTCCTGTCCAGTTCTCTCTCTGTGTTACTGTGAACCACGTGTTCTGTTTCCTGTCCAGTTCTCTCTCTCTGTGTTACTGTGAACATCGCGTTCTGTTTCCTGTCCAGTTCTCTCTCTGTGTTACTAACTGTGAACCACGCGTTCTGTTTCCTGTCCAGTTCTCTCTCTGTGTTACTGTGAACCTCGCGTTCTGTTTCCTGTCCAGTTCTCTCTCTGTGTTACTAACTGTGAACCACACGTTCTGTTTCCTGTCCAGTTCACTCTCTGTGTTACTGTGAACCTCGCGTTCTGTTTCCTGTCTAGTTCTCTCTCTGTGTTCCGGTGAAACACGCATTCTGTTTCCTGTCCAGTTCTCTCTCTGTGTTACTGTGAACCTCGCGTTCTGTTTCCTGTCCAGTTCTCTCTGTGTTACTAACTGTGAACCTCGCGTTCTGTTTCCTGTCAAGTACTCTCTCTGTGTTACTAACTGTGAACCACGCGTTCTGTTTCCTGTCCAGTTTCTCTCTGTGTTACTAACTGTGAACCACGCGTTCTGTTTCCTGTCCAGTTCTCTCTGTGTTACTAACTGTGAACCTCGCGTTCTGTTTCCTGTCCAGTTCTCTCTCTGTGTTACTAACTGTGAACCACGCGTTCTGTTTCCTGTCCAGTTCTCTCTCTGTGTTACTAACTGTGAACCACGCGTTGTTTCCTGTCCAGTCTCTCTCTGTGTTACTGTGAACCACGCGTTCTGTTTCCTGTCCAGTTCTCCTTGTGTTACTAACTGTGAACCACGCGTTCTGTTTCCTGTCCAGTTCTCTCTCTGTGTTACTGTGAACCACGCGTTCTGTTTCCTGTCCAGTTCTCTCTCTGTGTTACTGTGAACCACGCGTTCTGTTTCCTGTCCAGTTCTCTCTCTGTGTTACTAACTGTGAACCACGCGTTCTGTTTCCTGTCCAGTTCTCTCTCTGTGTTACTGTGAACCTCGCGTTCTGTTTCCTGTCCAGTTCTCTCTCTGTGTTACTGTGAACCTCGCGTTCTGTTTCCTGTCCAGTTCTCTCTCTGTGTTACTGTGAACCACGCGTTCTGTTTCCTGTCCAGTTCTCTCTCTGTGTTACTGTGAACCACGCGTTCTGTTTCCTGTCCAGTTCTCTCTCTGTGTTACTAACTGTGAACCACGTGTTCTGTTTCCTGTCCAGTTCTCTCTCTGTGTTACTGTGAACCACGCGTTCTGTTTCCTGTCCAGTTCTCTCTCTGTGTTACTAACTGTGAACCACGCGTTCTGTTTCCTGTCCAGTTCTCTCTCTGTGTTACTGTGAACCACGCGTTCTGTTTCCTGTCCAGTTCTCTCTCTGTGTTACTAACTGTGAACCACGCGTTCTGTTTCCTGTCCAGTTCTCTCTCTGTGTCTACTGTGAACCTCGCGTTCTGTTTCCTGTCCAGTTCTCTCTCTGTGTTACTGTGAACCTCGCGTTCTGTTTCCTGTCCAGTTCTCTCTCTGTGTTACTGTGAACCACGCGTTCTGTTTCCTGTCCAGTTCTCTCTCTCTGTGTTACTGTGAACCACGCGTTCTGTTTCCTGTCCAGTTCTCTCTCTGTGTTACTAACTGTGAACCACGTGTTCTGTTTCCTGTCCAGTTCTCTCTGTGTTACTGTGAACCTCGCGTTCTGTTTCCTGTCTAGTTCTCTCTCTGTGTTACTAACTGTGAACCTCGCGTTCTGTTTCCTGTCCAGTTCTCTCTCTGTGTTCCGGTGAACCACGCATTCTGTTTCCTGTCCAGTTCTCTCTCTCTGTGTTACTGTGAACCACGCGTTCTGTTTCCTGTCCAGTTCTCTCTCTGTGTTACTAACTGTGAACCACGCGTTCTGTTTCCTGTCCAGTTCTCTCTCTGTGTTACTGTGAACCACGCGTTCTGTTTCCTGTCCAGTTCTCTCTGTGTTACTAACTGTGAACCACGCGTTCTGTTTCCTGTCCAGTTCTCTCTCTGTGTTACTGTGAACCTCGCGTTCTGTTTCCTATCCAGTTCTCTCTCTGTGTTACTGTGAACCTCGCGTTCTGTTTCCTGTCCAGTTCTCTCTCTGTGTTACTGTGAACCACGCGTTCTGTTTCCTGTCCAGTTCTCTCTCTGTGTTACTGTGAACCATCGCGTTCTGTTTCCTGTCCAGTTCTCTCTCTGTGTTACTAACTGTGAACCACGCGTTCTGTTTCCTGTCCAGTTCTCTCTCTGTGTTACTGTGAACCTCGCGTTCTGTTTCCTGTCCAGTTCTCTCTCTGTGTTACTAACTGTGAACCACGCGTTCTGTTTCCTGTCCAGTTCACTCTCTGTGTTACTGTGAACCTCGCGTTCTGTTTCCTGTCTAGTTCTCTCTCTGTGTTCCGGTGAACCACGCATTCTGTTTCCTGTCCAGTTCTCTCTGTGTTACTGTGAACCTCGCGTTCTGTTTCCTGTCCAGTTCTCTCTCTGTGTTACTAACTGTGAACCACGCGTTCTGTTTCCTGTCCAGTTCTCTCTCTGTGTTACTAACTGTGAACCACGCGTTCTGTTTCCTGTCCAGTTCTCTCTCTGTGTTACTAACTGTGAACCACGCGTTCTGTTTCCTGTCCAGTTCTCTCTCTGTGTTACTAACTGTGAACCACGCGTTCTGTTTCCTGTCCAGTTTCTCTCTGTGTTACTAACTGTGAACCACACGTTCTGTTTCCTGTCCAGTTCTCTCTGTGTTACTGTGAACCACGCGTTCTGTTTCCTGTCCAGCTCTCCTTGTGTTACTAACTGTGAACCACGCGTTCTGTTTCCTGTCCAGTTCTCTCTCTGTGTTACTGTGAACCACGCGTTCTGTTTCCTGTCCAGTTCTCTCTCTGTGTTACTGTGAACCACGCGTTCTGTTTCCTGTCCAGTTCTCTCTCTGTGTTACTAACTGTGAACCTCGTGTTCTGTTTCCTGTCCAGTTCTCTCTCTGTGTTACTAACTGTGAACCACGCGTTCTGTTTCCTGTCCAGTTCTCTCTCTGTGTTACTGTGAACCACGCGTTCTGTTTCCTGTCCAGTTCTCTCTCTGTGTTACTAACTGTGAACCACGCGTTCTGTTTCCTGTCCAGTTCTCTCTCTGTGTTACTGTGAACCTCGCGTTCTGTTTCCTGTCCAGTTCTCTCTCTGTGTTAACTGTGAACCTCGCGTTCTGTTTCCTGTCCAGTTCTCTCTCTGTGTTACTGTGAACCACGCGTTCTGTTTCCTGTCCAGTTCTCTCTCTGTGTTACTGTGAACCACGCGTTCTGTTTCCTGTCCAGTTCTCTCTCTGTGTTACTAACTGTGAACCACGTGTTCTGTTTCCTGTCCAGTTCTCTCTCTGTGTTACTGTGAACCTCGCGTTCTGTTTCCTGTCCAGTTCTCTCTCTGTGTTACTAACTGTGAACCTCGCGTTCTGTTTCCTGTCCAGTTCTCTCTCTGTGTTACTGTGAACCACGCGTTCTGTTTCCTGTCCAGTTCTCTCTCTGTGTTACTAACTGTGAACCACGCGTTCTGTTTCCTGTCCAGTTCTCTCTCTGTGTTACTGTGAACCACGCGTTCTGTTTCCTGTCCAGTTCTCTCTGTGTTACTAACTGTGAACCACGCGTTCTGTTTCCTGTCCAGTTCTCTCTCTGTGTTACTGTGAACCTCGCGTTCTGTTTCCTATCCAGTTCTCTCTCTGTGTTACTGTGAACCTCGCGTTCTGTTTCCTGTCCAGTTCTCTCTCTGTGTTACTGTGAACCACGCGTTCTGTTTCCTGTCCAGTCTCTCTCTCTGTGTTACTGTGAACCACGCGTTCTGTTTCCTGTCCAGTTCTCTCTCTGTGTTACTAACTGTGAACCACGTGTTCTGTTTCCTGTCCAGTTCTCTCTGTGTTACTGTGAACCTCGCGTTCTGTTTCCTGTCTAGTTCTCTCTCTGTGTTACTAACTGTGAACCTCGCGTTCTGTTTCCTGTCCAGTTCTCTCTCTGTGTTACTGTGAACCGCGCGTTCTGTTTCCTGTCCAGTTCTCTCTCTGTGTTACAAACTGTGAACCTCGCGTTCTGTTTCCTGTCCAGTTCTCTCTCTGTGTTACTGTGAACCTCGCGTTCTGTTTCCTGTCCAGTTCTCTCTCTGTGTTACAAACTGTGAACCTCGCGTTCTGTTTCCTGTCCAGTTCTCTCTCTGTGTTACTAACTGTGAACCACGCGTTCTGTTTCCTGTCCAGTTTCTCTCTGTGTTACTAACTGTGAACCACGCGTTCTGTTTCCTGTCCAGTTCTCTCTGTGTTACTGTGAACCTCGCGTTCTGTTTCCTGTCCAGCTCTCCTTGTGTTACTAACTGTGAACCACGCGTTCTGTTTCCTGTCCAGTTCTCTCTCTGTGTTACTGTGAACCACGCGTTCTGTTTCCTGTCCAGTTCTCTCTCTGTGTTACTGTGAACCACGCGTTCTGTTTCCTGTCCAGTTCTCTCTCTGTGTTACTAACTGTGAACCTCGTGTTCTGTTTCCTGTCCAGTTCTCTCTCTGTGTTACTAACTGTGAACCACGCGTTCTGTTTCCTGTCCAGTTCTCTCTCTGTGTTACTGTGAACCTCGCGTTCTGTTTCCTGTCCAGTTCTCTCTCTGTGTTACTAACTGTGAACCTCGCGTTCTGTTTCCTGTCCAGTTCTCTCTCTGTGTTACTAACTGTGAACCACGCGTTCTGTTTCCTGTCCAGTTTCTCTCTGTGTTACTAACTGTGAACCACGCGTTCTGTTTCCTGTCCAGTTCTCTCTCTGTGTTACTGTGAACCACGCGTTCTGTTTCCTGTCCAGTTCTCTCTGTGTTACTAACTGTGAACCACGCGTTCTGTTTCCTGTCCAGTTCTCTCTCTGTGTTACTGTGAACCTCGCGTTCTGTTTCCTGTCCAGTTCTCTCTCTGTGTTACTGTGAACCTCGCGTTCTGTTTCCTGTCCAGTTCTCTCTCTGTGTTACTGTGAACCACGCGTTCTGTTTCCTGTCCAGTTCTCTCTCTCTGTGTTACTGTGAACCACGCGTTCTGTTTCCTGTCCAGTTCTCTCTCTGTGTTACTAACTGTGAACCACGCGTTCTGTTTCCTGTCCAGTTCTCTCTCTGTGTTACTGTGAACCACGCGTTCTGTTTCCTGTCCAGTTCTCTCTGTGTTACTAACTGTGAACCACGCGTTCTGTTTCCTGTCCAGTTCTCTCTCTGTGTTACTGTGAACCTCGCGTTCTGTTTCCTGTCCAGTTCTCTCTCTGTGTTACTGTGAACCTCGCGTTCTGTTTCCTGTCCAGTTCTCTCTCTGTGTTACTGTGAACCACGCGTTCTGTTTCCTGTCCAGTTCTCTCTCTCTGTGTTACTGTGAACCACGCGTTCTGTTTCCTGTCCAGTTCTCTCTCTGTGTTACTAACTGTGAACCACGTGTTCTGTTTCCTGTCCAGTTCTCTCTGTGTTACTGTGAACCTCGCGTTCTGTTTCCTGTCTAGTTCTCTCTCTGTGTTACTAACTGTGAACCTCGCGTTCTGTTTCCTGTCCAGTTCTCTCTCTGTGTTCCGGTGAACCACGCATTCTGTTTCCTGTCCAGTTCTCTCTCTGTGTTACAAACTGTGAACCTCGCGTTCTGTTTCCTGTCCAGTTCTCTCTCTGTGTTACTAACTGTGAACCACGCGTTCTGTTTCCTGTCCAGTTCTCTCTCTGTGTTACTGTGAACCACGCGTTCTGTTTCCTGTCCAGTTCTCTCTGTGTTACTAACTGTGAACCACGCGTTCTGTTTCCTGTCCAGTTCTCTCTCTGTGTTACTGTGAACCTCGCGTTCTGTTTCCTATCCAGTTCTCTCTCTGTGTTACTGTGAACCTCGCGTTCTGTTTCCTGTCCAGTTCTCTCTCTGTGTTACTGTGAACCACGCGTTCTGTTTCCTGTCCAGTTCTCTCTCTCTGTGTTACTGTGAACCACGCGTTCTGTTTCCTGTCCAGTTCTCTCTCTGTGTTACTAACTGTGAACCACGCGTTCTGTTTCCTGTCCAGTTCTCTCTCTGTGTTACTGTGAACCTCGCGTTCTGTTTCCTGTCTAGTTCTCTCTCTGTGTTACTAACTGTGAACCTCGCGTTCTGTTTCCTGTCCAGTTCTCTCTCTGTGTTCCGGTGAACCGCGCATTCTGTTTCCTGTCCAGTTCTCTCTCTGTGTTACAAACTGTGAACCTCGCGTTCTGTTTCCTGTCCAGTTCTCTCTCTGTGTTACTAACTGTGAACCTCGCGTTCTGTTTCCTGTCCAGTTCTCTCTCTGTGTTACAAACTGTGAACCTCGCGTTCTGTTTCCTGTCCAGTTCTCTCTCTGTGTTACTAACTGTGAACCACGCGTTCTGTTTCCTGTCCAGTTTCTCTCTGTGTTACTAACTGTGAACCACGCGTTCTGTTTCCTGTCCAGTTCTCTCTGTGTTACTGTGAACCACGCATTCTGTTTCCTGTCCAGCTCTCCTTGTGTTACTAACTGTGAACCACGCGTTCTGTTTCCTGTCCAGTTCTCTCTCTGTGTTACTGTGAACCACGCGTTCTGTTTCCTGTCCAGTTCTCTCTCTGTGTTACTGTGAACCACGCGTTCTGTTTCCTGTCCAGTTCTCTCTCTGTGTTACTAACTGTGAACCTCGTGTTCTGTTTCCTGTCCAGTTCTCTCTCTGTGTTACTAACTGTGAACCACGCGTTCTGTTTCCTGTCCAGTTCTCTCTCTGTGTTACTGTGAACCTCGCGTTCTGTTTCCTGTCCAGTTCTCTCTCTGTGTTACTAACTGTGAACCACACGTTCTGTTTCCTGTCCAGTTCTCTCTCTGTGTTACAACTGTGAACCACGCGTTCTGTTTCCTGTCCAGTTCTCTCTCTGTGTTCACTGTGAACCACGCGTTCTGTTTCCTGTCCAGTTCTCTCTCTGTGTTACTAACTGTGAACCACGCGTTCTGTTTCCTGTCCAGTTCTCTCTCTGTGTTACTGTGAACCTCGCGTTCTGTTTCCTGTCCAGTTCTCTCTCTGTGTTACTGTGAACCACGCGTTCTGTTTCCTGTCCAGTTCTCTCTCTCTGTGTTACTGTGAACCACGCGTTCTGTTTCCTGTCCAGTTCTCTCTCTGTGTTACTAACTGTGAACCACGTGTTCTGTTTCCTGTCCAGTTCTCTCTCTGTGTTACTGTGAACCACGTGTTCTGTTTCCTGTCCAGTTCTCTCTCTGTGTTACTGTGAACCTCGCGTTCTGTTTCCTGTCCAGTTCTCTCTCTGTGTTACTAACTGTGAACCACGCGTTCTGTTTCCTGTCCAGTTCACTCTCTGTGTTACTGTGAACCTCGCGTTCTGTTTCCTGTCTAGTTCTCTCTCTGTGTTCCGGTGAAGCACGCATTCTGTTTCCTGTCCAGTTCTCTCTCTGTGTTCCGGTGAACCACGCATTCTGTTTCCTGTCCAGTTCTCTCTCTGTGTTACAAACTGTGAACCTCGCGTTCTGTTTCCTGTCCAGTTCTCTCTCTGTGTTACTAACTGTGAACCACGCGTTCTGTTTCCTGTCCAGTTCTCTCTCTGTGTTACTGTGAACCAAGCGTTCTGTTTCCTGTCCAGTTCTCTCTGTGTTACTAACTGTGAACCACGCGTTCTGTTTCCTGTCCAGTTCTCTCTCTGTGTTACTGTGAACCTCGCGTTCTGTTTCCTATCCAGTTCTCTCTCTGTGTTACTGTGAACCTCGCGTTCTGTTTCCTGTCCAGTTCTCTCTCTGTGTTACTGTGAACCACGCGTTCTGTTTCCTGTCCAGTTCTCTCTCTCTGTGTTACTGTGAACCACGCGTTCTGTTTCCTGTCCAGTTCTCTCTCTGTGTTACTAACTGTGAACCACGTGTTCTGTTTCCTGTCCAGTTCTCTCTGTGTTACTGTGAACCTCGCGTTCTGTTTCCTGTCCAGTTCTCTCTCTGTGTTACAACTGTGAACCTCGCGTTCTGTTTCCTGTCCAGTTCTCTCTCTGTGTTACTGTGAACCACGCATTCTGTTTCCTGTCCAGTTCTCTCTCTGTGTTACAACTGTGAACCTCGCGTTCTGTTTCCTGTCCAGTTCTCTCTCTGTGTTACTAACTGTGAACCTCGCGTTCTGTTTCCTGTCCAGTTCTCTCTCTGTGTTACTAACTGTGAACCTCGCGTTCTGTTTCCTGTCCAGTTCTCTCTCTGTGTTACTAACTGTGAACCACGCGTTCTGTTTCCTGTCCAGTTTCTCTCTGTGTTACTAACTGTGAACCACACGTTCTGTTTCCTGTCCAGTTCTCTCTGTGTTACTGTGAACCACGCGTTCTGTTTCCTGTCCAGTTCTCTCCTTGTGTTACTAACTGTGAACCACGCGTTCTGTTTCCTGTCCAGTTCTCTCTCTGTGTTACTGTGAACCACGCGTTCTGTTTCCTGTCCAGTTCTCTCTCTGTGTTACTGTGAACCACGCGTTCTGTTTCCTGTCCAGTTCTCTCTCTGTGTTACTAACTGTGAACCTCGTGTTCTGTTTCCTGTCCAGTTCTCTCTCTGTGTTACTAACTGTGAACCACGCGTTCTGTTTCCTGTCCAGTTCTCTCTCTGTGTTACTGTGAACCTCGCGTTCTGTTTCCTGTCCAGTTCTCTCTCTGTGTTACTAACTGTGAACCACGCGTTCTGTTTCCTGTCCAGTTCTCTCTCTGTGTTACAACTGTGAACCACGCGTTCTGTTTCCTGTCCAGTTCTCTCTCTGTGTTACTGTGAACCACGCGTTCTGTTTCCTGTCCAGTTCTCTCTCTGTGTTACTAACTGTGAACCACGCGTTCTGTTTCCTGTCCAGTTCTCTCTCTGTGTTCACTGTGAACCACGCGTTCTGTTTCCTGTCCAGTTCTCTCTCTGTGTTACTGTGAACCACGCGTTCTGTTTCCTGTCCAGTTCTCTCTCTGTGTTACTGTGAACCACGCGTTCTGTTTCCTGTCCAGTTCTCTCTCTGTGTTACTAACTGTGAACCACGCGTTCTGTTTCCTGTCCAGTTCTCTCTCTGTGTTAACTGTGAACCACGCGTTCTGTTTCCTGTCCAGTTCTCTCTCTGTGTTAAACTGTGAACCACGCGTTCTGTTTCCTGTCCAGTTCTCTCTCTGTGTTACTGTGAACCACGCGTTCTGTTTCCTGTCCAGTTCTCTCTCTGTGTTCTACTGTGAACCACGCGTTCTGTTTCCTGTCCAGTTCTCTCTCTGTGTTACTGTGAACCACGCGTTCTGTTTCCTGTCCAGTTCTCTCTCTGTGTTACTGTGAACCACGCGTTCTGTTTCCTGTCCAGTTCTCTCTCTGTGTTACTAACTGTGAACCACGCGTTCTGTTTCCTGTCCAGTTCTCTCTCTGTGTTCACTGTGAACCACGCGTTCTGTTTCCTGTCCAGTTCTCTCTCTGTGTTACTAACTGTGAACCACGCGTTCTGTTTCCTGTCCAGTTCTCTCTCTGTGTTACTGTGAACCACGCGTTCTGTTTCCTGTCCAGTTCTCTCTCTGTGTTACAACTGTGAACCACGCGTTCTGTTTCCTGTCCAGTTCTCTCTCTGTGTTAAACTGTGAACCACGCGTTCTGTTTCCTGTCCAGTTCTCTCTCTGTGTTACAACTGTGAACCACGCGTTCTGTTTCCTGTCCAGTTCTCTCTCTGTGTTACTAACTGTGAACCACGCGTTCTGTTTCCTGTCCAGTTCTCTCTCTGTGTTACTGTGAACCACGCGTTCTGTTTCCTGTCCAGTTCTCTCTGTGTTAACTGTGAACCACGCGTTCTGTTTCCTGTCCAGTTCTCTCTCTGTGTTACACTGTGAACCTCGCGTTCTGTTTCCTGTCCAGTTCTCTCTCTGTGTTACTGTGAACCACGCGTTCTGTTTCCTGTCCAGTTCTCTCTCTGTGTTACTGTGAACCACGCGTTCTGTTTCCTGTCCAGGTCTCTCTCTGTGTTAACTGTGAACCACGCGTTCTGTTTCCTGTCCAGTTTCTCTCTGTGTTCAACTGTGAACCACGCGTTCTGTTTCCTGTCCAGTTCTCTCTCTGTGTTACTGTGAACCTCGCGTTCTGTTTCCTGTCCAGTTCTCTCTCTGTGTTAACTGTGAACCTCGTGTTCTGTTTCCTGTCCAGTTCTCTCTCTGTGTTACTAACTGTGAACCTCGCGTTCTGTTTCCTGTCCAGTTCTCTCTCTGTGTTACTGTGAACCTCGCGTTCTGTTTCCTGTCCAGTTCTCTCTCTGTGTTACTAACTGTGAACCTCGCGTTCTGTTTCCTGTCCAGTTCTCTCTCTGTGTTACTAACTGTGAACCACGCGTTCTGTTTCCTGTCCAGTTCTCTCTCTGTGTTACTACTGTGAACCACGCGTTCTGTTTCCTGTCCAGTTCTCTCTCTGTGTTACTGTGAACCACGCGTTCTGTTTCCTGTCCAGTTCTCTCTCTGTGTTACACTGTGAACCACGCGTTCTGTTTCCTGTCCAGTTCTCTCTCTGTGTTCTACTGTGAACCACGCGTTCTGTTTCCTGTCCAGTTCTCTCTCTGTGTTACTAACTGTGAACCTCGCGTTCTGTTTCCTGTCCAGTTCTCTCTCTGTGTTACAACTGTGAACCACGCGTTCTGTTTCCTGTCCAGTTCTCTCTCTGTGTTACTGTGAACCTCGCGTTCTGTTTCCTGTCCAGTTCTCTCTCTGTGTTACAACTGTGAACCCACGCGTTCTGTTTCCTGTCCAGTTCTCTCTCTGTGTTACTGTGAACCTCGCGCTCTGTTTCCTGTCCAGTTCTCTCTCTGTGTTAACTGTGAACCACGCGTTCTGTTTCCTGTCCAGTTCTCTCTCTGTGTTACTGTGAACCACGCGTTCTGTTTCCTGTCCAGTTCTCTCTCTGTGTTACTGTGAACCACGCGTTCTGTTTCCTGTCCAGTTCTCTCTCTGTGTTACTGTGAACCACGCGTTCTGTTTCCTGTCCAGTTCTCTCTCTGTGTTACTGTGAACCACGCGTTCTGTTTCCTGTCCAGTTCACTCTCTGTGTTACTGTGAACCTCGCGTTCTGTTTCCTGTCTAGTTCTCTCTCTGTGTTCCGGTGAACCACGCATTCTGTTTCCTGTCCAGTTCTCTCTGTGTTACTGTGAACCACGCGTTCTGTTTCCTGTCCAGTTCTCTCTCTGTGTTACTGTGAACCACGCGTTCTGTTTCCTGTCCAGTTCTCTCTCTGTGTTACTAACTGTGAACCACGCGTTCTGTTTCCTGTCCAGTTCTCTCTCTGTGTTACTAACTGTGAACCTCGCGTTCTGTTTCCTGTCCAGTTCTCTCTCTGTGTTACTAACTGTGAACCACGCGTTCTGTTTCCTGTCCAGTTTCTCTCTGTGTTACTAACTGTGAACCACGCGTTCTGTTTCCTGTCCAGTTTCTCTCTGTGTTACTGTGAACCACGCATTCTGTTTCCTGTCCAGCTCTCCTTGTGTTACTAACTGTGAACCACGCGTTCTGTTTCCTGTCCAGTTCTCTCTCTGTGTTACTGTGAACCACGCGTTCTGTTTCCTGTCCAGTTCTCTCTCTGTGTTACTAACTGTGAACCTCGTGTTCTGTTTCCTGTCCAGTTCTCTCTCTGTGTTACTAACTGTGAACCACGCGTTCTGTTTCCTGTCCAGTTCTCTCTCTGTGTTACTGTGAACCACGCGTTCTGTTTCCTGTCCAGTTCTCTCTCTGTGTTACTAACTGTGAACCACGCGTTCTGTTTCCTGTCCAGTTCTCTCTCTGTGTTACTGTGAACCTCGCGTTCTGTTTCCTGTCCAGTTCTCTCTCTGTGTTACTGTGAACCTCGCGTTCTGTTTCCTGTCCAGTTCTCTCTCTGTGTTACTGTGAACCACGCGTTCTGTTTCCTGTCCAGTTCTCTCTCTCTGTTTACTGTGAACCACGTGTTCTGTTTCCTGTCCAGTTCTCTCTCTGTGTTACTGTGAACCACGCGTTCTGTTTCCTGTCCAGTTCTCTCTCTGTGTTACTGTGAACCACGCGTTCTGTTTCCTGTCCAGTTCTCTCTCTGTGTTACTGTGAACCTCGCGTTCTGTTTCCTGTCCAGTTCTCTCTCTGTGTTACTAACTGTGAACCTCGCGTTCTGTTTCCTGTCCAGTTCTCTCTCTGTGTTACTGTGAACCACGCGTTCTGTTTCCTGTCCAGTTCTCTCTCTGTGTTACAAACTGTGAACCTCGCGTTCTGTTTCCTGTCCAGTTCTCTCTCTGTGTTACTACTGTGAACCACGCGTTCTGTTTCCTGTCCAGTTTCTCTCTGTGTTACTAACTGTGAACCACGCGTTGTTTCCTGTCCAGTTCTCTCTCTGTTACTGTGAACCTCGCGTTCTGTTTCCTGTCCAGTTCTCTCTCTGTGTTACTGTGAACCACGCGTTCTGTTTCCTGTCCAGTTCTCTCTCTGTGTTACTGTGAACCACGCGTTCTGTTTCCTGTCCAGTTCTCTCTCTGTGTTACTAACTGTGAACCTCGTGTTCTGTTTCCTGTCCAGTTCTCTCTGTGTTACTAACTGTGAACCACGCGTTCTGTTTCCTGTCCAGTTCTCTCTCTGTGTTACTGTGAACCACGCGTTCTGTTTCCTGTCCAGTTCTCTCTCTGTGTTACTAACTGTGAACCTCGCGTTCTGTTTCCTGTCAAGTTCTCTCTCTGTGTTACTGTGAACCACGCGTTCTGTTTCCTGTCCAGTTCTCTCTCTGTGTTACTGTGAACCTCGCGTTCTGTTTCCTGTCCAGTTCTCTCTCTGTGTTCACTGTGAACCACGCGTTCTGTTTCCTGTCCAGTTCTCTCTCTGTGTTACTGTGAACCACGCGTTCTGTTTCCTGTCCAGTTCTCTCTCTGTGTTACTAACTGTGAACCACGTGTTCTGTTTCCTGTCCAGTTCTCTCTCTGTGTTACTGTGAACCACGCGTTCTGTTTCCTGTCCAGTTCTCTCTCTGTGTTACTGTGAACCTCGCATTCTGTTTCCTGTCCAGTTCTCTCTCTGTGTTACTGTGAACCTCGCGTTCTGTTTCCTGTCCAGTTCTCTCTCTGTGTTACTGTGAACCTCGCGTTCTGTTTCCTGTCCAGTTCTCTCTCTGTGTTACTGTGAACCACGCGTTCTGTTTCCTGTCCAGTTCTCTCTCTCTGTGTTACTGTGAACCACGCGTTCTGTTTCCTGTCCAGTTCTCTCTCTGTGTTACTAACTGTGAACCACGTGTTCTGTTTCCTGTCCAGTTCTCTCTCTGTGTTACTGTGAACCACGCGTTCTGTTTCCTGTCCAGTTCTCTCTCTGTGTTACTGTGAACCACGCGTTCTGTTTCCTGTCCAGTTCTCTCTCTGTGTTACTAACTGTGAACCACGCGTTCTGTTTCCTGTCCAGTTCACTCTCTGTGTTACTGTGAACCACGCGTTCTGTTTCCTGTCCAGTTCTCTCTCTGTGTTCCGGTGAAGCACGCATTCTGTTTCCTGTCCAGTTCTCTCTCTGTGTTACTGTGAACCTCGCGTTCTGTTTCCTGTCCAGTTCTCTCTCTGTGTTACTAACTGTGAACCACGCGTTCTGTTTCCTGTCCAGTTTCTCTCTGTGTTACTAACTGTGAACCACGCGTTCTGTTTCCTGTCCAGTTCTCTCTGTGTTACTAACTGTGAACCTCGCGTTCTGTTTCCTGTCCAGTTCTCTCTCTGTGTTACTAACTGTGAACCACGCGTTCTGTTTCCTGTCCAGTTTCTCTCTGTGTTACAACTGTGAACCACGCGTTCTGTTTCCTGTCCAGTTCTCTCTCTGTGTTACTGTGAACCACGCATTCTGTTTCCTGTCCAGCTCTCCTTGTGTTACTAACTGTGAACCACGCGTTCTGTTTCCTGTCCAGTTCTCTCTCTGTGTTACTGTGAACCACGCGTTCTGTTTCCTGTCCAGTTCTCTCTCTGTGTTACTAACTGTGAACCTCGTGTTCTGTTTCCTGTCCAGTTCTCTCTCTGTTACTGTGAACCTCGCGTTCTGTTTCCTGTCCAGTTCTCTCTCTGTGTTACTGTGAACCACGCGTTCTGTTTCCTGTCCAGTTCTCTCTCTGTGTTACTGTGAACCACGCGTTCTGTTTCCTGTCCAGTTCTCTCTCTGTGTTACTAACTGTGAACCTCGTGTTCTGTTTCCTGTCCAGTTCTCTCTGTGTTACTAACTGTGAACCACGCGTTCTGTTTCCTGTCCAGTTCTCTCTCTGTGTTACTGTGAACCTCGCGTTCTGTTTCCTGTCCAGTTCTCTCTCTGTGTTACTAACTGTGAACCTCGCGTTCTGTTTCCTGTCCAGTTCTCTCTCTGTGTTACTGTGAACCTCGCGTTCTGTTTCCTGTCCAGTTCTCTCTCTGTGTTACTGTGAACCTCGCGTTCTGTTTCCTGTCCAGTTCTCTCTCTGTGTTACTGTGAACCACGCGTTCTGTTTCCTGTCCAGTTCTCTCTCTCTGTGTTACTGTGAACCACGCGTTCTGTTTCCTGTCCAGTTCTCTCTCTGTGTTACTAACTGTGAACCACGCGTTCTGTTTCCTGTCCAGTTCTCTCTGTGTTACTGTGAACCACGCGTTCTGTTTCCTTTCCAGTTCTCTCTCTGTGTTACTGTGAACCTCGCATTCTGTTTCCTGTCCAGTTCTCTCTCTGTGTTACTGTGAACCTCGCGTTCTGTTTCCTGTCCAGTTCTCTCTCTGTGTTACTGTGAACCTCGCGTTCTGTTTCCTGTCTAGTTCTCTCTCTGTGTTACTGTGAACCACGCGTTCTGTTTCCTGTCCAGTTCTCTCTCTCTGTGTTACTGTGAACCACGCGTTCTGTTTCCTGTCCAGTTCTCTCTCTGTGTTACTAACTGTGAACCACGTGTTCTGTTTCCTGTCCAGTTCTCTCTCTGTGTTACTGTGAACCACGCGTTCTGTTTCCT
This sequence comes from Salmo salar, assembly GCF_905237065.1. Lineage (NCBI taxonomy): Eukaryota > Metazoa > Chordata > Actinopteri > Salmoniformes > Salmonidae > Salmo > Salmo salar. Next base: position 47,136,720 of record NC_059458.1, on the reverse strand, counting down.
GTCCAGTTCTCTCTCTGTGTTACTGTGAACCTCGCGTTCTGTTTCCTGTCCAGTTCTCTCTCTGTGTTACTAACTGTGAACCACGCGTTCTGTTTCCTGTCCAGTTCACTCTCTGTGTTACTGTGAACCTCGCGTTCTGTTTCCTGTCTAGTTCTCTCTCTGTGTTCCGGTGAAGCACGCATTCTGTTTCCTGTCCAGTTCTCTCTCTGTGTTACTGTGAACCTCGCGTTCTGTTTCCTGTCCAGTTCTCTCTCTGTGTTACTAACTGTGAACCACGCGTTCTGTTTCCTGTCCAGTTCTCTCTCTGTGTTACTAACTGTGAACCACGCGTTCTGTTTCCTGTCCAGTTCTCTCTGTGTTACTAACTGTGAACCTCGCGTTCTGTTTCCTGTCCAGTTCTCTCTCTGTGTTACTAACTGTGAACCACGCGTTCTGTTTCCTGTCCAGTTTCTCTCTGTGTTACTAACTGTGAACCACGCGTTCTGTTTCCTGTCCAGTTCTCTCTGTGTTACTGTGAACCACGCATTCTGTTTCCTGTCCAGCTCTCCTTGTGTTACTAACTGTGAACCACGCGTTCTGTTTCCTGTCCAGTTCTCTCTCTGTGTTACTGTGAACCACGCGTTCTGTTTCCTGTCCAGTTCTCTCTCTGTGTTACTAACTGTGAACCTCGTGTTCTGTTTCCTGTCCAGTTCTCTCTCTGTGTTACTAACTGTGAACCACACGTTTTGTTTCCTGTCCAGTTCTCTCTCTGTGTTACTAACTGTGAACCTCGTGTTCTGTTTCCTGTCCAGTTCTCTCTGTGTTACTAACTGTGAACCACGCGTTCTGTTTCCTGTCCAGTTCTCTCTCTGTGTTACTGTGAACCTCGCGTTCTGTTTCCTGTCCAGTTCTCTCTCTGTGTTACTAACTGTGAACCTCGCGTTCTGTTTCCTGTCAAGTTCTCTCTCTGTGTTACTGTGAACCTCGCGTTCTGTTTCCTGTCCAGTTCTCTCTCTGTGTTACTGTGAACCTCGCGTTCTGTTTCCTGTCCAGTTCTCTCTCTGTGTTACTGTGAACCACGCGTTCTGTTTCCTGTCCAGTTCTCTCTCTCTGTGTTACTGTGAACCACGCGTTCTGTTTCCTGTCCAGTTCTCTCTCTGTGTTACTAACTGTGAACCACGTGTTCTGTTTCCTGTCCAGTTCTCTCTGTGTTACTGTGAACCACGCGTTCTGTTTCCTTTCCAGTTCTCTCTCTGTGTTACTGTGAACCTCGCATTCTGTTTCCTGTCCAGTTCTCTCTCTGTGTTACTGTGAACCTCGCGTTCTGTTTCCTGTCTAGTTCTCTCTCTGTGTTACTAACTGTGAACCTCGCGTTCTGTTTCCTGTCCAGTTCTCTCTCTGTGTTCCGGTGAACCACGCATTCTGTTTCCTGTCCAGTTCTCTCTGTGTTACTGTGAACCTCGCGTTCTGTTTCCTGTCCAGTTCTCTCTCTGTGTTACTAACTGTGAACCTCGCGTTCTGTTTCCTGTCCAGTTCTCTCTCTGTGTTACTAACTGTGAACCACGCGTTCTGTTTCCTGTCCAGTTTCTCTCTGTGTTACTAACTGTGAACCACGCGTTGTTTCCTGTCCAGTTCTCTCTGTGTTACTGTGAACCACGCGTTCTGTTTCCTGTCCAGTTCTCTCTCTGTGTTACTGTGAACCACGCATTCTGTTTCCTGTCCAGCTCTCCTTGTGTTACTAACTGTGAACCACGCGTTCTGTTTCGTGTCCAGTTCTCTCTCTGTGTTACTGTGAACCACGCATTCTGTTTCCTGTCCAGGTCTCTCTCTGTGTTACTAACTGTGAACCACGCTTTCTGTTTCCTGTCCAGTTCTCTCTCTGTGTTACTAACTGTGAACCACGCATTCTGTTTCCTGTCCAGTTCTCTCTCTGTGTTACTGTGAACCACGCGTTCTCTTTCCTGTCCAGTTCTCTCTCTCTGTATTACTGTGAACCACGCGTTCTGTTTCCTGTCCAGTTCTCTCTCTGTGTTACTGTGAACCACGCGTTCTGTTTCCTGTCCAGTTCTCTCTCTGTGTTACTGTGAACCTCACGCTCTGTTTCCTGTCCAGTTCTCTCTCTGTGTTACTAACTGTGAACCACGCGTTCTGTTTCCTGTCCAGTTCCCTCTCTGTGTTACACTGTGAACCACGCGTTCTGTTTCCTGTCCAGTTCTCTCTCTCTGTGTTACTGTGAACCACGCGTTCTGTTTCCTGTCCAGTTCTTTCTCTGTGTTACTGTGAACCAAGCGTTCTGTTTCCTGTCCAGTTCTCTCTCTGTGTTACTGTGAACCACGCGTTCTGTTTCCTGTCCAGTTCTCTCTCTGTGTTACAAACTGTGAACCTCGCGTTCTGTTTCCTGTCCAGTTCTCTCTCTGTGTTACTAACTGTGAACCACGCGTTCTGTTTCCTGTCCAGTTTCTCTCTGTGTTACTAACTGTGAACCACGCGTTGTTTCCTGTCCAGTTCTCTCTCTGTGTTACTGTGAACCACGCATTCTGTTTCCTGTCCAGCTCTCCTTGTGTTACTAACTGTGAACCACGCGTTCTGTTTCCTGTCCAGTTCTCTCTCTGTGTTACTGTGAACCACGCGTTCTGTTTCCTGTCCAGTTCTCTCTCTGTGTTACTGTGAACCACGCGTTCTGTTTCCTGTCCAGTTCTCTCTCTGTGTTACTAACTGTGAACCTCGTGTTCTGTTTCCTGTCCAGTTCTCTCTGTGTTACTAACTGTGAACCACGCGTTCTGTTTCCTGTCCAGTTCTCTCTCTGTGTTACTGTGAACCTCGCGTTCTGTTTCCTGTCCAGTTCTCTCTCTGTGTTACTAACTGTGAACCTCGCGTTCTGTTTCCTGTCCAGTTCTCTCTCTGTGTTACTGTGAACCACGCGTTCTGTTTCCTGTCCAGTTCTCTCTCTGTGTTACTGTGAACCACGCGTTCTGTTTCCTGTCCAGTTCTCTCTCTGTGTTACTGTGAACCACGCGTTCTGTTTCCTGTCCAGTTCTCTCTCTCTCTGTGTTACTGTGAACCACGCGTTCTGTTTCCTGTCCAGTTCTCTCTCTGTGTTACTAACTGTGAACCACGTGTTCTGTTTCCTGTCCAGTCTCTCTCTGTGTTACTGTGAACCACGCGTTCTGTTTCCTTTCCAGTTCTCTCTCTGTGTTACTGTGAACCTCGCATTCTGTTTCCTGTCCAGTTCTCTCTCTGTGTTACTGTGAACCTCGCGTTCTGTTTCCTGTCTAGTTCTCTCTCTGTGTTACTAACTGTGAACCTCGCGTTCTGTTTCCTGTCCAGTTCTCTCTCTGTGTTACTGTGAACCACGCATTCTGTTTCCTGTCCAGTTCTCTCTCTGTGTTACTGTGAACCTCGCGTTCTGTTTCCTGTCCAGTTCTCTCTCTGTGTTACTAACTGTGAACCTCGTGTTCTGTTTCCTGTCCAGTTCTCTCTGTGTTACTAACTGTGAACCACGCGTTCTGTTTCCTGTCCAGTTCTCTCTCTGTGTTACTGTGAACCACGCATTCTGTTTCCTGTCCAGGTCTCTCTCTGTGTTACTAACTGTGAACCACGCTTTCTGTTTCCTGTCCAGTTCTCTCTCTGTGTTACTAACTGTGAACCACGCGTTCTGTTTCCTGTCCAGTTCTCTCTCTGTGTTACTGTGAACCACGCGTTCTGTTTCCTGTCCAGTTCTCTCTCTCTGTATTACTGTGAACCACGCGTTCTGTTTCCTGTCCAGTTCTCTCTCTGTGTTACTAACTGTGAACCACGCGTTCTGTTTCCTGTCCAGTTTTCTCTCGTGTTACTGTGAACCTCACGCTCTGTTTCCTGTCCAGTTCTCTCTCTGTGTTACTAACTGTGAACCATGCGTTCTGTTTCCTGTCCAGTTCTCTCTCTGTGTTAAACTGTGAACCACGCGTTCTGTTTCCTGTCCAGTTTCTCTCTCTGTGTTACTGTGAACCACGCGTTCTGTTTCCTGTCCAGTTCTCTCTCTGTGTTACTGTGAACCACGCGTTCTGTTTCCTGTCCAGTTCTCTCTCTGTGTTACTGTGAACCACGCGTTCTGTTTCCTGTCCAGTTCTCTCTCTGTGTTACTGTGAACCTCGCGTTCTGTTTCCTGTCCAGTTCTCTCTCTGTGTTACTAACTGTGAACCACGCGTTCTGTTTCCTGTCCAGTTTCTCTCTGTGTTACTAACTGTGAACCACACGTTCTGTTTCCTGTCCAGTTCTCTCTCGTGTTACTGTGAACCACGCGTTCTGTTTCCTGTCCAGTTCTCTCCTTGTGTTACTAACTGTGAACCACGCGTTCTGTTTCCTGTCCAGTTCTCTCTCTGTGTTACTGTGAACCACGCGTTCTGTTTCCTGTCCAGTTCTCTCTCTGTGTTACTGTGAACCACGCGTTCTGTTTCCTGTCCAGTTCTCTCTCTGTGTTACTAACTGTGAACCACGCGTTCTGTTTCCTGTCCAGTTCTCTCTGTGTTACTAACTGTGAACCACGCGTTCTGTTTCCTGTCCAGTTCTCTCTCTGTGTTACTGTGAACCTCGCGTTCTGTTTCCTGTCCAGTTCTCTCTCTGTGTTACTAACTGTGAACCTCGCGTTCTGTTTCCTGTCCAGTTCTCTCTCTGTGTTACTGTGAACCTCGCGTTCTGTTTCCTGTCCAGTTCTCTCTCTGTGTTACTGTGAACCTCGCGTTCTGTTTCCTGTCCAGTTCTCTCTCTGTGTTACTGTGAACCACGCGTTCTGTTTCCTGTCCAGTTCTCTCTCTGTGTTACTGTGAACCACGCGTTCTGTTTCCTGTCCAGTTCTCTCTCTGTGTTACTAACTGTGAACCACGTGTTCTGTTTCCTGTCCAGTCTCTCTCTGTGTTACTGTGAACCACGCGTTCTGTTTCCTGTCCAGTTCTCTCTCTGTGTTACTGTGAACCTCGCGTTCTGTTTCCTGTCCAGTTCTCTCTCTGTGTTACTGTGAACCTCGCGTTCTGTTTCCTGTCCAGTTCTCTCTCTGTGTTAAACTGTGAACCACGCGTTCTGTTTCCTGTCCAGTTCTCTCTCTGTGTTCCTGTGAACCACGCGTTCTGTTTCCTGTCCAGTTCTCTCTCTGTGTTACTGTGAACCTCGCGTTCTGTTTCCTGTCCAGTTCTCTCTCTGTGTTACTACTGTGAACCTCGTGTTCTGTTTCCTGTCCAGTTCTCTCTCTGTGTTACTAACTGTGAACCACGCGTTCTGTTTCCTGTCCAGTTCTCTCTCTGTGTTACTGTGAACCACGCGTTCTGTTTCCTGTCCAGTTCTCTCTCTGTGTTACTAACTGTGAACCTCGTGTTCTGTTTCCTGTCCAGTTCTCTCTCTGTGTTACTAACTGTGAACCACACGTTCTGTTTCCTGTCCAGTTCTCTCTCTGTGTTACTGTGAACCACGCGTTCTGTTTCCTGTCCAGTTCTCTCTGTGTTACTAACTGTGAACCACGCGTTCTGTTTCCTGTCCAGTTCTCTCTCTGTGTTACTGTGAACCTCGCGTTCTGTTTCCTATCCAGTTCTCTCTCTGTGTTACTGTGAACCTCGCGTTCTGTTTCCTGTCCAGTTCTCTCTCTGTGTTACTGTGAACCACGCGTTCTGTTTCCTGTCCAGGTCTCTCTCTGTGTTACTAACTGTGAACCACGTGTTCTGTTTCCTGTCCAGTTCTCTCTGTGTTACTGTGAACCACGCGTTCTGTTTCCTTTCCAGTTCTCTCTCTGTGTTACTGTGAACCTCGCGTTCTGTTTCCTGTCCAGTTCTCTCTCTGTGTTACTGTGAACCTCGCGTTCTGTTTCCTGTCCAGTTCTCTCTCTGTGTTACTAACTGTGAACCACGCGTTCTGTTTCCTGTCCAGTTCTCTCTCTGTGTTACTGTGAACCACGCGTTCTGTTTCCTGTCCAGTTCTCTCTCTGTGTTACAAACTGTGAACCTCCCGTTCTGTTTCCTGTCCAGTTCTCTCTCTGTGTTACTAACTGTGAACCACGCGTTCTGTTTCCTGTCCAGTTTCTCTCTGTGTTACTAACTGTGAACCACGCGTTCTGTTTCCTGTCCAGTTCTCTCTGTGTTACTGTGAACCACGCATTCTGTTTCCTGTCCAGCTCTCCTTGTGTTACTAACTGTGAACCACGCGTTCTGTTTCCTGTCCAGTTCTCTCTCTGTGTTACTGTGAACCACGCGTTCTGTTTCCTGTCCAGTTCTCTCTCTGTGTTACTGTGAACCACGCGTTCTGTTTCCTGTCCAGTTCTCTCTCTGTGTTACTAACTGTGAACCTCGTGTTCTGTTTCCTGTCCAGTTCTCTCTCTGTGTTACTAACTGTGAACCACGCGTTCTGTTTCCTGTCCAGTTCTCTCTCTGTGTTACTGTGAACCTCGCGTTCTGTTTCCTGTCCAGTTCTCTCTCTGTGTTACTAACTGTGAACCTCGCGTTCTGTTTCCTGTCAAGTTCTCTCTCTGTGTTACTGTGAACCTCGCGTTCTGTTTCCTGTCCAGTTCTCTCTCTGTGTTACTGTGAACCTCGCGTTCTGTTTCCTGTCCAGTTCTCTCTCTGTGTTACTGTGAACCACGCGTTCTGTTTCCTGTCCAGTTCTCTCTCTCTGTGTTACTGTGAACCACGCGTTCTGTTTCCTGTCCAGTTCTCTCTCTGTGTTACTAACTGTGAACCACGTGTTCTGTTTCCTGTCCAGTTCTCTCTCTGTGTTACTGTGAACCACGCGTTCTGTTTCCTGTCCAGTTCTCTCTCTGTGTTACTGTGAACCTCGCGTTCTGTTTCCTGTCCAGTTCTCTCTCTGTGTTACTGTGAACCACGCGTTCTGTTTCCTGTCCAGTTCTCTCTCTGTGTTACACTGTGAACCTCGCGTTCTGTTTCCTGTCCAGTTCTCTCTCTGTGTTACGGTGAACCACGCATTCTGTTTCCTGTCCAGTTCTCTCTCTGTGTTCACTGTGAACCTCGCGTTCTGTTTCCTGTCCAGTTCTCTCTCTGTGTTACTAACTGTGAACCTCGCGTTCTGTTTCCTGTCCAGTTCTCTCTCTGTGTTACTAACTGTGAACCACGCGTTCTGTTTCCTGTCCAGTTCTCTCTCTGTGTTACTAACTGTGAACCACGCGTTCTGTTTCCTGTCCAGTTCTCTCTCTGTGTTACTGTGAACCACGCGTTCTGTTTCCTGTCCAGTTCTCTCTCTGTGTTACTGTGAACCACGCATTCTGTTTCCTGTCCAGCTCTCCTTGTGTTACTAACTGTGAACCACGCGTTCTGTTTCCTGTCCAGTTCTCTCTCTGTGTTACTGTGAACCACGCGTTCTGTTTCCTGTCCAGTTCTCTCTCTGTGTTACTAACTGTGAACCACGCGTTCTGTTTCCTGTCCAGTTCTCTCTCTGTGTTACTGTGAACCACGCATTCTGTTTCCTGTCCAGTTCTCTCTCTGTGTTACTGTGAACCACGCGTTCTGTTTCCTGTCCAGTTCTCTCTCTCTGTATTACTTTGAACCACGCGTTCTGTTTCCTGTCCAGTTCTCTCTCTGTGTTACTAACTGTGAACCATGCGTTCTGTTTCCTGTCCAGTTTTCTCTCTGTGTTACTGTGAACCTCGCGCTCTGTTTCCTGTCCAGTTCTCTCTCTGTGTTACTAACTGTGAACCACGCGTTCTGTTTCCTGTCCAGTTCTCTCTCTGTGTTACTGTGAACCACGCGTTCTGTTTCCTGTCCAGTTCTCTCTCTCTGTGTTACTGTGAACCACGCGTTCTGTTTCCTGTCCAGTTCTCTCTCTGTGTTACTGTGAACCACGCGTTCTGTTTCCTGTCCAGTTCTCTCTCTGTGTTACTGTGAACCACGCGTTCTGTTTCCTGTCCAGTTCTCTCTCTGTGTTACTAACTGTGAACCTCGCGTTCTGTTTCCTGTCCAGTTCTCTCTCTGTGTTACTAACTGTGAACCACGCGTTCTGTTTCCTGTCCAGTTCTCTCTCTGTGTTACTAACTGTGAACCACGCGTTTGTTTCCTGTCCAGTCTCTCTCTGTGTTACTGTGAACCACGCGTTCTGTTTCCTGTCCAGCTCTCCTTGTGTTACTAACTGTGAACCACGCGTTCTGTTTCCTGTCCAGTTCTCTCTCTGTGTTACTGTGAACCACGCGTTCTGTTTCCTGTCCAGTTCTCTCTCTGTGTTACTGTGAACCACGCGTTCTGTTTCCTGTCCAGTTCTCTCTCTGTGTTACTAACTGTGAACCTCGTGTTCTGTTTCCTGTCCAGTTCTCTCTGTGTTACTAACTGTGAACCACGCGTTCTGTTTCCTGTCCAGTTCTCTCTCTGTGTTACTGTGAACCTCGCGTTCTGTTTCCTGTCCAGTTCTCTCTCTGTGTTACTAACTGTGAACCTCGCGTTCTGTTTCCTGTCAAGTTCTCTCTCTGTGTTACTGTGAACCTCGCGTTCTGTTTCCTATCCAGTTCTCTCTCTGTGTTACTGTGAACCTCGCGTTCTGTTTCCTGTCCAGTTCTCTCTCTGTGTTACTGTGAACCACGCGTTCTGTTTCCTGTCCAGTTCTCTCTCTCTCTGTGTTACTGTGAACCACGCGTTCTGTTTCCTGTCCAGTTCTCTCTCTGTGTTACTAACTGTGAACCACGTGTTCTGTTTCCTGTCCAGTTCTCTCTGTGTTACTGTGAACCACGCGTTCTGTTTCCTTTCCAGTTCTCTCTCTGTGTTACTGTGAACCTCGCGTTCTGTTTCCTGTCCAGTTCTCTCTCTGTGTTACTGTGAACCTCGCGTTCTGTTTCCTGTCTAGTTCTCTCTCTGTGTTACTAACTGTGAACCTCGCGTTCTGTTTCCTGTCCAGTTCTCTCTCTGTGTTCCGGTGAACCACGCATTCTGTTTCCTGTCCAGTTCTCTCTGTGTTACTGTGAACCTCGCGTTCTGTTTCCTGTCCAGTTCTCTCTCTGTGTTACTAACTGTGAACCTCGCGTTCTGTTTCCTGTCCAGTTCTCTCTCTGTGTTACTAACTGTGAACCACGCGTTCTGTTTCCTGTCCAGTTCTCTCTCTGTGTTACTAACTGTGAACCACGCGTTCTGTTTCCTGTCCAGTTTCTCTCTGTGTTACTGTGAACCACGCGTTCTGTTTCCTGTCCAGTTCTCTCTCTGTGTTACTGTGAACCTCGCGTTCTGTTTCCTGTCCAGTTCTCTCTCTGTGTTACTAACTGTGAACCTCGCGTTCTGTTTCCTGTCAAGTTCTCTCTCTGTGTTACTGTGAACCTCGCGTTCTGTTTCCTGTCCAGTTCTCTCTCTGTGTTACTGTGAACCTCGCGTTCTGTTTCCTGTCCAGTTCTCTCTCTGTGTTACTGTGAACCACGCGTTCTGTTTCCTGTCCAGTTCTCTCTCTCTGTGTTACTGTGAACCACGCGTTCTGTTTCCTGTCCAGTTCTCTCTCTGTGTTACTAACTGTGAACCACGTGTTCTGTTTCCTGTCCAGTCTCTCTCTGTGTTACTGTGAACCACGCGTTCTGTTTCCTTTCCAGTTCTCTCTCTGTGTTACTGTGAACCTCGCGTTCTGTTTCCTGTCCAGTTCTCTCTCTGTGTTACTAACTGTGAACCACGCGTTCTGTTTCCTGTCCAGTTCTCTCTCTGTGTTACTGTGAACCTCGCGTTCTGTTTCCTGTCCAGTTCTCTCTCTGTGTTACTAACTGTGAACCTCGCGTTCTGTTTCCTGTCCAGTTCTCTCTCTGTGTTACGGTGAACCACGCGTTCTGTTTCCTGTCCAGTTCTCTCTGTGTTACTGTGAACCTCGCGTTCTGTTTCCTGTCCAGTTCTCTCTCTGTGTTACTAACTGTGAACCTCGCGTTCTGTTTCCTGTCCAGTTCTCTCTCTGTGTTACTACTGTGAACCACGCGTTCTGTTTCCTGTCCAGTTCTCTCTCTGTGTTACTAACTGTGAACCACGCGTTCTGTTTCCTGTCCAGTTCTCTCTGTGTTACTGTGAACCACGCGTTCTGTTTCCTGTCCAGTTCTCTCTCTGTGTTACTGTGAACCACGCGTTCTGTTTCCTGTCCAGCTCTCCTTGTGTTACTAACTGTGAACCACGCGTTCTGTTTCCTGTCCAGTTCTCTCTCTGTGTTACTGTGAACCACGCGTTTTGTTTCCTGTCCAGTTCTCTCTCTGTGTTACTGTGAACCACGCATTCTGTTTCCTGTTCAGTTCTCTCTCTGTGTTACTAACTGTGAACCACGCGTTCTGTTTCCTGTCCAGTTCTCTCTCTGTGTTACTGTGAACCACGCATTCTGTTTCCTGTCCAGGTCTCTCTCTGTGTTACTAACTGTGAACCACGCTTTCTGTTTCCTGTCCAGTTCTCTCTCTGTGTTACTAACTGTGAACCACGCATTCTGTTTCCTGTCCAGTTCTCTCTCTGTGTTACTGTGAACCACGCGTTCTGTTTCCTGTCCAGTTCTCTCTCTCTGTATTACTGTGAACCACGCGTTCTGTTTCCTGTCCAGTTCTCTCTCTGTGTTACTAACTGTGAACCACGCATTCTGTTTCCTGTCCAGTTTTCTCTCTGTTACTGTGAACCTCACCCTCTGTTTCCTGTCCAGTTCTCTCTCTGTGTTACTAACTGTGAACCACGCGTTCTGTTTCCTGTCCAGTTCTCTCTCTGTGTTACTACTGTGAACCACGCGTTCTGTTTCCTGTCCAGTTCTCTCTCTCTGTGTTACTGTGAACCACGCGTTCTGTTTCCTGTCCAGTTCTCTCTGTGTTACTGTGAACCACGCGTTCTGTTTCCTGTCCAGTTCTCTCTCTGTGTTACTGTGAACCACGCGTTCTGTTTCCTGTCCAGTTCTCTCTCTGTGTTACTAACTGTGAACCACGCGTTCTGTTTCCTGTCCAGTTCTCTCTGTGTTACTAACTGTGAACCACGCGTTCTGTTTCCTGTCCAGTTCTCTCTCTGTGTTACTAACTGTGAACCACGCGTTCTGTTTCCTGTCCAGTTTCTCTCTGTGTTACTAACTGTGAACCACACGTTCTGTTTCCTGTCCAGTTCTCTCTGTGTTACTGTGAACCACGCATTCTGTTTCCTGTCCAGCTCTCCTTGTGTTACTAACTGTGAACCACGCGTTCTGTTTCCTGTCCAGTTTTCTCTCTGTGTTACTGTGAACCACGCGTTCTGTTTCCTGTCCAGTTCTCTCTCTGTGTTACTGTGAACCACGCGTTCTGTTTCCTGTCCAGTTCTCTCTCTGTGTTACTAACTGTGAACCTCGTGTTCTGTTTCCTGTCCAGTTCTCTCTCTGTGTTACTAACTGTGAACCACGTGTTCTGTTTCCTGTCCAGTTCTCTCTCTGTGTTACTAACTGTGAACCACGCGTTCTGTTTCCTGTCCAGTTTCTCTCTGTGTTACTAACTGTGAACCACGCGTTCTGTTTCCTGTCCAGTTCTCTCTGTGTTACTAACTGTGAACCACGCGTTCTGTTTCCTGTCCAGTTCTCTCTCTGTGTTACTTTGAACCTCGCGTTCTGTTTCCTATCCAGTTCTCTCTCTGTGTTACTGTGAACCTCGCGTTCTGTTTCCTGTCCAGTTCTCTCTCTGTGTTACTGTGAACCACGCGTTCTGTTTCCTGTCCAGTTCCCTCTCTCTGTGTTACTGTGAACCACGCGTTCTGTTTCCTGTCCAGTTCTCTCTCTGTGTTACTAACTGTGAACCACGTGTTCTGTTTCCTGTCCAGTTCTCTCTGTGTTACTTTGAACCACGCGTTCTGTTTCCTGTCCAGTTCTCTCTCTGTGTTACTGTGAACCTCGTGTTCTGTTTCCTGTCCAGTTCTCTCTCTGTGTTACTAACTGTGAACCACGCATTCTGTTTCCTGTCCAGTTCTCTCTCTGTGTTACTGTGAACCACGCGTTCTGTTTCCTGTCCAGTTCTCTCTCTGTGTTACTAACTGTGAACCACGCGTTCTGTTTCCTGTCCAGTTCTCTCTGTGTTACTAACTGTGAACCACGCGTTCTGTTTCCTGTCCAGTTCTCTCTGTGTTACTAACTGTGAACCACGCGTTCTGTTTCCTGTCCAGTTCTCTCTCTGTGTTACTGTGAACCTCGCGTTCTGTTTCCTGTCCAGTTCTCTCTCTGTGTTACTGTGAACCTCGCGTTCTGTTTCCTGTCCAGTTCTCTCTCTGTGTTACTGTGAACCACGCGTTCTGTTTCCTGTCCAGTTCTCTCTCTCTGTGTTACTGTGAACCACGCGTTCTGTTTCCTGTCCAGTTCTCTCTCTGTGTTACTAACTGTGAACCACGTGTTCTGTTTCCTGTCCAGTTCTCTCTGTGTTACTGTGAACCACGCGTTCTGTTTGCTGTCCAGTTCTCTCTCTGTGTTACTGTGAACCTCGTGTTCTGTTTCCTGTCCAGTTCTCTCTCTGTGTTACTAACTGTGTACCACGCATTCTGTTTCCTGTCCAGTTCTCTCTCTGTGTTACTGTGAACCACGCGTTCTGTTTCCTGTCCAGTTCTCTCTCTGTGTTACTAACTGTGAACCACGCGTTCTGTTTCCTGTCCAGTTCTCTCTCTGTGTTACTGTGAACCACGCATTCTGTTTCCTGTCCAGGTCTCTCTCTGTGTTACTAACTGTGAACCACGCGTTCTGTTTCCTGTCCAGTTCTCTCTCTGTGTTACTAACTGTGAACCACGCGTTCTGTTTCCTGTCCAGTTTTCTCTCTGTGTTACTGTGAACCACGCGTTCTGTTTCCTGTCCAGTTCTCTCTCTGTGTTACTGTGAACCACGCGTTCTGTTTCCTGTACAGTTCTCTCTCTGTGTTACTAACTGTGAACCTCGTGTTCTGTTTCCTGTCCAGTTCTCTCTCTGTGTTACTAACTGTGAACCACGTGTTCTGTTTCCTGTCCAGTTCTCTCTCTGTGTTACTAACTGTGAACCACGCGTTCTGTTTCCTGTCCAGTTCTCTCTGTGTTACTAACTGTGAACCACGCGTTCTGTTTCCTGTCCAGTTCTCTCTGTGTTACTAACTGTGAACCACGCGTTCTGTTTCCTGTCCAGTTCTCTCTCTGTGTTACTTTGAACCTCGCGTTCTGTTTCCTATCCAGTTCTCTCTCTGTGTTACTGTGAACCTCGCGTTCTGTTTCCTGTCCAGTTCTCTCTCTGTGTTACTGTGAACCACGCGTTCTGTTTCCTGTCCAGTTCCCTCTCTCTGTGTTACTGTGAACCACGCGTTCTGTTTCCTGTCCAGTTCTCTCTCTGTGTTACTAACTGTGAACCACGTGTTCTGTTTCCTGTCCAGTCTCTCTCTGTGTTACTTTGAACCACGCGTTCTGTTTCCTGTCCAGTTCTCTCTCTGTGTTACTGTGAACCTCGTGTTCTGTTTCCTGTCCAGTTCTCTCTCTGTGTTACTAACTGTGTACCACGCATTCTGTTTCCTGTCCAGTTCTCTCTCTGTGTTACTGTGAACCACGCGTTCTGTTTCCTGTCCAGTTCTCTCTCTGTGTTACTAACTGTGAACCACGCGTTCTGTTTCCTGTCCAGTTCTCTCTGTGTTACTAACTGTGAACCACGCGTTCTGTTTCCTGTCCAGTTCTCTCTGTGTTACTAACTGTGAACCACGCGTTCTGTTTCCTGTCCAGTTCTCTCTCTGTGTTACTGTGAACCTCGCGTTCTGTTTCCTATCCAGTTCTCTCTCTGTGTTACTGTGAACCTCGCGTTCTGTTTCCTGTCCAGTTCTCTCTCTGTGTTACTGTGAACCACGCGTTCTGTTTCCTGTCCAGTTCCCTCTCTCTGTGTTACTGTGAACCACGCGTTCTGTTTCCTGTCCAGTTCTCTCTCTGTGTTACTAACTGTGAACCACGTGTTCTGTTTCCTGTCCAGTTCTCTCTGTGTTACTGTGAACCACGCGTTCTGTTTCCTGTCCAGTTCTCTCTCTGTGTTACTGTGAACCTCGTGTTCTGTTTCCTGTCCAGTTCTCTCTCTGTGTTACTAACTGTGTACCACGCATTCTGTTTCCTGTCCAGTTCTCTCTCTGTGTTACTGTGAACCACGCGTTCTGTTTCCTGTCCAGTTCTCTCTCTGTGTTACTAACTGTGAACCACGCGTTCTGTTTCCTGTCCAGTTCTCTCTCTGTGTTACTGTGAACCACGCGTTCTGTTTCCTGTCCAGGTCTCTCTCTGTGTTACTAACTGTGAACCACGCGTTCTGTTTCCTGTCCAGTTCTCTCTCTGTGTTACTACTGTGAACCACGCGTTCTGTTTCCTGTCCAGTTCTCTCTCTGTGTTACTGTGAACCACGCGTTCTGTTTCCTGTCCAGTTCTCTCTCTGTGTTACTAACTGTGAACCTCGTGTTCTGTTTCCTGTCCAGTTCTCTCTCTGTGTTACTAACTGTGAACCACGCGTTCTGTTTCCTGTCCAGTTCTCTCTCTGTGTTACTAACTGTGAACCACGCGTTCTGTTTCCTGTCCAGTTCTCTCTGTGTTACTAACTGTGAACCACGCGTTCTGTTTCCTGTCCAGTTCTCTCTGTGTTACTAACTGTGAACCACGCGTTCTGTTTCCTGTCCAGTTCTCTCTCTGTGTTACTGTGAACCTCGCGTTCTGTTTCCTATCCAGTTCTCTCTCTGTGTTACTGTGAACCTCGCGTTCTGTTTCCTGTCCAGTTCTCTCTCTGTGTTACTGTGAACCACGCGTTCTGTTTCCTGTCCAGTTCTCTATCTCTGTGTTACTGTGAACCACGCGTTCTGTTTCCTGTCCAGTTCTCTCTCTGTGTTACTAACTGTGAACCACGTGTTCTGTTTCCTGTCCAGTTCTCTCTGTGTTACTGTGAACCACGCGTTCTGTTTCCTGTCCAGTTCTCTCTCTGTGTTACTGTGAACCTCGTGTTCTGTTTCCTGTCCAGTTCTCTCTCTGTGTTACTAACTGTGTACCACGCATTCTGTTTCCTGTCCAGTTCTCTCTCTGTGTTACTGTGAACCACGCGTTCTGTTTCCTGTCCAGGTCTCTCTCTGTGTTACTAACTGTGAACCACGCGTTCTGTTTCCTGTCCAGTTCTCTCTCTGTGTTACTGTGAACCACGCATTCTGTTTCCTGTCCAGGTCTCTCTCTGTGTTACTAACTGTGAACCACGCGTTCTGTTTCCTGTCCAGTTCTCTCTCTGTGTTACTAACTGTGAACCACGCGTTCTGTTTCCTGTCCAGTTCTCTCTCTGTGTTACTAACTGTGAACCACGCGTTCTGTTTCCTGTCCAGTTCTCTCTCTGTGTTACTAACTGTGAACCACGCGTTCTGTTTCCTGTCCAGTTCTCTCTGTGTTACTACTGTGAACCACGCGTTCTGTTTCCTGTCCAGTTCTCTCTGTGTTACTAACTGTGAACCACGCGTTCTGTTTCCTGTCCAGTTCTCTCTCTGTGTTACTGTGAACCTCGCGTTCTGTTTCCTATCCAGTTCTCTCTCTGTGTTACTGTGAACCTCGCGTTCTGTTTCCTGTCCAGTTCTCTCTCTGTGTTACTGTGAACCACGCGTTCTGTTTCCTGTCCAGTTCTCTATCTCTGTGTTACTGTGAACCACGCGTTCTGTTTCCTGTCCAGTTCTCTCTCTGTGTTACTAACTGTGAACCACGTGTTCTGTTTCCTGTCCAGTTCTCTCTGTGTTACTGTGAACCACGCGTTCTGTTTCCTGTCCAGTTCTCTCTCTGTGTTACTGTGAACCTCGTGTTCTGTTTCCTGTCCAGTTCTCTCTCTGTGTTACTAACTGTGAACCACGCATTCTGTTTCCTGTCCAGTTCTCTCTCTGTGTTACTGTGAACCACGCGTTCTGTTTCCTGTCCAGGTCTCTCTCTGTGTTACTAACTGTGAACCACGCGTTCTGTTTCCTGTCCAGTTCTCTCTCTGTGTTACTGTGAACCACGCATTCTGTTTCCTGTCCAGGTCTCTCTCTGTGTTACTAACTGTGAACCACGCGTTCTGTTTCCTGTCCAGTTCTCTCTCTGTGTTACTAACTGTGAACCACGCGTTCTGTTTCCTGTCCAGTTCTCTCTCTGTGTTACTAACTGTGAACCACGCGTTCTGTTTCCTGTCCAGTTCTCTCTCTGTGTTACTAACTGTGAACCACGCGTTCTGTTTCCTGTCCAGTTCTCTCTGTGTTACTAACTGTGAACCACGCGTTCTGTTTCCTGTCCAGTTCTCTCTGTGTTACTAACTGTGAACCACGCGTTCTGTTTCCTGTCCAGTTCTCTCTCTGTGTTACTGTGAACCTCGCGTTCTGTTTCCTATCCAGTTCTCTCTCTGTGTTACTGTGAACCTCGCGTTCTGTTTCCTGTCCAGTTCTCTCTCTGTGTTACTGTGAACCACGCGTTCTGTTTCCTGTCCAGTTCTCTATCTCTGTGTTACTGTGAACCACGCGTTCTGTTTCCTGTCCAGTTCTCTCTCTGTGTTACTAACTGTGAACCACGTGTTCTGTTTCCTGTCCAGTTCTCTCTGTGTTACTGTGAACCACGCGTTCTGTTTCCTGTCCAGTTCTCTCTCTGTGTTACTGTGAACCTCGTGTTCTGTTTCCTGTCCAGTTCTCTCTCTGTGTTACTAACTGTGTACCACGCATTCTGTTTCCTGTCCAGTTCTCTCTCTGTGTTACTGTGAACCACGCGTTCTGTTTCCTGTCCAGGTCTCTCTCTGTGTTACTAACTGTGAACCACGCGTTCTGTTTCCTGTCCAGTTCTCTCTCTGTGTTACTGTGAACCACGCGTTCTGTTTCCTGTCCAGGTCTCTCTCTGTGTTACTAACTGTGAACCACGCGTTCTGTTTCCTGTCCAGTTCTCTCTCTGTGTTACTAACTGTGAACCACGCGTTCTGTTTCCTGTCCAGTTCTCTCTCTGTGTTACTGTGAACCACGCGTTCTGTTTCCTGTCCAGTTCTCTCTCTCTGTATTACTGTGAACCACTCGTTCTGTTTCCTGTCCAGTTCTCTCTCTGTGTTACTAACTGTGAACCACGCGTTCTGTTTCCTGTCCAGTTTTCTCTCTGTTACTGTGAACCTCACCCTCTGTTTCCTGTCCAGTTCTCTCTCTGTGTTACTAACTGTGAACCACGCGTTCTGTTTCCTGTCCAGTTCCCTCTCTGTGTTACTAACTGAACCACGCGTTCTGTTTCCTGTCCAGTTCTCTCTCTCTGTGTTACTGTGAACCACGCGTTCTGTTTCCTGTCCAGTTCTTTCTCTGTGTTACTGTGAACCAAGCGTTCTGTTTCCTGTCCAGTTCTGTCTGTGTTACTGTGAACCTCGCGTTCTGTTTCCTGTCCAGTTCTCTCTCTGTGTTACTAACTGTGAACATCGCGTTCTGTTTCCTGTCCAGTTCTCTCTCTGTGTTACAAACTGTGAACCTCGCGTTCTGTTTCCTGTCCAGTTTTCTCTCTGTGTTACTAACTGTGAACCACGCGTTCTGTTTCCTGTGCAGTTTCTCTCTGTGTTACTAACTGTGAACCACGCGTTGTTTCCTGTCCAGTTCTCTCTGTGTTACTGTGAACCACGCATTCTGTTTCCTGTCCAGCTTTCCTTGTGTTACTAACTGTGAACCACGCGTTCTGTTTCCTGTCCAGTTCTCTCTCTGTGTTACTGTGAACCACGCGTTCTGTTTCCTGTCCAGTTCTCTCTCTGTGTTACTGTGAACCACGCGTTCTGTTTCCTGTCCAGTTCTCTCTCTGTGTTACTAACTGTGAACCTCGTGTTCTGTTTCCTGTCCAGTTCTCTCTGTGTTACTAACTGTGAACCACGCGTTCTGTTTCCTGTCCAGTTCTCTCTCTGTGTTACTGTGAACCTCGCGTTCTGTTTCCTGTCCAGTTCTCTCTCTGTGTTACTAACTGTGAACCTCGCGTTCTGTTTCCTGTCAAGTTCTCTCTCTGTGTTACTGTGAACCTCGCGTTCTGTTTCCTATCCAGTTCTCTCTCTGTGTTACTGTGAACCTCGCGTTCTGTTTCCTGTCCAGTTCTCTCTCTGTGTTACTGTGAACCACGCGTTCTGTTTCCTGTCCAGTTCTCTCTCTGTGTTACTGTGAACCACGCGTTCTGTTTCCTGTCCAGTTCTCTCTCTGTGTTACTAACTGTGAACCACGTGTTCTGTTTCCTGTCCAGTTCTCTCTGTGTTACTGTGAACCACGCGTTCTGTTTCCTTTCCAGTTCTCTCTCTGTGTTACTGTGAACCTCGCATTCTGTTTCCTGTCCAGTTCTCTCTCTGTGTTACTAACTGTGAGCCACGCGTTCTGTTTCCTGTCCAGTTCACTCTCTGTGTTACTGTGAACCTCGCGTTCTGTTTCCTGTCTAGTTCTCTCTCTGTGTTACTAACTGTGAACCTCGCGTTCTGTTTCCTGTCCAGTTCTCTCTCTGTGTTCCGGTGAACCACGCATTCTGTTTCCTGTCCAGTTCTCTCTGTGTTACTGTGAACCTCGCGTTCTGTTTCCTGTCCAGTTCTCTCTCTGTGTTACTAACTGTGAACCTCGCGTTCTGTTTCCTGTCCAGTTCTCTCTCTGTGTTACTAACTGTGAACCACGCGTTCTGTTTCCTGTCCAGAGTCTCTCTGTGTTACTAACTGTGAACCACGCGTTGTTTCCTGTCCAGTTCTCTCTGTGTTACTGTGAACCACGCGTTCTGTTTCCTGTCCAGTTCTCTCTCTGTGTTACTGTGAACCACGCATTCTGTTTCCCTTCCAGCTCTCCTTGTGTTACTAACTGTGAACCACGCGTTCTGTTTCGTGTCCAGTTCTCTCTCTGTGTTACTGTGAACCACGCGTTCTGTTTCCTGTCCAGTTCTCTCTCTGTGTTACTGTGAACCACGCATTCTGTTTCCTGTTCAGTTCTCTCTCTGTGTTACTAAATGTGAACCACGCGTTCTGTTTCCTGTCCAGTTCTCTCTCTGTGTTACTGTGAACCACGCATTCTGTTTCCTGTCCAGTTCTCTCTCTGTGTTACTGTGAACCACGCGTTCTCTTTCCTGTCCAGTTCTCTCTCTCTGTATTACTGTGAACCACGCGTTCTGTTTCCTGTCCAGTTCTCTCTCTGTGTTACTAACTGTGAACCACGCGTTCTGTTTCCTGTCCAGTTTTCTCTCTGTTACTGTGAACCTCACCCTCTGTTTCCTGTCCAGTTCTCTCTCTGTGTTACTAACTGTGAACCACGCGTTCTGTTTCCTGTCCAGTTCCCTCTCTGTGTTACTAACTGTGAACCACGCGTTCTGTTTCCTGTCCAGTTCTCTCTCTCTGTGTTACTGTGAACCACGCGTTCTGTTTCCTGTCCAGTTCTTTCTCTGTGTTACTGTGAACCAAGCGTTCTGTTTCCTGTCCAGTTCTCTCTCTGTGTTACTGTGAACCACGCGTTCTGTTTCCTGTCCAGTTCTCTCTCTGTGTTACAAACTGTGAACCTCGCGTTCTGTTTCCTGTCCAGTTCTCTCTCTGTGTTACTAACTGTGAACCACGCGTTCTGTTTCCTGTCCAGTTTCTCTCTGTATTACTAACTGTGAACCACGTGTTGTTTCCTGTCCAGTTCTCTCTGTGTTACTGTGAACCACGCATTCTGTATCCTGTCCAGTTCTCTCTGTGTTACTGTGAACCTCGCGTTCTGTTTCCTGTCCAGTTCCCTCTCTGTGTTACTAACTGTGAACCACGCGTTCTGGTTCCTGTCCAGTTCTCTCTCTCTGTGTTACTGTGAACCACGCGTTCTGTTTCCTGTCCAGTTCTTTCTCTGTGTTACTGTGAACCAAGCGTTCTGTTTCCTGTCCAGTTCTCTCTCTGTGTTACTGTGAACCACGCGTTCTGTTTCCTGTCCAGTTCTCTCTCTGTGTTACAAACTGTGAACCTCGCGTTCTGTTTCCTGTCCAGTTCTCTCTCTGTGTTACTAACTGTGAACCACGCGTTCTGTTTCCTGTCCAGTTTCTCTCTGTATTACTAACTGTGAACCACGTGTTGTTTCCTGTCCAGTTCTCTCTGTGTTACTGTGAACCACGCATTCTGTTTCCTGTCCAGCTCTCCTTGTGTTACTAACTGTGAACCACGCGTTCTGTTTCCTGTCCAGTTTTCTCTCTGTGTTACTGTGAACCACGCGTTCTGTTTCCTGTCCAGTTCTCTCTCTGTGTTACTGTGAACCACGCGTTCTGTTTCCTGTCCAGTTCTCTCTCTGTGTTACTAACTGTGAACCTCGTGTTCTGTTTCCTGTCCAGTTCTCTCTCTGTGTTACTAACTGTGAACCACGCGTTCTGTTTCCTGTCCAGTTCTCTCTCTGTGTTACTAACTGTGAACCACGCGTTCTGTTTCCTGTCCAGTTCTCTCTGTGTTACTAACTGTGAACCACGCGTTCTGTTTCCTGTCCAGTTCTCTCTGTGTTACTAACTGTGAACCACGCGTTCTGTTTCCTGTCCAGTTCTCTCTCTGTGTTACTGTGAACCTCGCGTTCTGTTTCCTATCCAGTTCTCTCTCTGTGTTACTGTGAACCTCGCGTTCTGTTTCCTGTCCAGTTCTCTCTCTGTGTTACTGTGAACCACGCGTTCTGTTTCCTGTCCAGTTCCCTCTCTCTGTGTTACTGTGAACCACGCGTTCTGTTTCCTGTCCAGTTCTCTCTCTGTGTTACTAACTGTGAATCATGTGTTCTGTTTCCTGTCCAGTTCTCTCTGTGTTACTGTGAACCACGCGTTCTGTTTCCTGTCCAGTTCTCTCTCTGTGTTACTGTGAACCTCGTGTTCTGTTTCCTGTCCAGTTCTTTCTCTCTGTGTTACTGTGAACCTCGTGTTCTGTTTCCTGTCCAGTTCTCTCTCTGTGTTACTAACTGTGTACCACGCATTCTGTTTCCTGTCCAGTTCTCTCTCTGTGTTACTGTGAACCACGCGTTCTGTTTCCTGTCCAGTTCTCTCTCTGTGTCACTAACTGTGAACCACGCGTTCTGTTTCCTGTCCAGTTCTCTCTCTGTGTTACTGTGAACCACGCATTCTGTTTCCTGTCCAGGTCTCTCTCTGTGTTACTAACTGTGAACCACGCGTTCTGTTTCCTGTCCAGTTCTCTCTCTGTGTTACTAACTGTGAACCACGCGTTCTGTTTCCTGTCCAGTTCTCTCTCTGTGTTACTGTGAACCACGCGCTCTGTTTCCTGTCCAGTTCTCTCTCTCTGTATTACTGTGAACCATGCGTTCTGTTTCCTGTCCAGTTCTCTCTCTGTGTTACTAACTGTGAACCACGCGTTCTGTTTCCTGTCCAGTTTTCTCTCTGTTACTGTGAACCTCACCCTCTGTTTCCTGTCCAGTTCTCTCTCTGTGTTACTAACTGTGAACCACGCGTTCTGTTTCCTGTCCAGTTCCCTCTCTGTGTTACCAACTGAACCACGCGTTCTGTTTCCTGTCCAGTTCTCTCTCTCTGTGTTACTGTGAACCACGCGTTCTGTTTCCTGTCCAGTTCTTTCTCTGTGTTACTGTGAACCAAGCGTTCTGTTTCCTGTCCAGTTCTCTCTCTGTGTTACTGTGAACCACGCGTTCTGTTTCCTGTCCAGTTCTCTCTATGTTACTAACTGTTGTCTTGATCAGAGGAAGATAGCTCTGCAGTTCTGTCTGTATAGTCCATTAGCAGACTGGTATAACAGTAGTGTGTCTATGTGATGAGATCAGCTTTGTGCTGCAGCCAGGGATCAGATGGCCTCATACAACCTGACTCTTTGTTTTGAGAGTTTTCCCTGTGGAATCACACTATGAAGGCTTTTTATAGTTTCTTATCAATGTGTCTCTGTCTGTCTCTGTCTTTCTGTGTCTGTCTGTGTCTTTCTCTGCCTCTCTCTGTCTTTCTCTCTCTCTTTCTGTCTCTGTTGGTCTTTCTTTGTCTTTCTTGGTTGTTCTTTGTCTTTCTCTGTTTGTTTCTTTCTGTGTCTGTCTGTCTTTCTGTCTCTGTCTTTCTCTGTTTCTGTCTGTTTCTGTCTTTCTGTTTCTGTCTTGCTGTCGCTCTCTTTCTCTGTCTCTTTGTCTTTCTCTCTTTCTCTGTCTCTGTCTGTCTGTCTCTGTCTCTGTCTTTCTGTCTGTCGTTCTGTCTGTCTCTGTCTTTCTCTCTGTCTTTCTGTATGTCTCTGTCTCTCGTTCTGTCTGTCTCTGTCTTTCTTTCTGTCTCTGTCTTTCTCTGTCTGTCTTTGTCTCTGTCTTTCTCTGTTTTTCTTTATCATTCAGTCTATCTTTCTGTCTCTTTCTGTCTGTCTGTCTTTCTCTCTCTGTCTTTGTCTCTGTCTCTCTGTCTTTCTGTCTCTGTTTCTGTCTTTATCTTTCTCTGTCTCTGTCTTTCTCTGTCTTTCTCTCTGTCTTTGTCTCTGTCTCTCTCTGTCTTTCTGTCTTTTTCTTACTGTCTGTCTTTGTCTCACTCTCTCTCTTTGTCTCTGTCTTTCTCTCACTGTCTCTTTCTGTCTCTGTTGGTCTTTCTTTGTCTTTCTTGGTTGTTCTTTCTCTGTTTGTTTGTTTCTGTCTCTGTCTGTCTGTCTTTCTGTCTCTGTTTCTGTCTTTCTGTCTTTGTTTCTGTCTTTGTATCTCCGTTTCTGTCTTTCTCTCTGTTTCTGTCTCTGTTTCTGTCTTTCTGTTTCTGTCTTGCTGTCTCTGTCTGTCTCTTTCTTTCTCTGTCTCTTTCTGACTTTCTGTATTTCTTTGTCTCTGTTTTTCTGCCTGTCTCTGTATTTTTCTGTCTTTCTCTGTCTTTCTGTCTCTGTTTCTGTCTTTCTCTGTCATTCTTTACCACTGCTAGTCTTTCTGTCTCTGTCCCTCTGTCTTTCTCTGTCTCTATCTGTCTTTATGTCTCTGTCTCTGTCTGTCTCTGTCTTTCTCTGTTTTTATCTAGTATTACTCAGGAGACGGGCACACCATACACTGCTTCCAAGTATATTACTTGCTAATGTTCAGTCCCAGGAAAATAAAGTAGACGAGCTCAGGGCGAGGATCTCCTTCCAGAGAGACATCAGGGACTGTAACATACTCTGTTTCACGGAATCATGGCTCTCTCTAGATATTCTGTCCCCGTCCATACAGCCAGCTGGGTTCTCAGTACATCCCGCAGGCGGGAAGAAGAAAGGCGGGGGTGTATGTTTCATGATTAACCTGTTAGGGCTAGGGGGCAGCATTGACATGGCTGGATAAAAAACATACCCGATTTAATCTGGTTACCACTCCTACTCAGTAACTAGAATATGCATATACTTATTACATATGGATAGAAAACACCCTAAATTTTCTAAAACTGTTTGAATGGTGTCTGTGAGTATAACAGAACTCAAATGGCAGGTCAAAACCTGAGAGATTCCTTTACAGGAAGTGGCCTGTCTGACCATTTGTTGAACTTCTTTTCCATCTCTATCATTTACTAAGGATCTCTGCTCTAACGTGACACTTCCTACGTCGTCCATAGGCGCTCAGAGCCCGGGAAAAAACAGAATGTCGTCATTCCAGCCCCAGGCTGAAACACATTATCGCCTTTCTCAAGTGGCCGATCAAGAGACACTAGCTTATGCGCGTGACCCCGACCGCCCCCGCCTTTGGGATTTTTTACTCTGTTTGCCGAAAAGGAGATTCCCTGTCGGAATATTATCGCTTTTCTACGAGAAAAATGTCGTAAAAATTGATTTTAAACAGCGGTTGACATGCTTCGAAGTACGGTAATGGAATACTCAGAATTTTATTGTCACGAATTGCGCCATCGCGCGACACTTCTTTACTATTTCGGATAGTGTCTGGACGCATACGAACAAAACGCCGCTATTCGGATATAACAATGGATTATTTTGGACCAAACCAACATTTGTTATTGAAGTAGCAGTCCTGGGTGTGTATTCTGACGAAGACAACAAAAGGTAATGAAATTTTTATAATAGTAAATATGATTATGGTGAGTGCTAAACTTGCCGGGTGTCTAAATAGCGAGCCCGTGATGCCTGGGCTATGTACTTAGAATATTGCAAAATGTGCTTTCACCAAAAAGCTATTTTAAAATCGGACATATCGAGTGCATAGAGGAGGTCTGTATCTATAATTCTTAAAATAATCGTTATGCTTTTTGTGAACGTTTATCGTGAGTAATTTAGTAAAATGTTAGCGAATTCCCCGGAAGTTTGCGGGGGGTATGCTAGTTCTGAACGTCACATGCTAATGTAAAAAGCTGTTTTTTGATATAAATATGAACTTGATTGAACAAAACATGCATGTATTGTATAACATAATGTCCTAGGGTTGTCATCTGATGAAGATCATCAAAGGTGAGTGCTGCATTTAGCTGTCTTCTGGGTTTTGGTGACATTATATGCTGGCTTGAAAAATGGGTGTCTGATTATTTCTGGCTTGGTACTCTGCTGACATAATCTAATGTTTTGCTTTCGTTGTAAAGCCTTTTTGAAATCGGACAGTGTGGTTAGATTAACGAGAGTCGTGTCTTTAAAATGGTGAAATTATATGCATATTCTAGTTTCTGGGCAGCAGTAATAACCAGATTAAATCGGGTACGTTTTTTATCCGGCCGTGCAAATACTGCCCCCTATCCCCAACAGGTTAACTACTCATGGTGTGATTGTGATAACGTACAGGAATTCAACCTAGAATACCTCTCAATCAATCAAATGCCGACCGTATTACCTCCCAAGGTAATTTTCTTTGGTTATTGTCACATCTGTGTATATTCCCCCTCAAGGGACAGCCCTCAAGGAACTACACTAAACTTTGTGCAAACTGGAAACCACATATCCTGAGGCCGCATTTATTGTAGCTGGGGACTTTAATAAAGCAAATATGAGGAAAACGCTACCGAAGTTTTATCAACACATTGCCTGTAGTACTCCAAAAACTCTCAACCGTCGTTACTCTCCCTTCTGGGATGGCTACAAGGCCCTCCCCCGACCCTCCCTTCAGCAAATCAGATCACGACTACATTCTGCTCCTCCCTTCCTATAGGCAGGAAGTACTTGTGCTAAGGTCTGTTCAACGCTGGTCTGACCAATCGGAATCCATGCTTCAAGATGTTTTGATCACGCGGACTGGGATATGTTCCGGGTTGCCGCTGAGAAGAACATTGACAAATACACAGACGCGGTGACTGAGTTCATCAGGAAGTGCCTAAGGGATGTTGTTCCCACTGTGACGATTAAAACCGACCCAAACCAAAAACCATGGATAGATGGCAGCATTCGCGCTAAACTGAAAGCGCAAACCACCGCATTTAACCACAGCAAGGTGACTTAGAATATGGTCGAATACAAACAGTGCCGCTGTGCTCTCCGTAAGGCAATCAAACAGTACAGAGACAAAGTGGAGTCGCAATTCAACGGCTCAGACACAGGACGCATGTGGCATGGAATCCAGACAATCACGGATTATAAATGTAAAACCAGCCACGTCGCGGACACCGACGTCTTGCTCCCAGACACACCTACTGTACCAGTCAACAGTCTGGACACACCTACTCTACCAGTCAACAGTCTGGACACACCTACTCATTCAAGGGTTTTTCTTTATTTTTACTATTTTCTAACATTGTCAAATAATAGTGAAGACATCAAAACTATGAAAAAACGCATCTGGAATCATGTAGTAACCAAAAAAGTGTTTATTTTTATATTTGATATTCTTCAAAGTAGCCACCCTTTGCCCTGATGACAGCTTTGCACACTCTTGGCATTCTCTCAACCAGCTTCATGAGGAATGCTTTTCCAACAGTCTTGAAGGAGTTCTCACATATGCTGAGCACTTGTTAGCTGCTTATCCCTTCACTCTACGGTCCAACTCATCCCAAACCATCTCAGTTGGGTTGAGGTCAGGGGATTGAGGAAGCCAGGTCATCTGATGCAGCACTCCATCACTCTCCTTCTTGGTAAAATGGCCCTTACACTGCCTGGGGGTGTGTTGGGTCATTGTCCTGTTGAAAAACAAATGATAGTCCCACTAAACGCAAACCAGATGGGATGGCGTAGCACCCCCACACCATCACACCTCCTCCTCCATGCTTCACCTACTCTGCGCCTCACAAAGACATGGCGGTTGGATTCAAAAATCTCAAATTTGGACTCATCAGACCAAAGGACAGATTTCCACCGGTCTAATGTTCATTGCTCGTGTTTCTTGGCCCAAGCAAGTCTCTTCTTCTTATTGGTGTCCTTTAGTAGTGGTTTCTTTGCAGCAATTCGACCATGAAGGCCTGATTCACGCAGTCTCCTCTGAACAGTTGATGTTGAGATGTGTCTGTTACATGAACTCTGTTAAGCATTTATTTGGGCTGCAATCTGAGGTGCAGTTAACTCTAATGGATTTATTCTCTGCAGTAGAGGTAACTCTGGGTCTTCCTTTCCTGAGAGCCAGTTTCATCATAGCGCTTGATGGTTTTTGCGACTGCACTTGAAGAAACGTTCAAAGTTCTTGACATTTTCTGTATTGACTGACCTTTATGTCTTAAAGTAATGATGGACGGTTGTTTCTCTTTGCTTATTTGAGCTGTTCTTGGCATAATATGAACTTGGTATTTTACCAAATAGGGCTATCTTCTGTATATTCCCCCCACCCCACCTACCTTGTCACAACACAACTGATTGGATCAAACGCATTAAGGAAAGAAATTCCACAAATTAACTTTTAACAAGGCACACCTGTTAATTGAAATGCATTCCAGGTGACTACCTCATGAAGCTGGTTGAGAGAATGCCAAGTGTGTGCAAAGCTGTCATCAAGGCAAAGGGAGGCGATTATGAAGAATCTCAAATATGAAATATTTTTGATTTGTTAAACACTTTTTTGGTTACTACCGGATTCCATATGTGTTATTTCATAGTGTTGATGTCTTCACTATTATTCTACAATGTAGAAAATAGTAAAAATAAAGAAAAACCCTGGAATGAGTAGGTGTGTCCAAACTTTTGACTGGTACTCTATATAGAGACACACTATATATATATATATATATATATATATATATATATATATATATATATATATATATATATATATATATATATACACACACATACACACACTCCGGACTCCGACATTGCTCGTCCCTGTAGTCATATATTTCTTAATTCCATGATTTTATTTTTTAGATGTGTGTGTTGTTGTGAATTGTCAGATAATACTACACTGTTTGAGCTATGAACACAAGCATTTCTCTACACCTGCAATAACGTCTGCTAAATATGTATGCGACCAGTAAAATGTGGTTTGTGTGAACCTCTGCATCTCGTGGTGCTGGTAGATGGCTGATTAAACTGATGTGGTACCAGAGAGTAGTGGTGAAGGGGTTAAAGCTCCTCTCTGGTCAGACTGGCCAGGGCGGTGGCCATCTAGCTCTACCGTGGTGCTGGTAGATGGCTGATTAAACTGATGTGGTACCAGAGAGTAGTGGTGAAGGGGTTAAAGCTCCTCTCTGGTCAGACTGGCCAGGGCGGTGGCCATCTAGCTCTACCGTGGTGCTGGTAGATGGCTGATTAAACTGATGTGGTACCAGAGAGTAGTGGTGAAGGGGTTAAAGCTCCTCTCTGGTCAGACTGGCCAGTGCGGTGACCATCTAGCTCTGGGTTAATAATTAACTATATGAAAGCATGGAGGAAGTATTATGTTGAATCAGTCAGAAAAGGCTCCAGTCTAGATAGATGAATGTAATCAGGTCAGTAGAGAAAAGCAGATAGTCTGGTGTGGTGAGAGAGAATGACATTGAGAGGTAGAGTAGATTAAAACACTTTCTTTTTTTTCACTGTTACTGACTGGCTGGCTGGCTGGCTGGCTGGCTGGACCCACTGTTACTGTCTGGCTGGCTGGACCCACTGTTACTGTCTGGCTGTCTGGACCCACTGTTACTGGCTGGACTGTATACTGTATGTTTGCACTCACACACCTGTCTGTCTGTCTGTCTGTCTGTCTGTCTGTCTGTCTGTCTGTCTGTCTGTCTGTCTGTCTGTCTGTCTGTCTGTCTGTCTGTCTGTCTGTCTGTCTGTCTGTCTGTCTGTCTGTCTGTAGTTGTTCCACTCCGTCCAGACCACCTCCACTGAGCTGCTGAAGGTGATTGAGAAATACCAGCGGAGGATCACATGTGAGTTACCCCTGTTACTACGGTTACCACTTTATTAAAGACAGACCAGGAAATAGACAGAGGATAATACTGTTCTCTTCACTGAGAACCCCACGCTCCCTCCCTGTGTTTCAGACCTGTCTCAGGAGGGTTATGTTGAGGTTGGGTTAGGGTTATGTTGAGGTTATGACATTCCTGTGTCCAGCCCTGTCTCAGGAGGGTTAGGTTATGTTGAGGTTGGGTTAGGTTATGTAGAGGTTATGACATTCCTGTGTTCCGACCTGTCTCAGGAGGGTTAGGTTATGTTGAGGTTGGGTTAGGTTATGACATTCCTGTGTTCCAGACCTGTCTCAGGAGGGTTAGGTTATGTTGAGGTTATGTTGAGGTTATGACATTCCTGTGTTCCCGACCTGTCTCGGGAGGGTTAGGTTATGACATTCATGCGTTCCAGCCCTGTCTCAGGAGGGTTAGGGTTAGGTTATGTTGAGGTTAGGTTATGTTGAGGTTGGGTTAGGTTATGTTGAGGTTGGGTTAGGTTATGTTGAGGTTATGACATTCCTGTGTTCCAGACCTGTCTCAGGAGGGTTAGGTTATGTTGAGGTTGGGTTAGGTTATATTGAGGTTGGGTTAGGTTATGTTGAGGTTGGGTTAGGTTATGTTGAGGTTGGGTTAGGTTATGTTGAGGTTGGTTTAGGTTATGTTGAGGTTGGATTAGGTTATGTTGAGGTTGGGTTAGGTTATGTTGAGGTTGGGTTAGGTTATGTTGAGGTTATGACATTCCTGTGTTCCCGACCTGTCTCAGGAGGGTTAGGTTATGTTGAGTTGGGTTAGGTTAGGTTATGTTGAGGTTATGTTGAGGTTGGGTTAGGTTATGTTGCGGTTATGACATTCCTGTGTCCAGCCCTGTCTCAGGAGGGTTAGGGTTAGGTTATGTAGAGGTTATGACATTCCTGTGTTCCAGACCTGTCTCAGGAGGGTTAGGTTATGTTGAGGTTGGGTTAGGTTATGTTGAGGTTATGACATTCCTGTGTTCCAGACCTGTCTCAGGAGGGTTATGTTGAGGTTGGGTTAGGTTATGTTGAGGTTGGGTTAGGTTATGTTGAGGTTATGATATTCCTGTGTTCCCGACCTGTCTCAGGAGGTTTAGATTATGTTGAGGTTGGGTTAGGTTATGTTGAGGTTGGGTTAGGTTATGTTGAGGTTATGACATTCCTGTGTCCAGCCCTGTCTCAGGAGGGTTAGGGTTAGGTTATGTAGAGGTTATGACATTCCTGTGTTCCAGTCCTGTCTCAAGAGGTTTAGGTTATGTTGAGGTTGGGTTAGGTTATGACATTCCTGTGTTCCAGACCTGTCTCAGGAGGGTTAGGTTATGTTGAGGTTGGGTTAGGTTAGGTTATGTTGAGGTTATGACATTCCTGTGTCCAGCCCTGTCTCAAGAGGGTTAGGTTATGTTGAGGTTGGGTTAGGTTATGTTGAGGTTATGACATTCCTGTGTTCCAGACCTGTCTCAGGAGGGTTAGGGTTAGGTTATGTTGAGGTTAGGTTATGTTGAGGTTATGACATTCCTGTGTTCCAGACCTGTCTCAGGAGGGTTAGGGTTAGGTTATGTTGAGGTTAGGTTATGTTGAGGTTATGACATTCCTGTGTTCCCAACCTGTCTCAGGAGGGTTAGGGTTAGGTTATGTTGAGGTTATGTTGAGGTTGGGTTAGGTTATGACATTCCTGTGTTCCAGACCTGTCTCAGGAGGGTTAGGGTTAGGTTATGTTGAGGTTATGTTGAGGTTATGACATTCCTGTGTTCCAGACCTGTCTCAGGAGGGTTAGGGTTAGGTTATGTTGAGGTTATGTTGAGGTTATGACATTCCTGTGTTCCAGACCTGTCTCAGGAGGAGAATGAGTTGGGGATGTTTCTGAGGTTCCAGGCAGAACACGACCGCACCAAGGCTGGCAACATGATGGACGCAACCAGCAAGGCCCTGTGTGCCTCGGCCAAGCAGAGGTCAGAACCATCCTAACCCCTAACCCAGCAAGGCCCTGTGTTGCCCGTCCCCAGAGTTAATACTGGATCTGCTATGTTTATGTGTCAGGCTGGTCCTGTGCCCGTCCCCAGAGTTAATACTGGATCTGCTATGTTTATGTGTCAGGCTGGTCCTGTGCCGGCCCCCAGAGTTAATACTGGATCTGCTATGTTAATGTGTCAGGCTGGTCCTGTGCCCGTCCCCAGAGTTAATACTGGATCTGCTATGCTAATGTTTATGTGTCAGTCTGGTCCTGTGCCCGCCCCCAGAGTTAATACTGGATCTGCTATGCTAATGTTTATGTGTCAGGCTGGTCCTGTGCTGTCCCCAGAGTTAATACTGGATCTGCTATGTTAATGTGTCAGGCTGGTCCTGTGCTGTCCCCAGAGTTAATACTGGATCTGCTATGTTAATGTGTCAGGCTGGTTCTGTGCTGTCCCCAGAGTTAATACTGGATCTGCTATGTTTATGTGTCAGGCTGGTCCTGTGCCCATCCCCAGAGTTAATACTGGATCTGCTATGCTAATGTTTATGTGTCAGGCTGGTCATGTGCTGTCCCAAGAGTTAATACTGGATCTGCTATGTTAATGTGTCAGGCTGGTCCTGTGCCGTCCCCAGAGTTAATACTGGATCTGCTATGTTAATGTGTCAGGCTGGTCCTGTGCCCGTCCCCAGAGTTAATACTGGATCTGCTATGTTTATGTGTCAGGCTGGTCCTGTGCCCATCCACAGAGTTAATAGTGGATCTGCTATATTAATGTTAATGTGTCAGGCTGGTCCTGTGCCCATCCCCAGAGTTAATACTGGATCTGCTATGCTAATGTTTATGTGTCAGCCTGGTCCTGTGCCCGCCCCCAGAGTTAATACTGGATCTGCTATGCTAATGTTTATGTGTCAGGCTGGTCCTGTGCCGGCCCCCAGAGTTAATACTGGATCTGCTATGTTAATGTTTATGTGTCAGGCTGGTCCTGTGCTGTCCCCAGAGTTAATACTGGATCTGCTATGTTAATGTGTCAGGCTGGTTCTGTGCTGTCCCCAGAGTTAATACTGGATCTGCTATGTTTATGTGTCAGGCTGGTCCTGTGCCCATCCCCAGAGTTAATACTGGATCTGCTATTCTAATGTTTATGTGTCAGGCTGGTCATGTGCTGTCCCAAGAGTTAATACTGGATCTGCTATGTTAATGTGTCAGGCTGGTCCTGTGCCGTCCCCAGAGTTAATACTGGATCTGCTATGTTAATGTGTCAGGCTGGTCCTGTGCCCGTCCCCAGAGTTAATACTGGATCTGCTATGTTTATGTGTCAGGCTGGTCCTGTGCCCATCCACAGAGTTAATACTGGATCTGCTATATTAATGTTAATGTGTCAGGCTGGTCCTGTGCCCATCCCCAGAGTTAATACTGGATCTGCTATGCTAATGTTTATGTGTCAGGCTGGTCCTGTGCCTGGCCCCCAGAGTTAATACTGGATCTGCTATGTTTATGTGTCAGGCTGGTCCTGTGCCCGTCCACAGAGTTAATACTGGATCTGCTATGTTTATTTGTCAGGCTGGTCCTGTGCCCGTCCCCAGAGTTAATACTGGATCTGCTATGTTTATGTGTCAGGCTGGTCCTGTGCCCGTCCCCAGAGTTAATACTTGATCTGCTATGTTTATTTGTCAGGCTGGTCCTGTGCCCGTCCCCAGAGTTAATACTGGATCTGCTATGTTTATGTGTCAGGCTGGTCCTGTGCCCATCCACAGAGTTAATACTGGATCTGCTATGTTAATGTTAATGTGTCAGGCTGGTCCTGTGCCCATCCCCAGAGTTAATACTGGATCTGCTATGCTGATGTTTATGTGTCAGGCTGGTCCTGTCCCCGGCCCCCAGAGTTAATACTGGATCTGCTATGTTTATGTGTCAGGCTGGTCCTGTGCCCATCCACAGAGTTAATACTGGATCTGCTATGTTTATTTGTCAGGCTGGTTCTGTGCCCGTCCCCAGAGTTAATACTGGATCTGCTATGTTTATGTGTCAGGCTGGTCCTGTGCCCATCCACAGAGTTAATACTGGATCTGCTATGTTAATGTTAATGTGTCAGGCTGGTCCTGTGCCTATCCCCAGAGTTAATACTGGATGTGCTATGCTAATGTTTATGTGTCAGGCTGGTCCTGTGCCCGGCCCCCAGAGTTAATACTGGATCTGCTATGTTTATTTGTCAGGCTGGTCCTGTGCCCATCCCCAGAGTTAATACTGGATCTGCTATGTTAATGTTTATGTGTCAGGCTGGTCCTGTGCCCGCCCCCAGAGTTAATACTGGATCTGCTATGTTTATGTGACAGGCTGGTCCTGTGCCAGCCCCAGAGTTAATACCGGATCTGCTATGCGAATGTTTATGTGTCAGGATGTTCCTGTGCCCGTCCCCAGAGTTAATACCGGATCTGCTATGCTAATGTTTATGTGTCAGGCTGGTCCTGTGCCCGTCCCCAGAGTTAAATCTGGTTCTGCTATGTTTATGTGTCAGGCTGGTCCTGTGCCCGTCCCCAGAGTTAATGCTGGATCTGCTATGTTAAAGTTTATGTGTCAGGCTGGTCCTGTGCCGTCCCCAGAGTTAATACTGGATCTGCTATGTTCATGTGTCAGGCTGGTCCTGTGCCGGCCCCCAGAGTTAATACTGGATCTGCTATGTTAATGTGTCAGGCTGGTTCCTGTGCCCGCCCCCAGAGTTAATACTGGATCTCCTATGCTAATGTTAATGTGTCAGGCTGGTCCTGTGCCGGCCCCCAGAGTTAATTCTGGATCTGCTATGTTTATGTGTCAGGCTGGTCCTGTGCCCGTCCCCAGAGTTAATACTGGATCTGCTATGTTTATGTGTCAGGCTGGTCCTGTGCCCGTCCCCAGAGTTAATACTGGATCTGCTATGTTAATGTGTCAGGCTGGTCCTGTGCCCGTCCCCAGAGTTAATACTGGATCTGCTATGCTAATGTTTATGTGTCAGGCTGGTCCTGTGCCCGCCCCCAGAGTTAATACTGGATCTGCTAAGCTAATGTTTATGTGTCAGGCTGGTCCTGTGCCGGCCCCCAGAGTTAATACTGGATCTGCTATGTTAATGTGTCAGGCTGGTCCTGTGCCCGTCCCCAGAGTTAATACTGGATCGCTTGCTATGTTTATGTGTCAGTCTGGTCCTGTGCCCGCCCCCAGAGTTAATACTGGATCTGCTATGCTAATGTTTATGTGTCAGGCTGGTCCTGTGCTGTCCCCAGAGTTAATACTGGATCTGCTATGTTAATGTTTATGTGTCAGGCTGGTCCTGTGCCCGCCCCCAGCGTTAATACTGGATCTGCTATGTTTATGTGACAGGCTGGTCCTGTGCCAGCCCCAGAGTTAATACCGGATCTGCTATGCTGATGTTTATGTGTCAGGATGTTCCTGTGCCCGTCCCCAGAGTTAATACCGGATCTGCTATGCTAATGTTTATGTGTCAGGCTGGTCCTGTGCCCGTCCCCAGAGTTAAAACTGGTTCTGCTATGTTTATGTGTCAGGCTGGTCCTGTGCCCGTCCCCAGAGTTAATGCTGGATCTGCTATGTTAAAGTTTATGTGTCAGGCTGGTCCTGTGCCGTCCCCAGAGTTAATACTGGATCTGCTATGTTCATGTGTCAGGCTGGTCCTGTGCCGGCCCCCAGAGTTAATACTGGATCTGCTATGTTAATGTGTCAGGCTGGTTCCTGTGCCCGCCCCCAGAGTTAATACTGGATCTCCTATGCTAATGTTAATGTGTCAGGCTGGTCCTGTGCCCGCCCCCAGAGTTAATACTGGATCTGCTATGCTAATGTTTATGTGTCAGGCTGGTCTTGTGCCGGCCCCCAGAGTTAATACTGGATCTGCTATGTTAATGTGTCAGGCTGGTCCTGTGCCCGTCCCCAGAGTTAATACTGGATCTGCTATGCTAATGTTTATGTGTCAGTCTGGTCCTGTGCCCGCCCCCAGAGTTAATACTGGATCTGCTATGCTAATGTTTATGTGTCAGGCTGGTCCTGTGCTGTCCCCAGAGTTAATACTGGATCTGCTATGTTAATGTGTCAGGCTGGTCCTGTGCTGTCCCCAGAGTTAATACTGGGTCTGCTATGTTAATGTGTCAGGCTGGTTCTTTGCTGTCCCCAGAGTTAATACTGGATCTGCTATGTTTATGTGTCAGGCTGGTCCTGTGCCCGTCCCCAGAGTTAATACTGGATCTGCTATGTTTATGTGTCAGGCTGGTCCTGTGCCCATCCACAGAGTTAATACTGGATCTGCTATGTTAATGTTAATGTGTCAGGCTGGTCCTGTGCCCATCCCCAGAGTTAATACTGGATCTGCTATGTTTATGTGTCAGGCTGGTCCGGTGCCCATCCCCAGAGTTAATACTGGATCTGCTATGTTTATGTGTCAGGCTGGTCCTGTGCCCGCCCCCAGAGTTAATACTGGATCTGCTGCTAATGTTAATGTGTCAGGCTGGTCCTGTGCCCGCCCCCAGAGTTAATACTGGATCTGCTAGCTATGTTTATGTGTCAGGCTGGTCCTGTGCCCGCCCCCAGAGTTAATACTGGATCTGCTAGCTAATGTTAATGTGTCAGGCTGGTCCTGTGCCCGTCCCCAGAGTTAATACTGGATCTGCTCATGTTTATGTGTCAGGCTGGTCCTGTGCCCGCCCCAGAGTTAATACTGGATCTGCTATGCTAATGTTTATGTGTCAGGCTGGTCCTGTGCCCGTCCCCAGAGTTAATACTGGATCTGCTATGTTAATGTGTCAGGCTGGTCCTGTGCCTGTCCCCAGAGTTAATACTGGGTCTGCTATGTTAATGTGTCAGGCTGGTTCTGTGCTGTCCCCAGAGTTAATACTGGATCTGCTATGTTTATGTGTCAGGCTGGTCCTGTGCCCGTCCCCAGAGTTAATACTGGATCTGCTATGTTTATGTGTCAGGCTG
The DNA here is from genome assembly GCF_905237065.1 of Salmo salar. NCBI lineage: Eukaryota > Metazoa > Chordata > Actinopteri > Salmoniformes > Salmonidae > Salmo > Salmo salar. Next base: position 47,101,783 of record NC_059458.1, on the reverse strand, counting down.
GTCCTGTGCCCATCCACAGAGTTAATACTGGATCTGCTATGTTAATGTTAATGTGTCAGGCTGGTCCTGTGCCCATCCCCAGAGTTAATACTGGATCTGCTATGTTTATGTGTCAGGCTGGTCCTGTGCCCGTCCCCAGAGTTAATACTGGATCTGCTATGTTTATGTGTCAGGCTGGTCCTGTGCCCGTCCCCAGAGTTAATACTGGATCTGCTATGCTAATGTTTATGTGTCAGGCTGGTCCTGTGCCCGCCCCCAGAGTTAATACTGGATCTGCTAAGCTAATGTTTATGTGTCAGGCTGGTCCTGTGCCGGCCCCCAGAGTTAATACTGGATCTGCTATGTTAATGTGTCAGGCTGGTCCTGTGCCCGTCCCCAGAGTTAATACTGGATCTGCTATGCTAATGTTTATGTGTCAGTCTGGTCCTGTGCCCGCCCCCAGAGTTAATACTGGATCTGCTATGCTAATGTTTATGTGTTAGGCTGGTCCTGTGCTGTCCCCAGAGTTAATACTGGATCTGCTATGTTAATGTGTCAGGCTGGTCCTGTGCTGTCCCCAGAGTTAATACTGGATCTGCTATGTTAATGTGTCAGGCTGGTCCTGTGCCGTCCCCAGAGTTAATACTGGATCTGCTATGTTTATGTGTCAGGCTGGTCCTGTGCCCATCCCCAGAGTTAATACTGGATCTGCTATGCTAATGTTTATGTGTCAGGCTGGTCATGTGCTGTCCCCAGAGTTAATACTTGATCTGCTCTGTTTATTTGTCAGGCTGGTCCTGTGCCCGTCCCCAGAGTTAATACTGGATCTGCTATGTAATGTTTATGTGTCAGGCTGGTCCTGTGCCCGTCCACAGAGTTAATACTGGATCTGCTATGTTAATGTTAATGTGTCAGGCTGGTCCTGTGCCCATCCCCAGAGTTAATACTGGATCTGCTATGTTAATGTGTCAGGCTGGTCCTGTGCCCGTCCCCAGAGTTAATACTGGATCGATGCTATGTTTATGTGTCAGGCTGGTCCTGTGCCTATCCACAGAGTTAATACTGGATCTGCTATAGTTAATGTGTCAGGCTGGTCCTGTGCCCGTCCCCAGAGTTAATACTGGATCTGCTATGTTAATGTGTCAGGCTGGTCCTGTGCCCATCCACAGAGTTAATACTGGATCTGCTATTAATGTTTATGTGTCAGGCTGGTCCTGTGCCCGCCACAGAGTTAATACTGGATCTGCTATGTTAATGTTAATGTGTCAGGCTGGTCCTGTGCCCGTCCCCAGAGTTAATACTGGATCATGCTAATGTTTATGTGTCAGGCTGGTCCTGTGCCCAGCCCCCAGAGTTAATACTGGATCTGTTATGTTTATGTGTCAGGCTGGTCCTGTGCCCGCCCTCAGAGTTAATACTGGATCTGCTATGTTTATTTGTCAGGCTGGTCCTGTGCCCGTCCCCAGAGTTAATACTGGATCTGCTATGTTTATGTGTCAGGCTGGTCCTGTGCCCGCCCACAGAGTTAATGCCGGATCTGCTATGTTTATGTGTCAGGCTGGTCCTGTGCCCGTCCCCAGAGTTAATACTGGATCTGCTATGTTTATGTGTCAGGCTGGTCCTGTGCCCGTCCCCAGAGTAATAATACTGGATCTGCTATGTTAATGTTAATGTGTCAGGCTGGTCCTGTGCATGGCCCCCAGAGTAATAATACTGGATCTGCTATGCTAATGTTTATGTGTCAGGCTGGTCCTGTGCTTGCCCCCAGAGTTAATACTGGATCTGCAATGTTTATGTGTCAGGCTCTTCCTATGCCCGTCCCCAGAGTTAATACTGGATCTGCTATGTTTATGTGACAGGCTGGTCCTGTGCCGGCCCCAGAGTTAATACTGGATCTGCTATGCTAATGTTTATGTGTCAGGCTGGTCCTGTGCCCGTCCCCAGAGTTAAAACTGGATCTGCTATGTTTATGTGTCAGGCTGGTCCTGTGCCCGTCCCCAGAGTTAATACTGGATCTGCTATGTTTATGTGTCAGGCTGGTCCTGTGCCCGTCCCCAGAGTTAATACTGGATCTGCTTGGTTTATGTGTCAGGCTGGTCCTGTGCCGGCCCCCAGAGTTAATACTGGATCTGCTATGCTAATGTTTATGTGTCAGGCTGGTCCTGTGCCGTCCCCAGAGTTAATACTGGATCTGCTATGTTTATGTGTCAGGCTGGTCCTGTGCCCGTCCCCAGAGTTAATACTGGATCTGGTATGTTAATGTGTCAGGCTGGTCCTTTGCCCGTCCCCAGAGTTAATACTGGATCTGCTATGTTAATGTGTCAGGCTGGTCCTGTGCCGTTCCCCAGAGTTAATACTGGATCTGCTATGCTAATGTTTATGTGTCAGGCTGGTCCTGTGCCCGGCCCCCAGAGTTAATACTGGATCTGCTATGTTTATTTGTCAGGCTGGTCCTGTGCCCGTCCCCAGAGTTAATACTGGATCTGCTAATGTTTATGTGTCAGGCTGGTCCTGTGCCCGTCCCCAGAGTTAATACTGGATCTGCTATGTTAATGTTTATGTGTCAGGCTGGTCCTGTGCCCGTCCCCAGAGTTAATACTGGATCTTCTATGTTTATGTGTCAGGCTGGTCCTGTGCCAGCCCTCAGAGTTAATACTGGATCTGCTATGTTTATGTGTCAGGCTGGTCCTGTGCCCGCCTCCAGAGTTAATACTGGATCTGCTATGTTTATGTGTCAGGCTGGTCCTGTGCCCGTCCCCAGAGTTATAATACTGGATCTGCTATGTTAATGTTTATGTGTCAGGCTGGTCCTGTGCTGGCCCCCAGAGTTAATAATACTGGATCTGCTATGCTAATGTTTATGTGTCAGGCTGGTCCTGTGCCTGGCCCCCAGAGTTAATACTGGATCTGCTATGTTTATGTGTCAGGCTGGTCCTGTGCCCGTCCCCAGAGTTAATACTGGATCTGCTATGTTTATTTGTCAGGCTGGTCCTGTGCCCGTCCCCAGAGTTAATACTGGATCTGCTATGTTTATGTGTCAGGCTGGTCCTGTGCCCGTCCCCAGAGTTAATACTGGATCTGCTATGTTTATGTGTCAGGCTGGTCCTGTGCCCGTCCCCAGAGTTAATACTGGATCTGCTATGTTTATGTGTCAGGCTGGTCCTGTGCCCATCCACAGAGTTAATACTGGATCTGCTATGTTAATGTTAATGTGTCAGGCTGGTCCTGTGCCCATCCCCAGAGTTAATACTGGATCTGCTATGTTTATGTGTCAGGCTGGTCCTGTGCCCATCCCCAGAGTTAATACTGGATCTGCTATGCTAATGTTTATGTGTCAGGCTGGTCCTGTGCTGTCCGAAGAGTTAATACTGGATCTGCTATGTTAATGTGTCAGGCTGGTCCTGTGCCGTCCCCAGAGTTAATACTGGATCTGCTATGTTAATGTGTCAGGCTGGTCCTGTGCCCGTCCCCAGAGTTAATACTGGATCTGCTATGCTAATGTTTATGTGTCAGGCTGGTCCTGTGCCGTCCCCAGAGTTAATACTGGATCTGCTATGTTTATGTGTCTGGCTGGTCCTGTGCCGTTCCCCAGAGTTAATACTGGATCTGCTATGTTAATGGGTCAGGCTGGTACTGTGCCGTTCCCCAGAGTTAATACTGGATCTGCTATGTTTATGTGTCAGGCTGGTCCTGTGCCGTCCCCAGAGTTAATACTGGATCTGCTATGTTTATGTGTCAGGCTGGTCCTGTGCCCGTCCCCAGAGTTAATACTGGATCTGCTATGTTAATGTGTCAGGCTGGTCCTGTGCCGTTCCCCAGACTTAATACTGGATCTGTTATGTTAATGTGTCAGGCTGGTCCTGTGCCGGCCCCCAGAGTTAATACTGGATCTGTTATGTTTATGTCTCAGGCTGGTCCTGTGCCCGTCCCCAGAGTTAATACTGGATCTGCTATGTTAATGTGTCAGGCTGGTCCTGTGTCGGCCCCCAGAGTTAATACTGGATCTGCTATGTTTATGTGTCAGGCTGGTCCTGTGCCCGTCCCCAGAGTTAATACTGGATCTGCTATGATAATGTTAATGTGTCAGGCTGGTCCTGTGCCGTCCCCAGAGTTAATACTGGATCTGCTATGTTAATGTGTCAGGCTGGTCCTGTGCCCGTCCCCAGAGTTAATACTGGATCTGCTATGTTTATGTGTCAGGCTGGTCCTGTGCCCGTCCCCAGAGTTAATACTGGATCTGCTATGTTTATGTGTCAGGCTGGTCCTTTGCCCGTCCCCAGAGTTAATACTGGATCTGCTATGTTAATGTGTCAGGCTGGTCCTGTGCCGTTCCCCAGAGTTAATACTGGATCTGCTATGTTAATGTGTCAGGCTGGTCCTGTGCCGTTCCCCTGAGTTAATACTGGATCTGTTATGTTAATGTGTCAGGCTGGTCATGTGCCGTTCCCCAGAGTTAATACTGGATCTGCTATGTTAATGTGTCAGGCTGGTCCTGTGCCGTTCACCAGAGTTAATACTGGATCTGCTATGTTTATGTGTCAGGCTGGTCCTGTGCCGTCCCCAGAGTTAATACTGGATCTGCTATGTTTATGTGTCAGGCTGGTCCTGTGCCCGTCCCCAAAGTTAATACTGGATCTGCTATGTTTATGTGTCAGGCTGGTCCTGTGCCGGTCCCCAGAGTTAATACTGGATCTGCTATGCTAATGTTTATGTGTCAGGCTGGTCCTGTGCTGGCCCCCAGAGTTAATACTGGATCTGCTATGTTTATGTGTCAGGCTTGTCCTATGCCCGTCCCCAGAGTTAATACTGGATCTGTTATGTTAATGTGTCAGGCTGGTCCTGTGCCGGCCCCCAGAGTTAATACTGGGTCTGTTATGTTTATGTCTCAGGCTGGTCCTGTGCCCGTCCCCAGAGTTAATACTGGATCTGCTATGTTAATGTTTATGTGTCAGGCTGGTCATGTGCTGTCCCAAGAGTTAATACTGGATCTGCTATGTTAATGTGTCAGGCTGGTCCTGTGCCCGTCCCCAGAGTTAATACTGGATCTGCTATGTTTATGTGTCAGCCTGGTACTGTGCCCATCCACAGAGTTAATAGTGGATCTGCTATATTAATGTTAATGTGTCAGGCTGGTCCTGTGCCCATCCCCAGAGTTAATACTGGATCTGCTATGCTAATGTTTATGTGTCAGGCTGGTCCTGTGCCCGGCCCCCAGAGTTAATACTGGATCTGCTATGTTTATGTGTCAGGCTGGTCCTGTGCCCATCCACAGAGTTAATACTGGATCTGCTATGTTTATTTGTCAGGCTGGTCCTGTGCCCGTCCCCAGAGTTAATACTGGATCTGCTATGTTTATGTGTCAGGCTGGTCCTGTGCCCGTCCCCAGAGTTAATACTGGATCTGCTATGTTTATGTGTCAGGCTGGTCCTGTGCCCATCCACAGAGTTAATACTGGATCTGCTATATTAAAGTTAATGTGTCAGGCTGGTCCTGTGCCCATCCCCAGAGTTAATACTGGATCTGCTATGTTTATGTGTCAGGCTGGTCCTGTGCCCATCCACAGAGTTAATACTGGATCTGCTATGTTAATGTTATTGTGTCAGGCTGGTCCTGTGCCTATCCCCAGAGTTAATACTGGATCTGCTATGCTAATGTTTATGTGTCAGGCTGGTCCTGTGCCCGGCCCCCAGAGTTAATACTGGATCTGCTATGTTTATTTGTCAGGCTGGTCCTGTGCCCATCCCCAGAGTTAATACTGGATCTGCTATGTTAATGTTTATGTGTCAGGCTGGTCCTGTGCCCGCCCCAGAGTTAATACTGGATCTGCTATGTTAATGTTTATGTGTCAGGCTGGTCCTGTGCCCGTCCCCAGAGTTAATACTGGATCTTCTATGTTTATGTGTCAGGCTGGTCCTGTGCCAGCCCCCAGAGTTAATACTGGATCTGTTATGTTTATGTGTCAGGCTGGTCCTGTGCCGGCCCTCAGAGTTAATACTGGATCTGCTATATTTATGTGTCAGGCTGGTCCTGTGCCCGTCCCCAGAGTTAATACTGGATCTGCTATGTTTATGTGTCAGGCTGGTCCTGTGCCCGCCCCCAGAGTTAATGCCGGATCTGCTATGTTTATGTGTCAGGCTGGTCCTGTGCCCTCCTCCAGAGTTAATACTGGATCTGCTATGTTTATGTGTCAGGCTGGTCCTGTGTCCGTCCCCAGAGTTAATAATACTGGATCTGCTATGTTAATGTTTATGTGTCAGGCTGGTCCTGTGCTGGCCCCCAGAGTTAATAATACTGGATCTGCTATGCTAATGTTTATGTGTCAGGCTGGTCCTGTGCTTGCCCCCAGAGTTAATACTGGATCTGCTATGTTTATGTGTCAGGCTCTTCCTATGCCCGTCCCCAGAGTTAATACTGGATCTGCTATGTTTATGTGACAGGCTGGTCCTGTGCCGGCCCCAGAGTTAATACCGGATCTGCTATGCTAATGTTTATGTGTCAGGCTAGTCCTGTGCCCGTCCCCAGAGTTAAATCTGGTTCTGCTATGTTTATGTGTCAGGCTGGTCCTGTGCCCGTCCCCAGAGTTAATACTGGATCTGCTATGTTTATGTGTCAGGCTGGTCCTGTGCCCGTCCCCAGAGTTAATACTGGATCTGCTTGGTTTATGTGTCAGGCTGGTCCTGTGCCGGCCCCCAGAGTTAATACTGGATCTGCTATGTTTATGTGTCAGGCTGGTCCTGTGCCGTCCCCAGAGTTAATACTGGATCTGCTATGTTTATGTGTCAGGCTGGTCCTGTGCCCGTCCCCAGAGTTAATACTGGATCTGCTATGTTAATGTGTCAGGCTGGTCCTTTGCCCGTCCCCAGAGTTAATACTGGATCTGCTATGTTAATGTGTCAGGCTGGTCCTGTGCCGTTCCCCAGAGTTAATACTGGATCTGCTATGCTAATGTTTATGTGTCAGGCTGGTCCTGTGCCCGGCCCCCAGAGTTAATACTGGATCTGCTATGTTTATTTGTCAGGCTGGTCCTGTGCCCATCCCCAGAGTTAATACTGGATCTGCTATGTTAATGTTTATGTGTCAGGCTGGTCCTGTGCCCGCCCCAGAGTTAATACTGGATCTGCTATGTTAATGTTTATGTGTCAGGCTGGTCCTGTGCCCGTCCCCAGAGTTAATACTGGATCTGCTATGTTTATGTGTCAGGCTGGTCCTGTGCCCGCCCCCAGAGTTAATACTGGATCTGCTATGTTTATGTGTCAGGCTGGTCCTGTGCCCGTCCCCAGAGTTAATGCTGGATCTGCTATGTTAATGTGTCAGGCTGGTCCTGTGCCCGCCTCCAGAGTTAATACTGGATCTGCTATGTTTATGTGTCAGGCTGGTCCTGTGTCCGTCCCCAGAGTATAATACTGGATCTGCTATGTTAATGTTTATGTGTCAGGCTGGTCCTGTGCCGGCCCCCAGAGTATAATACTGGATCTGCTATGCTAATGTTTATGTGTCAGGCTGGTCCTGTGCCTGGCCCCCAGAGTTAATACTGGATCTGCTATGTTTATGTGTCAGGCTGGTCCTGTGCCCGTCCACAGAGTTAATACTTGATCTGCTATGTTTATTTGTCAGGCTGGTCCTGTGCCCGTCCCCAGAGTTAATACTGGATCTGCTATGTTTATGTGTCAGGCTGGTCCTGTGCCCATCCCCAGAGTTAATACTGGATCTGCTATGTTAATGTTTATGTGTCAGGCTGGTCCTGTGCCCGCCCCCAGAGTTAATACTGGATCTGCTATGTTAATGTTTATGTGTCAGGCTGGTCCTGTGCCCGTCCCCAGAGTTAATACTGGATCTTCTATGTTTATGTGTCAGGCTGGTCCTGTGCCCGTCCCCAGAGTTAATACTGGATCTGCTATGTTTATGTGTCAGGCTGGTCCTGTGCCCGCCCCCAGAGTTAATGCCGGATCTGCTATGTTTATGTGTCAGGCTGGTCCTGTGCCCGCCTCCAGAGTTAATACTGGATCTGCTATGTTTATGTGTCAGGCTGGTCCTGTGTCCGTCCCCAGAGTTAATAATACTGGATCTGCTATGTTAATGTTTATGTGTCAGGCTGGTCCTGTGCTGGCCCCAAGAGTTAATAATACTGGATCTGCTATGCTAATGTTTATGTGTCAGGCTGGTCCTGTGCCTGGCCCCCAGAGTTAATACTGGATCTGCTATGTTTATGTGTCAGGCTGGTCCTGTGCCCATCCACAGAGTTAATACTGGATCTGCTATGTTTATTTGTCAGGCTGGTCCTGTGCCCGTCCCCAGAGTTAATACTGGATCTGCTATGTTTATGTGTCAGGCTGGTCCTGTGCCCGTCCCCAGAGTTAATACTGGATCTGCTATGTTTATGTGTCAGGCTGGTCCTGTGCCCATCCACAGAGTTAATACTGGATCTGCTATGTTTATGTGTCAGGCTGGTCCTGTGTCCATCCCCAGAGTTAATACTGGATCTGCTATGCTAATGTGTATGTGTCAGGCTGGTCCTGTGCTGTCCGAAGAGTTAATACTGGATCTGCTATGTTAATGTGTCAGGCTGGTCCTGTGCCGTCCCCAGAGTTAATACTGGATCTGCTATGTTAATGTGTCAGGCTGGTCCTGTGCCCGTCCCCAGAGTTAATACTGGATCTGCTATGTTTATGTGTCAGGCTGGTCCTCTGCCCATCCACGGAGTTAATTCTGGATCTGCTATTTTAATGTTAATGTGTCAGGCTGTTCCTGGCCCATCCCCAGAGTTAATACTGTATCTGCTATGCTAATGTTTATGTGTCAGGCTGGTCCTGTGCCCATCCACAGAGTTAATACTGGATCTGCTATGTTAATGTTAATGTGTCAGGCTGGTCCTGTGCCTATCCCCAGAGTTAATACTGGATCTGCTATGCTAATGTTTATGTGTCAGGCTGGTCCTGTGCCCGGCCCCCAGAGTTAATACTGGATCTGCTATGTTTATGTGTCAGGCTGGTCCTGTGCCCATCCCCAGAGTTAATACTGGATCTGCTATGTTAATGTTTATGTGTCAGGCTGGTCCTGTGCCCGCCCCCAGAGTTAATACTGGATCTGCTATGTTAATGTTTATGTGTCAGGCTGGTCCTGTGCCCGTCCCCAGAGTTAATACTGGATCTGCTATGTTTATGTGTCAGGCTGGTCCTGTGCCAGCCCCCAGAGTTAATACTGGATCTGCTATGTTTATGTGCCAGGCTGGTCCTGTGCCCGCCCCCAGATTTAATGCTGGATCTGCTATGTTTATGTGTCAGGCTGGTCCTGTGCCCGCCCCCAGAGTTAATACTGGATCTGCTATGTTTATGTGTCAGGCTGGTCCTGTGTCCGTCCCCAGAGTTAATAATACTGGATCTGCTATGTTAATGTTTATGTGTCAGGCTGGTCCTGTGCTGGCCCCCAGAGTTAATAATACTGGATCTGCTATGCTAATGTTTATGTGTCAGGCTGGTCCTGTGCTTGCCCCCAGAGTTAATACTGGATCTGCTATGTTTATGTGTCAGGCTCTTCCTATGCCCGTCCCCAGAGTTAATACTGGATCTGCTATGTTTATGTGACAGGCTGGTCCTGTGCCGGCCCCAGAGTTAATACCGGACCTGCTATGCTAATGTTTATGTGTCAGGCTGGTCCTGTGCCCGTCCCCAGAGTTAAATCTGGTTCTGCTACGTTTATGTGTCAGGCTGGTCCTGTGCTGGCCCCCAGAGTTAATTCTGGATCTGCTATGTTTATGTGTCAGGCTGGTCCTGTGCCCGTCCCCAGAGTTAATACCGGATCTGCTATGCTAATTTTTATGTGTCAGGCTTGTCCTGTGCCCGTCCCCAGAGTTAATACTGGATCTGCTATGTTTATGTGTCAGGCTGGTCCTGTGCCCGTCCCCAGAGTTAATGCTGGATCTGCTATGTTAAAGTTTATGTGTCAGGCTGGTCCTGTGCCGTCCCCAGAGTTAATACTGGATCTGCTATGTTAATGGTCAGGCTGGTCCTGTGCCATTCCCCAGAGTTAATACTGGATCTGTTATGTTAATGTGTCAGGCTGGTCCTGTGCCGGCCCCCAGAGTTAATACTGGATCTGTTATGTTCATGTCTCAGGCTGGTCCTGTGCCCGTCCCCAGAGTTAATACTGGATCTGCTATGTTAATGTGTCAGGCTGGTCCTGTGTCGGCCCCCAGAGTTAATACTGGATCTGCTATGTTTATGTGTCAGGCTGGTCCTGTGCTCGTCCTCAGAGTTAATACTGGATCTGCTATGATAATCTTTATGTGTCAGGCTGGTCCTGTGCCTGCCGCCAGAGTTAATACTGGATCTGCTATGTTTATGTGTCAGGCTGGTCCTGTGCCCGTTCCCAGAGTTAATACTGGATCTGCTATGTTTATGTGTCAGGCTGGTCCTGTGCCCGTCCCCAGAGTTAATACTGGATCTGCTATGTGTATGTGTCAGGCTGGTCCTGTGCCGGCCCCTACAGCGGATGGAGCAGGAGGTGGAGACGTTTCGGCGGCGTGCGATCGCTGACACACTCCTGACCGTGACCCGGATGGAGAAATCCAGGACGGAATACCGTGGAGCGCTGCTCTGGTTGAAGGACGTCTCTCAGGAACTCGACCCGGAAACCAAACACCTGGAGAAGTTCCGCAAGGTGTGTTAACCTGTGTGTATGGTCCACCAGGCACTGTGTGTATTAACCTGTGTGTATGGTCCACCAGGTACTGTGTGTATTAACCTGTGTGTAAGGTCCACCAGGTGCAGTGTGTGGTCCACCAGGTACTGTGTGTGTTAACCTGTGTGTATGGTCCACCAGGTGCTGTGTGTGTTAACCTGTGTGTGTGGTCCACCAGGTACTGTGTGTATGGTCCACCAGGTACTGTGTGTATGGTCCACCAGGTACTGTGTGTATGGTCCACCAGGTACTGTGTGTGTTAACCTGTGTGTATGTTCCACCAGGTACTGTGTGTGTTAACCTGTGTGTATGGTCCTCCAGGTACTGTGTGTGTTAACCTGTGTGTATGGTCCTCCAGGTACTGTGTGTATTAACCTGTGTGTATGGTCCTCCAGGTACTGTGTGTATTAACCTGTGTGTATGGTCCACCAGGTACTGTGTGTATTAACCTGTGTGTATGGTCCACCAGGTACTGTGTGTATGGTCCACCAGGTACTGTGTGTATTAACCTGTGTGTATGGTCCACCAGGTACTGTGTGTATTAACCTGTGTGTATGGTCCTCCAGGTACTGTGTGTGTTAACCTGTGTGTATGGTCCTCCAGGTACTGTGTGTATTAACCTGTGTGTATGGTCCTCCAGGTACTGTGTGTATTAACCTGTGTGTATGGTCCTCCAGGTACTGTGTGTGTTAACCTGTGTGTATGGTCCTCCAGGTACTGTGTGTATTAACCTGTGTGTATGGTCCTCCAGGTACTGTGTGTATGGTCCACCAGGTACTGTGTGTATGGTCCACCAGGTACTGTGTGTATTAACCTGTGTGTATGGTCCACCAGGTACTGTGTGTATTAACCTGTGTGTATGGTCCACCAGGTACTGTGTGTATTAACCTGTGTGTATGTCCACCAGGTACTGTGTGTATGGTCCACCAGGTACTGTGTGTATTAACCTGTGTGTATGGTCCACCAGGTACTGTGTGTGTTAACCTGTGTGTATGGTCCACCAGGTACTGTGTGTGTTAACCTGTGTTTATGGTCCTTCAGGTACTGTGTGTATGGTCCACCAGGTACTGTGTGTATTAACCTGTGTGTATGGTCCACTAGGTAATGTGTGTGTTAACCTGTGTGTATGGTCCACCAGGTACTGTGTGTATTAACCTGTGTGTATGGTCCACCAGGTACTGTGTGTATTAACCTGTGTGTATGGTCCACCAGGTACTGTGTGTATGGTCCACCAGGTACTGTGTGTGTTAACCTGTGTGTATGGTCCACCAGGTACTGTGTGTATTAACCTGTGTGTATGGTACACCAGGTACTGTGTATTAACCTGTGTGTATGGTCCACCAGGTACTGTGTGTATGGTCCACCAGGTACTGTGTTTGTTAACCTGTGTGTATGGTCCACCAGGTACTGTGTGTATGGTCCACCAAGGACTGTGTGTGGTCCACCAGGTACTGTGTGTATTAACCTGTGTGTATGGTCCACCAGGTACTGTGTGTATTAACCTGTGTGTATGGTCCACCAGGTACTGTGTGTATTAACCTGTGTGTATGGTCCACCAGGTACTGTGTGTGTTAACCTGTGTGTGTGGTCCACCACGTACTGTGTGTATTAACCTGTGTGTATGGTCCACCAAGTACTGTGTGAATTAACCTGTGTGTATGGTCCACCAGGTACTGTGTGTATGGTCCACCAGGTACTGTGTTTGTTAACCTGTGTGTATGGTCCACCAGGTACTGTGTGTATGGTCCACCAATGACTGTGTGTGGTCCACCAGGTACTGTGTGTATTAACCTGTGTGTATGGTCCACAGGTACTGTGTGTATTAACCTGTGTGTATGGTCCACCAGGTACTGTGTGTATTAACCTGTGTGTATGGTCCACCAGGTGCTGTGTGTGTTAACCTGTGTGTGTGGTCCACCACGTACTGTGTGTATTAACCTGTGTGTATGGTCCACCAGGTACTGTGCGTATTAACCTGTGTGTATGGTCCACCAGGTACTGTGTGTATTAACCTGTGTGAATGTCCACAAGGTACTGTGTGTGTTAACCTGTGTGTATGGTCCACCAGGTACTGTGTGTGTTAACCTGTGTGTGTGGTCCACCACGTACTGTGTGTATTAACCTGTGTGTATGGTCCACCAGGTACTGTGTGTATTAACCTGTGTGTATGGTCCACCAGGTACTGTGTGTATTAACCTGTGTGAATGTCCACCAGGTACTGTGTGTGTTAACCTGTGTGTATGGTCCACCAGGTACTGTGTGTGTTAACCTGTGTGTATGGTCCACCAGGTACTGTGTGTATTAACCTGTGTGTATGGTCCACCAGGTACTGTGTGTATTAACCTGTGTGTATGGTCCACCAGGTACTGTGTGTATGGTCCACCAGGTACTGTGTGTATTAACCTGTGTGTATGGTCCTCCAGGTATTGTGTGTCTTAACCTGTGTGTATGGTCCTCCAGGTACTGTGTGTCTTAACCTGTGTGTATGGTCCTCCAGGTACTGTGTGTATTAACCTGTGTGTATGGTCCACCAGGTACTGTGTGTGTTAACCTGTGTGTATGGTCCACCAGGTACTAAGTGTATTAACCTGTGTGTATGGTCCACCAGGTACTGTGTGTATGGTCCACCAGGTACTGTGTGTATTAACCTGTGTGTATGGTCCACCAGGTACTGTGTGTGTTAACCTGTGTGTATGGTCCACCAGGTACTGTGTTTGTTAACCTGTGTGTATGGTACACCAGGTACTGTGTGTATTAACCTGTGTGTATGGTCCACCAGGTACTGTGTGTGTTAACCTGTGTGTATGGTCCACCAGGTACTGTGTGTATTAACCTGTGTGTATGGTCCACCAGGTACTGTGTGTATTAACCTGTGTGTATGGTCCACCAGGTGCTGTGTGTGGTCCACCAGGTACTGTGTGTGTAAACCAGTGTGTATGGTCCACCAGGTACTGTGTGTATGGTCTACCAGGTACTGTGTGTATGGTCCACCAGGTACTGTGTGTATTAACCTGTGTGTATGGTCCACCAGGTATTGTGTGTGTTAACCTGTGTGTATGGTCAACCAGGTACTGTGTGTATTAACCTGTGTGTATGGTCCACCAGGTACTGTGTGTATGGTCCACCAGGTACTGTGTGTATTAACCTGTGTGTTTGGTCCACCAGGTACTGTGTGAATTAACCTGTGTGTATGGTCCACCAGGTACTGTGTGTATGGTCCACCAGATACTGTGTGTATGGTCCACCAGATACTGTGTGTTTTAACCTGTGTGTATGTTCCACCAGGTACTGTGTGTATGGTCCACCAGATACTGTGTGTGTTAACCTGTGTGTATGGTCCTCCAGGTACTGTGTGTATTAACCTGTGTGTATGGTCCACCAGTTACTGTGTGTGTTAACCTGTGTGTATGGTCCACCAGGTACTGTGTGTATTAACCTGTGTGTATGGTCCTCCAGGTATTGTGTGTCTTAACCTGTGTGTATTGTCCTCGAGGTACTGTGTGTATTAACCTGTGTTTATGGTCCTCCAGGTACTGTGTGTATGGTCCACCAGGTACTGTGTGTATTAACCTGTGTGTATGGTCCACCAGGTACTGTGTGTATTAACCTGTGTGTATGGTCCACCAGGTGCTGTGTGTTTTAACCTGTGTGTATGGTCCACCAGGTGCTGTGTGTGTTAAGCTGTGTTTATGGTCCACCAGGTACTGTGTGTATGGTCCACCAGGTACTGTGTGTATTAACCTGTGTGTATGGTCCACCAGGTACTGTGTGTATTAACCTGTGTGTATGGTCCACCAGGTGCTGTGTGTTTTAACCTGTGTGTATGGTCCACCAGGTACTGTGTGTATTAACCTGTGTGTATGTTCCACCAGGTACTGTGTGTGTTAACCTGTGTGTATGGGCCACCAGGTACTGTGTGTATGAACCTGTGTGTATGTCCACCAGGTACGGTGTGTATGGTCCACCAGGTACTGTGTGTATTAACCTGTGTGTATGGTCCACCAGGTACTGTGTGTATTAACCTGTCTGTATTGTCCACCAGGTACTGTGTGTATTAACCTGTGTGTAAGGTCCACCAGGTGCAGTGTGTGGTCCACCAGGTACTGTGTGTGTTAACCTGTGTGTATGGTCCACCAGGTGCTGTGTGTGTTAACCTGTGTGTGTGGTCCACCAGGTACTGTGTGTGTGGTCCACCAGGTACTGTGTGTATGGTCCACCAGGTACTGTGTGTATGGTCCACCAGGTACTGTGTGTGTTAACCTGTGTGTATGTTCCACCAGGTACTGTGTGTGTTAACCTGTGTGTATGGTCCTCCAGGTACTGTGTGTGTTAACCTGTGTGTATGGTCCTCCAGGTACTGTGTGTATTAACCTGTGTGTATGGTCCTCCAGGTACTGTGTGTATTAACCTGTGTGTATGGTCCACCAGGTACTGTGTGTATTAACCTGTGTGTATGGTCCTCCAGGTTCTGTGTGTATTAACCTGTGTGTATGGTCCACCAGGTACTGTGTGTATTAACCTGTGTGTATGGTCCACCAGGTACTGTGTGTATGGTCCACCAGGTACTGTGTGTATTAACCTGTGTGTATGGTCCACCAGGTACTGTGTGTATTAACCTGTGTGTATGGTCCTCCAGGTACTGTGTGTGTTAACCTGTGTGTATGGTCCTCCAGGTACTGTGTGTATTAACCTGTGTGTATGGTCCTCCAGGTACTGTGTGTATTAACCTGTGTGTATGGTCCTCCAGGTACTGTGTGTGTTAACCTGTGTGTATGGTCCTCCAGGTACTGTGTGTATTAACCTGTGTGTATGGTCCTCCAGGTACTGTGTGTGTTAACCTGTGTGTATGGTCCACCAGGTACTGTGTGTATGGTCCACCAGGTACTGTGTGTATTAACCTGTGTGTATGGTCCACCAGGTACTGTGTGTATTAACCTGTGTGTATGGTCCACCAGGTACTGTGTGTATTAACCTGTGTGTATGTCCACCAGGTACTGTGTGTATGGTCCACCAGGTACTGTGTGTATTAACCTGTGTGTATGGTCCACCAGGTACTGTGTGTGTTAACCTGTGTGTATGGTCCACCAGGTACTGTGTGTGTTAACCTGTGTTTATGGTCCTTCAGGTACTGTGTGTATGGTCCACCAGGTACTGTGTGTATGGTCCACTAGGTAATGTGTGTGTTAACCTGTGTGTATGGTCCACCAGGTACTGTGTGTATTAACCTGTGTGTATGGTCCACCAGGTACTGTGTGTATTAACCTGTGTGTATGGTCCACCAGGTACTGTGTGTATGGTCCACCAGGTACTGTGTGTGTTAACCTGTGTGTATGGTCCACCAGGTACTGTGTGTATTAACCTGTGTGTATGGTACACCAGGTACTGTGTGTATTAACCTGTGTGTATGGTCCACCAGGTACTGTGTGTATGGTCCACCAGGTACTGTGTTTGTTAACCTGTGTGTATGGTCCACCAGGTACTGTGTGTATGGTCCACCAAGGACTGTGTGTGGTCCACCAGGTACTGTGTGTATTAACCTGTGTGTATGGTCCACCAGGTACTGTGTGTATTAACCTGTGTGTATGGTCCACCAGGTACTGTGTGTATTAACCTGTGTGTATGGTCCACCAGGTACTGTGTGTGTTAACCTGTGTGTGTGGTCCACCACGTACTGTGTGTATTAACCTGTGTGTGTGGTCCACCACGTACTGTGTGTATTAACCTGTGTGTATGGTCCACCAAGTACTGTGTGTATTAACCTGTGTGTATGGTCCACCAGGTACTGTGTGTATGGTCCACCAGGTACTGTGTTTGTTAACCTGTGTGTATGGTCCACCAGGTACTGTGTGTATGGTCCACCAATGACTGTGTGTGGTCCACCAGGTACTGTGTGTATTAACCTGTGTGTATGGTCCACCAGGTACTGTGTGTATTAACCTGTGTGAATGTCCACAAGGTACTGTGTGTGTTAACCTGTGTGTATGGTCCACCAGGTACTGTGTGTGTTAACCTGTGTGTGTGGTCCACCACGTACTGTGTGTATTAACCTGTGTGTATGGTCCACCAGGTACTGTGTGTATTAACCTGTGTGTATGGTCCACCAGGTACTGTGTGTATTAACCTGTGTGAATGTCCACCAGGTACTGTGTGTGTTAACCTGTGTGTATGGTCCACCAGGTACTGTGTGTGTTAACCTGTGTGTATGGTCCACCAGGTACTGTGTGTATTAACCTGTGTGTATGGTCCACCAGGTACTGTGTGTATTAACCTGTGTGTATGGTCCACCAGGTACTGTGTGTATGGTCCACCAGGTACTGTGTGTATTAACCTGTGTGTATGGTCCTCCAGGTATTGTGTGTCTTAACCTGTGTGTATGGTCCTCCAGGTACTGTGTGTCTTAACCTGTGTGTATGGTCCTCCAGGTACTGTGTGTATTAACCTGTGTGTATGGTCCACCAGGTACTGTGTGTGTTAACCTGTGTGTATGGTCCACCAGGTACTGTGTGTATTAACCTGTGTGTATGGTCCACCAGGTACTGTGTGTATGGTCCACCAGGTACTGTGTGTATTAACCTGTGTGTATGGTCCACCAGGTACTGTGTGTGTTAACCTGTGTGTATGTTCCACCAGGTACTGTGTTTGTTAACCTGTGTGTATGGTACACCAGGTACTGTGTGTATTAACCTGTGTGTATGGTCCACCAGGTACTGTGTGTGTTAACCTGTGTGTATGGTCCACCAGGTACTGTGTGTATTAACCTGTGTGTATGGTCCACCAGGTACTGTGTGTATTAACCTGTGTGTATGGTCCACCAGGTGCTGTGTGTGGTCCACCAGGTACTGTGTGTGTAAACCAGTGTGTATGGTCCACCAGGTACTGTGTGTATGGTCTACCAGGTACTGTGTGTATGGTCCACCAGGTACTGTGTGTATTAACCTGTGTGTATGGTCCACCAGGTATTGTGTGTGTTAACCTGTGTGTATGGTCAACCAGGTACTGTGTGTATTAACCTGTGTGTATGGTCCACCAGGTACTGTGTGTATGGTCCACCAGGTACTGTGTGTATTAACCTGTGTGTTTGGTCCACCAGGTACTGTGTGAATTAACCTGTGTGTATGGTCCACCAGGTACTGTGTGTATGGTCCACCAGATACTGTGTGTATGGTCCACCAGATACTGTGTGTTTTAACCTGTGTGTATGTTCCACCAGGTACTGTGTGTATGGTCCACCAGATACTGTGTGTGTTAACCTGTGTGTATGGTCCTCCAGGTACTGTGTGTATTAACCTGTGTGTATGGTCCACCAGTTACTGTGTGTGTTAACCTGTGTGTATGGTCCACCAGGTACTGTGTGTATTAACCTGTGTGTATGGTCCTCCAGGTATTGTGTGTCTTAACCTGTGTGTATGGTCCTCGAGGTACTGTGTGTATAAACCTGTGTTTATGGTCCTCCAGGTACTGTGTGTATGGTCCACCAGGTACTGTGTGTATTAACCTGTGTGTATGGTCCACCAGGTACTGTGTGTATTAACCTGTGTGTATGGTCCACCAGGTGCTGTGTGTTTTAACCTGTGTGTATGGTCCACCAGGTGCTGTGTGTGTTAAGCTGTGTTTATGGTCCACCAGGTACTGTGTGTATGGTCCACCAGGTACTGTGTGTATTAACCTGTGTGTATGCTCCACCAGGTACTGTGTGTATTAACCTGTGTGTATGGTCCACCAGGTGCTGTGTGTTTTAACCTGTGTGTATGGTCCACCAGGTACTGTGTGTATTAACCTGTGTGTATGTTCCACCAGGTACTGTGTGTGTTAACCTGTGTGTATGGGCCACCAGGTACTGTGTGTATGAACCTGTGTGTATGTCCACCAGGTACGGTGTGTATGGTCCACCAGGTACTGTGTGTATTAACCTGTGTGTATGGTCCACCATGTACTGTGTGTATTAACCTGTGTGAATGTCCACCAGGTACTGTGTGTGTTAACCTGTGTGTATGGTCCACCAGGTACTGTGTGTGTTAACCTGTGTGTATGGTCCACCAGGTACTGTGTGTATTAACCTGTGTGTATGGTCCACCAGGTACTGTGTGTATTAACCTGTGTGTATGGTCCACCAGGTACTGTGTGTATGGTCCACCAGGTACTGTGTGTATTAACCTGTGTGTATGGTCCTCCAGGTATTGTGTGTCTTAAACTGTGTGTATGGTCCTCCAGGTACTGTGTGTATTAACCTGTGTGTATGGTCCACCAGGTACTGTGTGTGTTAACCTGTGTGTATGGTCCACCAGGTACTGTGTGTATTAACCTGTGTGTATGGTCCACCAGGTACTGTGTGTATGGTCCACCAGGTACTGTGTGTATTAACCTGTGTGTATGGTCCACCAGGTACTGTGTGTGTTAACCTGTGTGTATAGTCCACCAGGTACTATGTTTGTTAACCTGTGTGTATGGTACACCAGGTACTGTGTGTATTAACCTGTGTGTATGGTCCACCAGGTACTGTGTGTGTTAACCTGTGTGTATGGTCCACCAGGTACTGTGTGTATTAACCTGTGTGTATGGTCCACCAGGTACTGTGTGTATTAACCTGTGTGTATGGTCCACCAGGTGCTGTGTGTGGTCCACCAGGTACTGTGTGTGTAAACCAGTGTGTATGGTCCACCAGGTACTGTGTGTGTTAACCTGTGTGTATGGTCCACCAGGTACTGTGTGTATGGTCTACCAGGTACTGTGTGGATGGTCCACCAGGTACTGTGTGTATTAACCTGTGTGTATGGTCCACCAGGTATTGTGTGTGTTAACCTGTGTGTATGGTCAACCAGGTACTGTGTGTATTAACCTGTGTGTATGGTCCACCAGGTACTGTGTGTATGGTCCACCAGGTACTGTGTGTATTAACCTGTGTGTTTGGTCCACCAGGTACTGTGTGAATTAACCTGTGTGTATGGTCCACCAGGTACTGTGTGTATGGTCCACAAGATACTGTGTGTATGGTCCACCAGATACTGTGTGTTTTAACCTGTGTGTATGTTCCACCAGGTACTGTGTGTATGGTCCACCAGATACTGTGTGTGTTAACCTGTGTGTATGGTCCTCCAGGTACTGTGTGTATTAACCTGTGTGTATGGTCCACCAGTTACTGTGTGTGTTAACCTGTGTGTATGGTCCACCAGGTACTGTGTGTATTAACCTGTGTGTATGGTCCTCCAGGTATTGTGTGTCTTAACCTGTGTGTATGGTCCTCGAGGTGCTGTGTGTATTAACCTGTGTTTATGGTCCTCCAGGTACTGTGTGTATGGTCCACCAGGTACTGTGTGTATTAACCTGTGTGTATGGTCCACCAGGTACTGTGTGTATTAACCTGTGTGTAGGGTCCACCAGGTGCTGTGTGTTTTAACCTGTGTGTATGGTCCACCAGGTGCTGTGTGTGTTAAGCTGTGTTTATGGTCCACCAGGTACTGTGTGTATGGTCCACCAGGTACTGTGTGTATTAACCTGTGTGTATGGTCCACCAGGTACTGTGTGTATTAACCTGTGTGTATGGTCCACCAGGTGCTGTGTGTTTTAACCTGTGTGTATGGTCCACCAGGTACTGTGTGTATTAACCTGTGTGTATGGTCCACCAGGTACTGTGTGTATTAACCTGTGTGTATGTTCCACCAGGTACTGTGTGTGTTAACCTGTGTGTATGGGCCACCAGGTACTGTGTGTATGAACCTGTGTGTATGTCCACCAGGTACTGTGTGTATGGTCCACCAGGTACTGTGTGTATTAACCTGTGTGTATGGTCCACCATGTACTGTGTGTATGGTCCACCAGGTGCTGTGTGTGTTAACCTGTGTGTATGGTCCACCAGGTACTGTGTGTATTAACCTGTGTGTTTGGTCCACAAGGTACTGTGTGAATTAACCTGTGTGTATGGTCCACCAGGTACTGTGTGTATTAACCTGTGTGTATGGTCCACCAGGTACTGTGTGTGTTAACCTGTGTGTATGGTCCACCAGGTACTGTGTGTATTAACCTGTGTGTATGGTCCACCAGGTACTGTGTGTATGGTCCACCGGGTGCTGTGTGTATTAACCTGTGTGTATGGTCCACCAGGTACTGTGTGTATTAACCTGTGTGTATGGTCCACCATGTACTGTGTGTGTTAACCTGTGTGTATGGTCCACCAGGTACTGTGTGTATGGTCCACCAGGTGCTGTGTGTGTTAACCTGTGTGTATGGTCCACCAGGTACTGTGTGTATTAACCTGTGTGTATGGTCCACCAGGTACTGTGTGTGTTAACCTGTGTCTATGGTCCACCAGGTACTGTGTGTGTTAACCTGTGTGTATGGTACACCAGGTACTGTGTGTATTAACCTGTGTGTATGGTCCACCAGGTACTGTGTGTGTTAACCTGTGTGTGTGGTCCACCACGTACTGTGTGTATTAACCTGTGTGAATGTCCACCAGGTACTGTGTGTGTTAACCTGTGTGTATGGTCCACCAGGTACTGTGTGTGTTAACCTGTGTGTATGGTCCACCAGGTACTGTGTGTATTAACCTGTGTGTATGGTCCACAAGGTACTGTGTGTATTAACCTGTGTGTATGGTCCACCAGGTACCGTGTGTATGGTCCACCAGGTACTGTGTGTATTAACCTGTGTGTATGGTCCTCCAGGTACTGTGTGTCTTAACCTGTGTGTATGGTCCTCCAGGTACTGTGTGTATTAACCTGTGTGTATGGTCCTCCAGGTACTGTGTGTATTAACCTGTGTGTATGGTCCTCCAGGTACTGTGTGTCTTAACCTGTGTGAATGTCCACCACGTAGTGTTTGTGTTTACCTGTGTTTATGGTCCACCAGGTACTGTGTGTATGGTCCACCAGGTACTGTGTGTATTAACCCTAGTGTATGGTCCACCAGGTACTGTGTGTATTAACCTGTGTGTATGGTCCACCAGGTACTGTGTGTATTAACCTGTGTGTATGGTCCACCAGGTACTGTGTGTATTAACCTGTGTGTATGGTCCACCAGGTGCTGTGTGTGTTAACCTGTGTGTATGGTCCACCAGGTACTGTGTGTATTAACCTGTGTGTATGGTCCACCAGGTACTGTGTGTATGGTCCACCAGGTACTGTGTGTGTTAACCTGTGTGTATGGTCCACCAGGTACTGTGTGTATTAACCTGTGTGTATGGTCCACCAGATACTGTGTGTGTTAGCCTGTGTGTATGGTCCACCAGGTACTGTGTGTATGGTCCACCAGGTTCTGTGTGTGGTCCACCAGGTACTGTGTGTGTTAACCTGTGTGTATGGTCCACCAGGTACTGTGTGTATTAACCTGTGTGTATGGTCCACCAGGTACTGTGTGTGTTAACCTGTGTGTGTGGTCCACCAGGTACTGTGTGTATTAACCTGTGTGTGTGGTCCACCAGGTACTGTGTGTATTAACCTGTGTGAATGTCCACCAGGTACTGTGTGTGTTAACCTGTGTGTATGGTCCACCAGGTACTGTGTGTGTTAACCTGTGTGTATGGTCCACCAGGTAATGTGTGTATTAACCTGTGTGTATGGTCCACCAGGTACTGTGTGTATTAACCTGTGTGTATGGTCCACCGGGTACTGTGTGTATGGTCCACCAGGTACTGTGTGTATTAACCTGTGTGTATGGTCCACCAGGTACTGTGTGTGTTAACCTGTGTGTGTGGTCCACCAGGTACTGTGTGTATTAACCTGTGTGTATGGTCCACCATGTACTGTGTGTATTAACCTGTGTGAATGTCCACCAGGTACTGTGTGTGTTAACCTGTGTGTATGGTCCACCAGGTACTGTGTGTGTTAACCTGTGTGTATGGTCCACCAGGTACTGTGTGTATTAACCTGTGTGTATGGTCCACCAGGTACTGTGTGTATTAACCTGTGTGTATGGTCCACCAGGTACTGTGTGTATGGTCCACCAGGTACTGTGTGTATTAACCTGTGTGTATGGTCCTCCAGGTATTGTGTGTCTTAAACTGTGTGTATGGTCCTCCAGGTACTGTGTGTATTAACCTGTGTGTATGGTCCACCAGGTACTGTGTGTGTTAACCTGTGTGTATGGTCCACCAGGTACTGTGTGTATTAACCTGTGTGTATGGTCCACCAGGTACTGTGTGTATGGTCCACCAGGTACTGTGTGTATTAACCTGTGTGTATGGTCCACCAGGTACTGTGTGTGTTAACCTGTGTGTATAGTCCACCAGGTACTATGTTTGTTAACCTGTGTGTATGGTACACCAGGTACTGTGTGTATTAACCTGTGTGTATGGTCCACCAGGTACTGTGTGTGTTAACCTGTGTGTATGGTCCACCAGGTACTGTGTGTATTAACCTGTGTGTATGGTCCACCAGGTACTGTGTGTATTAACCTGTGTGTATGGTCCACCAGGTGCTGTGTGTGGTCCACCAGGTACTGTGTGTGTAAACCAGTGTGTATGGTCCACCAGGTACTGTGTGTGTTAACCTGTGTGTATGGTCCACCAGGTACTGTGTGTATGGTCTACCAGGTACTGTGTGGATGGTCCACCAGGTACTGTGTGTATTAACCTGTGTGTATGGTCCACCAGGTATTGTGTGTGTTAACCTGTGTGTATGGTCAACCAGGTACTGTGTGTATTAACCTGTGTGTATGGTCCACCAGGTACTGTGTGTATGGTCCACCAGGTACTGTGTGTATTAACCTGTGTGTTTGGTCCACCAGGTACTGTGTGAATTAACCTGTGTGTATGGTCCACCAGGTACTGTGTGTATGGTCCACAAGATACTGTGTGTATGGTCCACCAGATACTGTGTGTGTTAACCTGTGTGTATGGTCCTCCAGGTACTGTGTGTATTAACCTGTGTGTATGGTCCACCAGTTACTGTGTGTGTTAACCTGTGTGTATGGTCCACCAGGTACTGTGTGTATTAACCTGTGTGTATGGTCCTCCAGGTATTGTGTGTCTTAACCTCTGTGTATGGTCCTCGAGGTGCTGTGTGTATTAACCTGTGTTTATGGTCCTCCAGGTACTGTGTGTATGGTCCACCAGGTACTGTGTGTATTAACCTGTGTGTATGGTCCACCAGGTACTGTGTGTATTAACCTGTGTGTAGGGTCCACCAGGTGCTGTGTGTTTTAACCTGTGTGTATGGTCCACCAGGTGCTGTGTGTGTTAAGCTGTGTTTATGGTCCACCAGGTACTGTGTGTATGGTCCACCAGGTACTGTGTGTATTAACCTGTGTGTATGGTCCACCAGGTACTGTGTGTATTAACCTGTGTGTATGGTCCACCAGGTGCTGTGTGTTTTAACCTGTGTGTATGGTCCACCAGGTACTGTGTGTATTAACCTGTGTGTATGGTCCACCAGGTACTGTGTGTATTAACCTGTGTGTATGTTCCACCAGGTACTGTGTGTGTTAACCTGTGTGTATGGGCCACCAGGTACTGTGTGTATGAACCTGTGTGTATGTCCACCAGGTACTGTGTGTATGGTCCACCAGGTACTGTGTGTATTAACCTGTGTGTATGGTCCACCATGTACTGTGTGTATGGTCCACCAGGTGCTGTGTGTGTTAACCTGTGTGTATGGTCCACCAGGTACTGTGTGTATTAACCTGTGTGTTTGGTCCACAAGGTACTGTGTGAATTAACCTGTGTGTATGGTCCACCAGGTACTGTGTGTATTAACCTGTGTGTATGGTCCACCAGGTACTGTGTGTGTTAACCTGTGTGTATGGTCCACCAGGTACTGTGTGTATTAACCTGTGTGTATGGTCCACCAGGTACTGTGTGTATGGTCCACCGGGTGCTGTGTGTATTAACCTGTGTGTATGGTCCACCAGGTACTGTGTGTATTAACCTGTGTGTATGGTCCACCATGTACTGTGTGTGTTAACCTGTGTGTATGGTCCACCAGGTACTGTGTGTATGGTCCACCAGGTGCTGTGTGTGTTAACCTGTGTGTATGGTCCACCAGGTACTGTGTGTATTAACCTGTGTGTATGGTCCACCAGGTACTGTGTGTGTTAACCTGTGTCTATGGTCCACCAGGTACTGTGTGTGTTAACCTGTGTGTATGGTACACCAGGTACTGTGTGTATTAACCTGTGTGTATGGTCCACCAGGTACTGTGTGTGTTAACCTGTGTGTGTGGTCCACCACGTACTGTGTGTATTAACCTGTGTGAATGTCCACCAGGTACTGTGTGTGTTAACCTGTGTGTATGGTCCACCAGGTACTGTGTGTGTTAACCTGTGTGTATGGTCCACCAGGTACTGTGTGTATTAACCTGTGTGTATGGTCCACAAGGTACTGTGTGTATTAACCTGTGTGTATGGTCCACCAGGTACCGTGTGTATGGTCCACCAGGTACTGTGTGTATTAACCTGTGTGTATGGTCCTCCAGGTACTGTGTGTCTTAACCTGTGTGTATGGTCCTCCAGGTACTGTGTGTATTAACCTGTGTGTATGGTCCTCCAGGTACTGTGTGTATTAACCTGTGTGTATGGTCCTCCAGGTACTGTGTGTCTTAACCTGTGTGAATGTCCACCACGTAGTGTTTGTGTTTACCTGTGTTTATGGTCCACCAGGTACTGTGTGTATGGTCCACCAGGTACTGTGTGTATTAACCCTAGTGTATGGTCCACCAGGTACTGTGTGTATTAACCTGTGTGTATGGTCCACCAGGTACTGTGTGTATTAACCTGTGTGTATGGTCCACCAGGTACTGTGTGTATTAACCTGTGTGTATGGTCCACCAGGTGCTGTGTGTGTTAACCTGTGTGTATGGTCCACCAGGTACTGTGTGTATTAACCTGTGTGTATGGTCCACCAGGTACTGTGTGTATGGTCCACCAGGTACTGTGTGTGTTAACCTGTGTGTATGGTCCACCAGGTACTGTGTGTATTAACCTGTGTGTATGGTCCACCAGATACTGTGTGTGTTAGCCTGTGTGTATGGTCCACCAGGTACTGTGTGTATGGTCCACCAGGTTCTGTGTGTGGTCCACCAGGTACTGTGTGTGTTAACCTGTGTGTATGGTCCACCAGGTACTGTGTGTATTAACCTGTGTGTATGGTCCACCAGGTACTGTGTGTGTTAACCTGTGTGTGTGGTCCACCAGGTACTGTGTGTATTAACCTGTGTGTGTGGTCCACCAGGTACTGTGTGTATTAACCTGTGTGAATGTCCACCAGGTACTGTGTGTGTTAACCTGTGTGTATGGTCCACCAGGTACTGTGTGTGTTAACCTGTGTGTATGGTCCACCAGGTAATGTGTGTATTAACCTGTGTGTATGGTCCACCAGGTACTGTGTGTATTAACCTGTGTGTATGGTCCACCGGGTACTGTGTGTATGGTCCACCAGGTACTGTGTGTATTAACCTGTGTGTATGGTCCTCCAGGTACTGTGTGTCTTAACCTGTGTGTATGGTCCTCCAGGTACTGTGTGTATTAACCTGTGTGTATGGTCCTCCAGGTACTGTGTGTGTTAACCTGTGTTTATGGTCCACCAGGTACTGTGTGTATGGTCCACCAGGTACTGTGTGTATTAACCTGTGTGTATGGTCCACCAGGTACTGTGTGTATTAACCTGTGTGTATGGTCCACCAGGTACTGTGTGTGTTAACCTGTGTGTATGGTCCACCAGGTACTGTGTGTATTAACCTGTGTGTATGTCCACCAGGTACTGTGTGTATGGTCCACCAGGTACTGTGTGTATTAACCTGTGTGTATGGTCCACCAGGTACCGTGTGTATGGTCCACCAGGTGCTGTGTGTGTTAACCTGTGTGTATGGTGCACCAGGTACTGTGTGTATTAACCCTAGTGTATGGTCCACCAGGTACTGTGTGTATTAACCTGTGTGTATGGTCCACCAGGTAGTGTGTGTATTAACCTGTGTGTATGGTCCACCAGGTGCTGTGTGTTTTAACCTGTGTGTATGGTCCACCAGGTACTGTGTGTATTAACCTGTGTGTATGGTCCTCCAGGTACTGTGTGTCTTAACCTGTGTGAATGTCCACCAGGTACTGTGTGTGTTAACCTGTGTTTATGGTCCACCAGGTACTGTGTGTATGGTCCACCAGGTACTGTGTGTATTAACCTGTGTGTATGGGCCTCCAGGTACTGTGTGTCTTAACCTGTGTGTATGGTCCTCCAGGTACTGTGTGTATTAACCTGTGTGTATGGTCCTCCAGGTACTGTGTGTATTAACCTGTGTGTATGGTCCACCAGGTACTGTGTGTGTTAACCTGTGTGTATGGTCCACCAGGTACTGTGTGTATTAACCTGTGTGTATGGTCCACCAGGTACTGTGTGTATGGTCCACCAGTTACTGTGTGTGTTAACCTGTGTGTATGGTCCACCAGGTACTGTGTGTATTAACCTGTGTGTATGGTCCTCCAGGTATTGTGTGTCTTAACCTGTGTGTATGGTCCTCGAGGTACTGTGTGTATTAACCTGTGTTTATGGTCCTCCAGGTACTGTGTGTATGGTCCACCAGGTACTGTGTGTATTAACCTGTGTGTATGGTCCACCAGGTACTGTGTGTATTAACCTGTGTGTAGGGTCCACCAGGTGCTGTGTGTTTTAACCTGTGTGTATGGTCCACCAGGTGCTGTGTGTGTTAAGCTGTGTTTATGGTCCACCAGGTACTGTGTGTATGGTCCACCAGGTACTGTGTGTATTAACCTGTGTGTATGGTCCACCAGGTACTGTGTGTATTAACCTGTGTGTATGGTCCACCAGGTGCTGTGTGTTTTAACCTGTGTGTATGTTCCACCAGGTACTGTGTGTGTTAACCTGTGTGTATGGGCCACCAGGTACTGTGTGTATGAACCTGTGTGTATGTCCACCAGGTACTGTGTGTATGGTCCACCAGGTACTGTGTGTATTAACCTGTGTGTATGGTCCACCATGTACTGTGTGTATGGTCCACCAGGTGCTGTGTGTGTTAACCTGTGTGTATGGTCCACCAGGTACTGTGTGTATTAACCTGTGTGTTTGGTCCACAAGGTACTGTGTGAATTAACCTGTGTGTATGGTCCACCAGGTACTGTGTGTATTAACCTGTGTGTATGGTCCACCAGGTACTGTGTGTGTTAACCTGTGTGTATGGTCCACCAGGTACTGTGTGTATTAACCTGTGTGTATGGTCCACCAGGTACTGTGTGTATGGTCCACCGGGTGCTGTGTGTATTAACCTGTGTGTATGGTCCACCAGGTACTGTGTGTATTAACCTGTGTGTATGGTCCACCATGTACTGTGTGTGTTAACCTGTGTGTATGGTCCACCAGGTACTGTGTGTATGGTCCACCAGGTGCTGTGTGTGTTAACCTGTGTGTATGGTCCACCAGGTACTGTGTGTGTTAACCTGTGTGTATGGTCCACCAGGTACTGTGTGTGTTAACCTGTGTGTATGGTACACCAGGTACTGTGTGTATTAACCTGTGTGTATGGTCCTCCAGGTACTGTGTGTGTTAACCTGTGTTTATGGTCCACCAGGTACTGTGTGTATGGTCCACCAGGTACTGTGTGTATTAACCTGTGTGTATGGTCCACCAGGTACTGTGTGTATTAACCTGTGTGTATGGTCCACCAGGTACTGTGTGTGTTAACCTGTGTCTATGGTCCACCAGGTACTGTGTGTGTTAACCTGTGTGTATGGTACACCAGGTACTGTGTGTATTAACCTGCGTGTATGGTCCACCAGGTACTGTTTGTGTTAACCTGTGTGTATGGTCCACCAGGTACTGTGTGTATTAACCTGTGTGTATGGTCCACCAGGTACTGTGTGTATTAACCTGTGTGTATGGTCCACCAGGTACTGTGTGTGTTAACCTGTGTGTGTGGTCCACCACGTACTGTGTGTATTAACCTGTGTGAATGTCCACCAGGTACTGTGTGTGTTAACCTGTGTGTATGGTCCACCAGGTACTGTGTGTGTTAACCTGTGTGTATGGTCCACAAGGTACTGTGTGTATTAACCTGTGTGTATGGTCCACCAGGTACCGTGTGTATGGTCCACCAGGTACTGTGTGTATTAACCTGTGTGTATGGTCCTCCAGGTACTGTGTGTCTTAACCTGTGTGTATGGTCCTCCAGGTACTGTGTGTCTTAACCTGTGTGAATGTCCACCAGGTAGTGTTTGTGTTTACCTGTGTTTATGGTCCACCAGGTACTGTGTGTATGGTCCACCAGGTACTGTGTGTATTAACCCTAGTGTATGGTCCACCAGGTACTGTGTGTATTAACCTGTGTGTATGGTCCACCAGGTACTGTGTGTATTAACCTGTGTGTATGGTCCACCATGTGCTGTGTGTTTTAACCTGTGTGTATGGTCCACCAGGTACTGTGTGTATTAACCTGTGTGTATGGTCCTCCAGGTACTGTGTGTCTTAACCTGTGTTTATGGTCCACCAGGTACTGTGTGTATGGTCCACCAGGTACTGTGTGTATTAACCCTAGTGTATGGTCCACCAGGTACTGTGTGTATTAACCTGTGTGTATGGTCCACCAGGTACTGTGTGTATTAACCTGTGTGTATGGTCCACCAGGTACTGTGTGTATTAACCTGTGTGTATGGTCCACCAGGTACTGTGTGTATTAACCTGTGTGTATGGTCCACCAGGTGCTGTGTGTGTTAACCTGTGTGTATGGTCCACCAGGTACTGTGTGTATTAACCTGTGTGTATGGTCCACCAGGTACTGTGTGTATGGTCCACCAGGTACTGTGTGTGTTAACCTGTGTGTATGGTCCACCAGGTACTGTGTGTATTAACCTGTGTGTATGGTCCACCAGATACTGTGTGTGTTAGCCTGTGTGTATGGTCCACCAGGTACTGTGTGTATGGTCCACCAGGTTCTGTGTGTGGTCCACCAGGTACTGTGTGTGTTAACCTGTGTGTATGGTCCACCAGGTACTGTGTGTATTAACCTGTGTGTATGGTCCACCAGGTACTGTGTGTGTTAACCTGTGTGTGTGGTCCACCAGGTACTGTGTGTATTAACCTGTGTGTGTGGTCCACCAGGTACTGTGTGTATTAACCTGTGTGAATGTCCACCAGGTACTGTGTGTATGGTCCACCAGGTACTGTGTGTATTAACCTGTGTGTATGGTCCACCATGTACTGTGTGTATGGTCCACCAGGTGCTGTGTGTGTTAACCTGTGTGTATGGTCCACCAGGTACTGTGTGTATTAACCTGTGTGTTTGGTCCACAAGGTACTGTGTGAATTAACCTGTGTGTATGGTCCACCAGGTACTGTGTGTATTAACCTGTGTGTATGGTCCACCAGGTACTGTGTGTGTTAACCTGTGTGTATGGTCCACCAGGTACTGTGTGTATTAACCTGTGTGTATGGTCCACCAGGTACTGTGTGTATGGTCCACCGGGTGCTGTGTGTATTAACCTGTGTGTATGGTCCACCAGGTACTGTGTGTATTAACCTGTGTGTATGGTCCACCATGTACTGTGTGTGTTAACCTGTGTGTATGGTCCACCAGGTACTGTGTGTATGGTCCACCAGGTGCTGTGTGTGTTAACCTGTGTGTATGGTCCACCAGGTACTGTGTGTATTAACCTGTGTGTATGGTCCACCAGGTACTGTGTGTGTTAACCTGTGTCTATGGTCCACCAGGTACTGTGTGTGTTAACCTGTGTGTATGGTACACCAGGTACTGTGTGTATTAACCTGCGTGTATGGTCCACCAGGTACTGTTTGTGTTAACCTGTGTGTATGGTCCACCAGGTACTGTGTGTATTAACCTGTGTGTATGGTCCACCAGGTACTGTGTGTATTAACCTGTGTGTATGGTCCACCAGGTACTGTGTGTGTTAACCTGTGTGTGTGGTCCACCACGTACTGTGTGTATTAACCTGTGTGAATGTCCACCAGGTACTGTGTGTGTTAACCTGTGTGTATGGTCCACCAGGTACTGTGTGTGTTAACCTGTGTGTATGGTCCACCAGGTACTGTGTGTATTAACCTGTGTGTATGGTCCACAAGGTACTGTGTGTATTAACCTGTGTGTATGGTCCACCAGGTACCGTGTGTATGGTCCACCAGGTACTGTGTGTATTAACCTGTGTGTATGGTCCTCCAGGTACTGTGTGTCTTAACCTGTGTGTATGGTCCTCCAGGTACTGTGTGTATTAACCTGTGTGTATGGTCCTCCAGGTACTGTGTGTATTAACCTGTGTGTATGGTCCTCCAGGTACTGTGTGTCTTAACCTGTGTGAATGTCCACCAGGTAGTGTTTGTGTTTACCTGTGTTTATGGTCCACCAGGTACTGTGTGTATGGTCCACCAGGTACTGTGTGTATTAACCCTAGTGTATGGTCCACCAGGTACTGTGTGTATTAACCTGTGTGTATGGTCCACCAGGTACTGTGTGTATTAACCTGTGTGTATGGTCCACCAGGTACTGTGTGTATTAACCTGTGTGTATGGTCCACCAGGTACTGTGTGTATTAACCTGTGTGTATGGTCCACCAGGTACTGTGTGTATGGTCCACCAGGTACTGTGTGTATTAACCTGTGTGTATGGTCCACCAGGTACTGTGTGTATGGTCCACCAGGTACTGTGTGTATTAACCTGTGTGTATGGTCCTCCAGGTACTGTGTGTCTTAACCTGTGTGTATGGTCCTCCAGGTACTGTGTGTATTAACCTGTGTGTATGGTCCTCCAGGTACTGTGTGTGTTAACCTGTGTGTATGGTCCACCAGGTACTGTGTGTATGGTCCACCAGGTACTGTGTGTATTAACCTGTGTGTATGGTCCACCAGGTACTGTGTGTATTAACCTGTGTGTATGGTCCACCATGTACTATGTGTATGGTCCACCAGGTGCTGTGTGTGTTAACCTGTGTGTATGGTCCACCAGGTACTGTGTGTATTAACCTGTGTGTTTGGTCCACAAGCTACTGTGTGAATTAACCTGTGTGTATGGTCCACCAGGTACTGTGTGTATTAACCTGTGTGTATGGTCCACCAGGTACTGTGTGTGTTAACCTGTGTGTATGGTCCACCAGGTACTGTGTGTATTAACCTGTGTGTATGGTCCACCAGGTACTGTGTGTGTTAACCTGTGTGTGTGGTCCACCAGGTACTGTGTGTATTAACCTGTGTGTGTGGTCCACCAGGTACTGTGTGTATTAACCTGTGTGAATGTCCACCAGGTACTGTGTGTGTTAACCTGTGTGTATGGTCCACCAGGTACTGTGTGTGTTAACCTGTGTGTATGGTCCACCAGGTACTGTGTGTATTAACCTGTGTGTATGGTCCACCAGGTACTGTGTGTATTAACCTGTGTGTATGGTCCACCAGGTACTGTGTGTATGGTCCACCAGGTACTGTGTGTATTAACCTGTGTGTATGGTCCTCCAGGTACTGTGTGTCTTAACCTGTGTGTATGGTCCTCCAGGTACTGTGTGTATTAACCTGTGTGTATGGTCCTCCAGGTACTGTGTGTGTTAACCTGTGTTTATGGTCCACCAGGTACTGTGTGTATGGTCCACCAGGTACTGTGTGTATTAACCTGTGTGTATGGTCCACCAGGTACTGTGTGTATTAACCTGTGTGTATGGTCCACCAGGTACTGTGTGTGTTAACCTGTGTGTATGGTCCACCAGGTACTGTGTGTATTAACCTGTGTGTATGTCCACCAGGTACTGTGTGTATGGTCCACCAGGTACTGTGTGTATGGTCCACCAGGTACTGTGTTTGTTAACCTGTGTGTATGGTCCACCAGGTACTGTGTGTATGGTCCACCAAGGACTGTGTGTGGTCCACCAGGTACTGTGTGTATTAACCTGTGTGTATGGTCCACCAGGTACTGTGTGTATTAACCTGTGTGTATGGTCCACCAGGTACTGTGTGTATTAACCTGTGTGTATGGTCCACCAGGTACTGTGTGTGTTAACCTGTGTGTGTGGTCCACCACGTACTGTGTGTATTAACCTGTGTGTATGGTCCACCAAGTACGGTGTGTATTAACCTGTGTGTATGGTCCACCAGGTACTGTGTGTATGGTCCACCAGGTACTGTGTTTGTTAACCTGTGTGTATGGTCCACCAGGTACTGTGTGTATGGTCCACCAATGACTGTGTGTGGTCCACCAGGTACTGTGTGTATTAACCTGTGTGTATGGTCCACCAGGTACTGTGTGTATTAACCTGTGTGTATGGTCCACCAGGTACTGTGTGTATTAACCTGTGTGTATGGTCCACCAGGTACTGTGTGTATTAACCTGTGTGTATGGTCCACCAGGTACTGTGTGTATTAACCTGTGTGAATGTCCACAAGGTACTGTGTGTGTTAACCTGTGTGTATGGTCCACCAGGTACTGTGTGTGTTAACCTGTGTGTGTGGTCCACCACGTACTGTGTGTATTAACCTGTGTGTATGGTCCACCAGGTACTGTGTGTATTAACCTGTGTGTATGGTCCACCAGGTACTGTGTGTATTAACCTGTGTGAATGTCCACCAGGTACTGTGTGTGTTAACCTGTGTGTATGGTCCACCAGGTACTGTGTGTGTTAACCTGTGTGTATGGTCCACCAGGTACTGTGTGTATTAACCTGTGTGTATGGTCCACCAGGTACTGTGTGTATTAACCTGTGTGTATGGTCCACCAGGTACTGTGTGTATGGTCCACCAGGTACTGTGTGTATTAACCTGTGTGTATGGTCCTCCAGGTATTGTGTGTCTTAACCTGTGTGTATGGTCCTCCAGGTACTGTGTGTCTTAACCTGTGTGTATGGTCCTCCAGGTACTGTGTGTATTAACCTGTGTGTATGGTCCACCAGGTACTGTGTGTGTTAACCTGTGTGTATGGTCCACCAGGTACTGTGTGTATTAACCTGTGTGTATGGTCCACCAGGTACTGTGTGTATGGTCCACCAGGTACTGTGTGTATTAACCTGTGTGTATGGTCCACCAGGTACTGTGTGTGTTAACCTGTGTGTATGTTCCACCAGGTACTGTGTTTGTTAACCTGTGTGTATGGTACACCAGGTACTGTGTGTATTAACCTGTGTGTATGGTCCACCAGGTACTGTGTGTGTTAACCTGTGTGTATGGTCCACCAGGTACTGTGTGTATTAACCTGTGTGTATGGTCCACCAGGTACTGTGTGTATTAACCTGTGTGTATGGTCCACCAGGTGCTGTGTGTGGTCCACCAGGTACTGTGTGTGTAAACCAGTGTGTATGGTCCACCAGGTACTGTGTGTATGGTCTACCAGGTACTGTGTGTATGGTCCACCAGGTACTGTGTGTATTAACCTGTGTGTATGGTCCACCAGGTATTGTGTGTGTTAACCTGTGTGTATGGTCAACCAGGTACTGTGTGTATTAACCTGTGTGTATGGTCCACCAGGTACTGTGTGTATGGTCCACCAGGTACTGTGTGTATTAACCTGTGTGTTTGGTCCACCAGGTACTGTGTGAATTAACCTGTGTGTATGGTCCACCAGGTACTGTGTGTATGGTCCACCAGATACTGTGTGTATGGTCCACCAGATACTGTGTGTTTTAACCTGTGTGTATGTTCCACCAGGTACTGTGTGTATGGTCCACCAGATACTGTGTGTGTTAACCTGTGTGTATGGTCCTCCAGGTACTGTGTGTATTAACCTGTGTGTATGGTCCACCAGTTACTGTGTGTGTTAACCTGTGTGTATGGTCCACCAGGTACTGTGTGTATTAACCTGTGTGTATGGTCCTCCAGGTATTGTGTGTCTTAACCTGTGTGTATGGTCCTCGAGGTACTGTGTGTATAAACCTGTGTTTATGGTCCTCCAGGTACTGTGTGTATGGTCCACCAGGTACTGTGTGTATTAACCTGTGTGTATGGTCCACCAGGTACTGTGTGTATTAACCTGTGTGTATGGTCCACCAGGTGCTGTGTGTTTTAACCTGTGTGTATGGTCCACCAGGTGCTGTGTGTGTTAAGCTGTGTTTATGGTCCACCAGGTACTGTGTGTATGGTCCACCAGGTACTGTGTGTATTAACCTGTGTGTATGCTCCACCAGGTACTGTGTGTATTAACCTGTGTGTATGGTCCACCAGGTGCTGTGTGTTTTAACCTGTGTGTATGGTCCACCAGGTACTGTGTGTATTAACCTGTGTGTATGTTCCACCAGGTACTGTGTGTGTTAACCTGTGTGTATGGGCCACCAGGTACTGTGTGTATGAACCTGTGTGTATGTCCACCAGGTACGGTGTGTATGGTCCACCAGGTACTGTGTGTATTAACCTGTGTGTATGGTCCACCATGTACTGTGTGTATTAACCTGTGTGAATGTCCACCAGGTACTGTGTGTGTTAACCTGTGTGTATGGTCCACCAGGTACTGTGTGTGTTAACCTGTGTGTATGGTCCACCAGGTACTGTGTGTATTAACCTGTGTGTATGGTCCACCAGGTACTGTGTGTATTAACCTGTGTGTATGGTCCACCAGGTACTGTGTGTATGGTCCACCAGGTACTGTGTGTATTAACCTGTGTGTATGGTCCTCCAGGTATTGTGTGTCTTAAACTGTGTGTATGGTCCTCCAGGTACTGTGTGTATTAACCTGTGTGTATGGTCCACCAGGTACTGTGTGTGTTAACCTGTGTGTATGGTCCACCAGGTACTGTGTGTATTAACCTGTGTGTATGGTCCACCAGGTACTGTGTGTATGGTCCACCAGGTACTGTGTGTATTAACCTGTGTGTATGGTCCACCAGGTACTGTGTGTGTTAACCTGTGTGTATAGTCCACCAGGTACTATGTTTGTTAACCTGTGTGTATGGTACACCAGGTACTGTGTGTATTAACCTGTGTGTATGGTCCACCAGGTACTGTGTGTGTTAACCTGTGTGTATGGTCCACCAGGTACTGTGTGTATTAACCTGTGTGTATGGTCCACCAGGTACTGTGTGTATTAACCTGTGTGTATGGTCCACCAGGTGCTGTGTGTGGTCCACCAGGTACTGTGTGTGTAAACCAGTGTGTATGGTCCACCAGGTACTGTGTGTGTTAACCTGTGTGTATGGTCCACCAGGTACTGTGTGTATGGTCTACCAGGTACTGTGTGGATGGTCCACCAGGTACTGTGTGTATTAACCTGTGTGTATGGTCCACCAGGTATTGTGTGTGTTAACCTGTGTGTATGGTCAACCAGGTACTGTGTGTATTAACCTGTGTGTATGGTCCACCAGGTACTGTGTGTATGGTCCACCAGGTACTGTGTGTATTAACCTGTGTGTTTGGTCCACCAGGTACTGTGTGAATTAACCTGTGTGTATGGTCCACCAGGTACTGTGTGTATGGTCCACAAGATACTGTGTGTATGGTCCACCAGATACTGTGTGTTTTAACCTGTGTGTATGTTCCACCAGGTACTGTGTGTATGGTCCACCAGATACTGTGTGTGTTAACCTGTGTGTATGGTCCTCCAGGTACTGTGTGTATTAACCTGTGTGTATGGTCCACCAGTTACTGTGTGTGTTAACCTGTGTGTATGGTCCACCAGGTACTGTGTGTATTAACCTGTGTGTATGGTCCTCCAGGTATTGTGTGTCTTAACCTGTGTGTATGGTCCTCGAGGTACTGTGTGTATTAACCTGTGTTTATGGTCCTCCAGGTACTGTGTGTATGGTCCACCAGGTACTGTGTGTATTAACCTGTGTGTATGGTCCACCAGGTACTGTGTGTATTAACCTGTGTGTAGGGTCCACCAGGTGCTGTGTGTTTTAACCTGTGTGTATGGTCCACCAGGTGCTGTGTGTGTTAAGCTGTGTTTATGGTCCACCAGGTACTGTGTGTATGGTCCACCAGGTACTGTGTGTATTAACCTGTGTGTATGGTCCACCAGGTACTGTGTGTATTAACCTGTGTGTATGGTCCACCAGGTGCTGTGTGTTTTAACCTGTGTGTATGGTCCACCAGGTACTGTGTGTATTAACCTGTGTGTATGGTCCACCAGGTACTGTGTGTATTAACCTGTGTGTATGTTCCACCAGGTACTGTGTGTGTTAACCTGTGTGTATGGGCCACCAGGTACTGTGTGTATGAACCTGTGTGTATGTCCACCAGGTACTGTGTGTATGGTCCACCAGGTACTGTGTGTATTAACCTGTGTGTATGGTCCACCATGTACTGTGTGTATGGTCCACCAGGTGCTGTGTGTGTTAACCTGTGTGTATGGTCCACCAGGTACTGTGTGTATTAACCTGTGTGTTTGGTCCACAAGGTACTGTGTGAATTAACCTGTGTGTATGGTCCACCAGGTACTGTGTGTATTAACCTGTGTGTATGGTCCACCAGGTACTGTGTGTGTTAACCTGTGTGTATGGTCCACCAGGTACTGTGTGTATTAACCTGTGTGTATGGTCCACCAGGTACTGTGTGTATGGTCCACCGGGTGCTGTGTGTATTAACCTGTGTGTATGGTCCACCAGGTACTGTGTGTATTAACCTGTGTGTATGGTCCACCATGTACTGTGTGTGTTAACCTGTGTGTATGGTCCACCAGGTACTGTGTGTATGGTCCACCAGGTGCTGTGTGTGTTAACCTGTGTGTATGGTCCACCAGGTACTGTGTGTATTAACCTGTGTGTATGGTCCACCAGGTACTGTGTGTGTTAACCTGTGTCTATGGTCCACCAGGTACTGTGTGTGTTAACCTGTGTGTATGGTACACCAGGTACTGTGTGTATTAACCTGTGTGTATGGTCCACCAGGTACTGTGTGTGTTAACCTGTGTGTGTGGTCCACCACGTACTGTGTGTATTAACCTGTGTGAATGTCCACCAGGTACTGTGTGTGTTAACCTGTGTGTATGGTCCACCAGGTACTGTGTGTGTTAACCTGTGTGTATGGTCCACCAGGTACTGTGTGTATTAACCTGTGTGTATGGTCCACAAGGTACTGTGTGTATTAACCTGTGTGTATGGTCCACCAGGTACCGTGTGTATGGTCCACCAGGTACTGTGTGTATTAACCTGTGTGTATGGTCCTCCAGGTACTGTGTGTCTTAACCTGTGTGTATGGTCCTCCAGGTACTGTTTGTATTAACCTGTGTGTATGGTCCTCCAGGTACTGTGTGTATTAACCTGTGTGTATGGTCCTCCAGGTACTGTGTGTCTTAACCTGTGTGAATGTCCACCACGTAGTGTTTGTGTTTACCTGTGTTTATGGTCCACCAGGTACTGTGTGTATGGTCCACCAGGTACTGTGTGTATTAACCCTAGTGTATGGTCCACCAGGTACTGTGTGTATTAACCTGTGTGTATGGTCCACCAGGTACTGTGTGTATTAACCTGTGTGTATGGTCCACCAGGTACTGTGTGTATTAACCTGTGTGTATGGTCCACCAGGTGCTGTGTGTGTTAACCTGTGTGTATGGTCCACCAGGTACTGTGTGTATTAACCTGTGTGTATGGTCCACCAGGTACTGTGTGTATGGTCCACCAGGTACTGTGTGTGTTAACCTGTGTGTATGGTCCACCAGGTACTGTGTGTATTAACCTGTGTGTATGGTCCACCAGATACTGTGTGTGTTAGCCTGTGTGTATGGTCCACCAGGTACTGTGTGTATGGTCCACCAGGTTCTGTGTGTGGTCCACCAGGTACTGTGTGTGTTAACCTGTGTGTATGGTCCACCAGGTACTGTGTGTATTAACCTGTGTGTATGGTCCACCAGGTACTGTGTGTGTTAACCTGTGTGTGTGGTCCACCAGGTACTGTGTGTATTAACCTGTGTGTGTGGTCCACCAGGTACTGTGTGTATTAACCTGTGTGAATGTCCACCAGGTACTGTGTGTGTTAACCTGTGTGTATGGTCCACCAGGTACTGTGTGTGTTAACCTGTGTGTATGGTCCACCAGGTACTGTGTGTATTAACCTGTGTGTATGGTCCACCAGGTACTGTGTGTATTAACCTGTGTGTATGGTCCACCAGGTACTGTGTGTATGGTCCACCAGGTACTGTGTGTATTAACCTGTGTGTATGGTCCTCCAGGTACTGTGTGTCTTAACCTGTGTGTATGGTCCTCCAGGTACTGTGTGTATTAACCTGTGTGTATGGTCCTCCAGGTACTGTGTGTGTTAACCTGTGTTTATGGTCCACCAGGTACTGTGTGTATGGTCCACCAGGTACTGTGTGTATTAACCTGTGTGTATGGTCCACCAGGTACTGTGTGTATTAACCTGTGTGTATGGTCCACCAGGTACTGTGTGTGTTAACCTGTGTGTATGGTCCACCAGGTACTGTGTGTATTAACCTGTGTGTATGTCCACCAGGTACTGTGTGTATGGTCCACCAGGTACTGTGTGTATTAACCTGTGTGTATGGTCCACCAGGTACCGTGTGTATGGTCCACCAGGTGCTGTGTGTGTTAACCTGTGTGTATGGTGCACCAGGTACTGTGTGTATTAACCCTAGTGTATGGTCCACCAGGTACTGTGTGTATTAACCTGTGTGTATGGTCCACCAGGTAGTGTGTGTATTAACCTGTGTGTATGGTCCACCAGGTGCTGTGTGTTTTAACCTGTGTGTATGGTCCACCAGGTACTGTGTGTATTAACCTGTGTGTATGGTCCTCCAGGTACTGTGTGTCTTAACCTGTGTGAATGTCCACCAGGTACTGTGTGTGTTAACCTGTGTTTATGGTCCACCAGGTACTGTGTGTATGGTCCACCAGGTACTGTGTGTATTAACCTGTGTGTATGGGCCTCCAGGTACTGTGTGTCTTAACCTGTGTGTATGGTCCTCCAGGTACTGTGTGTATTAACCTGTGTGTATGGTCCTCCAGGTACTGTGTGTATTAACCTGTGTGTATGGTCCACCAGGTACTGTGTGTGTTAACCTGTGTGTATGGTCCACCAGGTACTGTGTGTATTAACCTGTGTGTATGGTCCACCAGGTACTGTGTGTATGGTCCACCAGTTACTGTGTGTGTTAACCTGTGTGTATGGTCCACCAGGTACTGTGTGTATTAACCTGTGTGTATGGTCCTCCAGGTATTGTGTGTCTTAACCTGTGTGTATGGTCCTCGAGGTACTGTGTGTATTAACCTGTGTTTATGGTCCTCCAGGTACTGTGTGTATGGTCCACCAGGTACTGTGTGTATTAACCTGTGTGTATGGTCCACCAGGTACTGTGTGTATTAACCTGTGTGTAGGGTCCACCAGGTGCTGTGTGTTTTAACCTGTGTGTATGGTCCACCAGGTGCTGTGTGTGTTAAGCTGTGTTTATGGTCCACCAGGTACTGTGTGTATGGTCCACCAGGTACTGTGTGTATTAACCTGTCTGTATGGTCCACCAGGTACTGTGTGTATTAACCTGTGTGTATGGTCCACCAGGTGCTGTGTGTTTTAACCTGTGTGTATGGTCCACCAGGTACTGTGTGTATTAACCTGTGTGTATGTTCCACCAGGTACTGTGTGTGTTAACCTGTGTGTATGGGCCACCAGGTACTGTGTGTATGAACCTGTGTGTATGTCCACCAGGTACTGTGTGTATGGTCCACCAGGTACTGTGTGTATTAACCTGTGTGTATGGTCCACCATGTACTGTGTGTATGGTCCACCAGGTGCTGTGTGTGTTAACCTGTGTGTATGGTCCACCAGGTACTGTGTGTATTAACCTGTGTGTATGGTCCACCAGGTACTGTGTGTATGGTCCACCGGGTGCTGTGTGTATTAACCTGTGTGTATGGTCCACCAGGTACTGTGTGTATTAACCTGTGTGTATGGTCCACCATGTACTGTGTGTGTTAACCTGTGTGTATGGTCCACCAGGTACTGTGTGTATGGTCCACCAGGTGCTGTGTGTGTTAACCTGTGTGTATGGTCCACCAGGTACTGTGTGTGTTAACCTGTGTGTATGGTCCACCAGGTACTGTGTGTGTTAACCTGTGTGTATGGTACACCAGGTACTGTGTGTATTAACCTGTGTGTATGGTCCTCCAGGTACTGTGTGTGTTAACCTGTGTTTATGGTCCACCAGGTACTGTGTGTATGGTCCACCAGGTACTGTGTGTATTAACCTGTGTGTATGGTCCACCAGGTACTGTGTGTATTAACCTGTGTGTATGGTCCACCAGGTACTGTGTGTGTTAACCTGTGTCTATGGTCCACCAGGTACTGTGTGTGTTAACCTGTGTGTATGGTACACCAGGTACTGTGTGTATTAACCTGCGTGTATGGTCCACCAGGTACTGTTTGTGTTAACCTGTGTGTATGGTCCACCAGGTACTGTGCGTATTAACCTGTGTGTATGGTCCACCAGGTACTGTGTGTATTAACCTGTGTGTATGGTCCACCAGGTACTGTGTGTGTTAACCTGTGTGTGTGGTCCACCACGTACTGTGTGTATTAACCTGTGTGAATGTCCACCAGGTACTGTGTGTGTTAACCTGTGTGTATGGTCCACCAGGTACTGTGTGTGTTAACCTGTGTGTATGGTCCACCAGGTACTGTGTGTA
This sequence comes from Salmo salar, assembly GCF_905237065.1. Lineage (NCBI taxonomy): Eukaryota > Metazoa > Chordata > Actinopteri > Salmoniformes > Salmonidae > Salmo > Salmo salar. The sequence goes on along the minus strand of NC_059458.1, from coordinate 47,060,650 downwards.
TTAACCTGTGTGTATGGTCCACAAGGTACTGTGTGTATTAACCTGTGTGTATGGTCCACCAGGTACCGTGTGTATGGTCCACCAGGTACTGTGTGTATTAACCTGTGTGTATGGTCCTCCAGGTACTGTGTGTCTTAACCTGTGTGTATGGTCCTCCAGGTACTGTGTGTCTTAACCTGTGTGAATGTCCACCAGGTAGTGTTTGTGTTTACCTGTGTTTATGGTCCACCAGGTACTGTGTGTATGGTCCACCAGGTACTGTGTGTATTAACCCTAGTGTATGGTCCACCAGGTACTGTGTGTATTAACCTGTGTGTATGGTCCACCAGGTACTGTGTGTATTAACCTGTGTGTATGGTCCACCATGTGCTGTGTGTTTTAACCTGTGTGTATGGTCCACCAGGTACTGTGTGTATTAACCTGTGTGTATGGTCCTCCAGGTACTGTGTGTCTTAACCTGTGTTTATGGTCCACCAGGTACTGTGTGTATGGTCCACCAGGTACTGTGTGTATTAACCCTAGTGTATGGTCCACCAGGTACTGTGTGTATTAACCTGTGTGTATGGTCCACCAGGTACTGTGTGTATTAACCTGTGTGTATGGTCCACCAGGTACTGTGTGTATTAACCTGTGTGTATGGTCCACCAGGTACTGTGTGTATTAACCTGTGTGTATGGTCCACCAGGTGCTGTGTGTGTTAACCTGTGTGTATGGTCCACCAGGTACTGTGTGTATTAACCTGTGTGTATGGTCCACCAGGTACTGTGTGTATGGTCCACCAGGTACTGTGTGTGTTAACCTGTGTGTATGGTCCACCAGGTACTGTGTGTATTAACCTGTGTGTATGGTCCACCAGATACTGTGTGTGTTAGCCTGTGTGTATGGTCCACCAGGTACTGTGTGTATGGTCCACCAGGTTCTGTGTGTGGTCCACCAGGTACTGTGTGTGTTAACCTGTGTGTATGGTCCACCAGGTACTGTGTGTATTAACCTGTGTGTATGGTCCACCAGGTACTGTGTGTGTTAACCTGTGTGTGTGGTCCACCAGGTACTGTGTGTATTAACCTGTGTGTGTGGTCCACCAGGTACTGTGTGTATTAACCTGTGTGAATGTCCACCAGGTACTGTGTGTATGGTCCACCAGGTACTGTGTGTATTAACCTGTGTGTATGGTCCACCATGTACTGTGTGTATGGTCCACCAGGTGCTGTGTGTGTTAACCTGTGTGTATGGTCCACCAGGTACTGTGTGTATTAACCTGTGTGTTTGGTCCACAAGGTACTGTGTGAATTAACCTGTGTGTATGGTCCACCAGGTACTGTGTGTATTAACCTGTGTGTATGGTCCACCAGGTACTGTGTGTGTTAACCTGTGTGTATGGTCCACCAGGTACTGTGTGTATTAACCTGTGTGTATGGTCCACCAGGTACTGTGTGTATGGTCCACCGGGTGCTGTGTGTATTAACCTGTGTGTATGGTCCACCAGGTACTGTGTGTATTAACCTGTGTGTATGGTCCACCATGTACTGTGTGTGTTAACCTGTGTGTATGGTCCACCAGGTACTGTGTGTATGGTCCACCAGGTGCTGTGTGTGTTAACCTGTGTGTATGGTCCACCAGGTACTGTGTGTATTAACCTGTGTGTATGGTCCACCAGGTACTGTGTGTGTTAACCTGTGTCTATGGTCCACCAGGTACTGTGTGTGTTAACCTGTGTGTATGGTACACCAGGTACTGTGTGTATTAACCTGCGTGTATGGTCCACCAGGTACTGTTTGTGTTAACCTGTGTGTATGGTCCACCAGGTACTGTGTGTATTAACCTGTGTGTATGGTCCACCAGGTACTGTGTGTATTAACCTGTGTGTATGGTCCACCAGGTACTGTGTGTGTTAACCTGTGTGTGTGGTCCACCACGTACTGTGTGTATTAACCTGTGTGAATGTCCACCAGGTACTGTGTGTGTTAACCTGTGTGTATGGTCCACCAGGTACTGTGTGTGTTAACCTGTGTGTATGGTCCACCAGGTACTGTGTGTATTAACCTGTGTGTATGGTCCACAAGGTACTGTGTGTATTAACCTGTGTGTATGGTCCACCAGGTACCGTGTGTATGGTCCACCAGGTACTGTGTGTATTAACCTGTGTGTATGGTCCTCCAGGTACTGTGTGTCTTAACCTGTGTGTATGGTCCTCCAGGTACTGTGTGTATTAACCTGTGTGTATGGTCCTCCAGGTACTGTGTGTATTAACCTGTGTGTATGGTCCTCCAGGTACTGTGTGTATGGTCCACCAGGTACTGTGTGTATTAACCCTAGTGTATGGTCCACCAGGTACTGTGTGTATTAACCTGTGTGTATGGTCCACCAGGTACTGTGTGTATTAACCTGTGTGTATGGTCCACCAGGTACTGTGTGTATTAACCTGTGTGTATGGTCCACCAGGTACTGTGTGTATTAACCTGTGTGTATGGTCCACCAGGTACTGTGTGTATGGTCCACCAGGTACTGTGTGTATTAACCTGTGTGTATGGTCCTCCAGGTACTGTGTGTCTTAACCTGTGTGTATGGTCCTCCAGGTACTGTGTGTATTAACCTGTGTGTATGGTCCTCCAGGTACTGTGTGTGTTAACCTGTGTGTATGGTCCACCAGGTACTGTGTGTATGGTCCACCAGGTACTGTGTGTATTAACCTGTGTGTATGGTCCACCAGGTACTGTGTGTATGTTCCACCAGGTACTGTGTGTGTTAACCTGTGTGTATGGGCCACCAGGTACTGTGTGTATGAACCTGTGTGTATGTCCACCAGGTACTGTGTGTATGGTCCACCAGGTACTGTGTGTATTAACCTGTGTGTATGGTCCACCATGTACTATGTGTATGGTCCACCAGGTGCTGTGTGTGTTAACCTGTGTGTATGGTCCACCAGGTACTGTGTGTATTAACCTGTGTGTTTGGTCCACAAGCTACTGTGTGAATTAACCTGTGTGTATGGTCCACCAGGTACTGTGTGTATTAACCTGTGTGTATGGTCCACCAGGTACTGTGTGTGTTAACCTGTGTGTATGGTCCACCAGGTACTGTGTGTATTAACCTGTGTGTATGGTCCACCAGGTACTGTGTGTGTTAACCTGTGTGTGTGGTCCACCAGGTACTGTGTGTATTAACCTGTGTGTGTGGTCCACCAGGTACTGTGTGTATTAACCTGTGTGAATGTCCACCAGGTACTGTGTGTGTTAACCTGTGTGTATGGTCCACCAGGTACTGTGTGTGTTAACCTGTGTGTATGGTCCACCAGGTACTGTGTGTATTAACCTGTGTGTATGGTCCACCAGGTACTGTGTGTATTAACCTGTGTGTATGGTCCACCAGGTACTGTGTGTATGGTCCACCAGGTACTGTGTGTATTAACCTGTGTGTATGGTCCTCCAGGTACTGTGTGTCTTAACCTGTGTGTATGGTCCTCCAGGTACTGTGTGTATTAACCTGTGTGTATGGTCCTCCAGGTACTGTGTGTGTTAACCTGTGTTTATGGTCCACCAGGTACTGTGTGTATGGTCCACCAGGTACTGTGTGTATTAACCTGTGTGTATGGTCCACCAGGTACTGTGTGTATTAACCTGTGTGTATGGTCCACCAGGTACTGTGTGTGTTAACCTGTGTGTATGGTCCACCAGGTACTGTGTGTATTAACCTGTGTGTATGTCCACCAGGTACTGTGTGTATGGTCCACCAGGTACTGTGTGTATTAACCTGTGTGTATGGTCCACCAGGTACCGTGTGTATGGTCCACCAGGTGCTGTGTGTGTTAACCTGTGTGTATGGTGCACCAGGTACTGTGTGTATTAACCCTAGTGTATGGTCCACCAGGTACTGTGTGTATTAACCTGTGTGTATGGTCCACCAGGTAGTGTGTGTATTAACCTGTGTGTATGGTCCACCAGGTGCTGTGTGTTTTAACCTGTGTGTATGGTCCACCAGGTACTGTGTGTATTAACCTGTGTGTATGGTCCTCCAGGTACTGTGTGTCTTAACCTGTGTGAATGTCCACCAGGTACTGTGTGTGTTAACCTGTGTTTATGGTCCACCAGGTACTGTGTGTATGGTCCACCAGGTACTGTGTGTATTAACCTGTGTGTATGGGCCTCCAGGTACTGTGTGTCTTAACCTGTGTGTATGGTCCTCCAGGTACTGTGTGTATTAACCTGTGTGTATGGTCCTCCAGGTACTGTGTGTATTAACCTGTGTGTATGGTCCACCAGGTACTGTGTGTGTTAACCTGTGTGTATGGTCCACCAGGTACTGTGTGTATTAACCTGTGTGTATGGTCCACCAGGTACTGTGTGTATGGTCCACCAGTTACTGTGTGTGTTAACCTGTGTGTATGGTCCACCAGGTACTGTGTGTATTAACCTGTGTGTATGGTCCTCCAGGTATTGTGTGTCTTAACCTGTGTGTATGGTCCTCGAGGTACTGTGTGTATTAACCTGTGTTTATGGTCCTCCAGGTACTGTGTGTATGGTCCACCAGGTACTGTGTGTATTAACCTGTGTGTATGGTCCACCAGGTACTGTGTGTATTAACCTGTGTGTAGGGTCCACCAGGTGCTGTGTGTTTTAACCTGTGTGTATGGTCCACCAGGTGCTGTGTGTGTTAAGCTGTGTTTATGGTCCACCAGGTACTGTGTGTATGGTCCACCAGGTACTGTGTGTATTAACCTGTGTGTATGGTCCACCAGGTACTGTGTGTATTAACCTGTGTGTATGGTCCACCAGGTGCTGTGTGTTTTAACCTGTGTGTATGGTCCACCAGGTACTGTGTGTATTAACCTGTGTGTATGTTCCACCAGGTACTGTGTGTGTTAACCTGTGTGTATGGGCCACCAGGTACTGTGTGTATGAACCTTTGTGTATGTCCACCAGGTACTGTGTGTATGGTCCACCAGGTACTGTGTGTATTAACCTGTGTGTATGGTCCACCATGTACTGTGTGTATGGTCCACCAGGTGCTGTGTGTGTTAACCTGTGTGTATGGTCCACCAGGTACTGTGTGTATTAACCTGTGTGTTTGGTCCACAAGGTACTGTGTGAATTAACCTGTGTGTATGGTCCACCAGGTACTGTGTGTATTAACCTGTGTGTATGGTCCACCAGGTACTGTGTGTGTTAACCTGTGTGTATGGTCCACCAGGTACTGTGTGTATTAACCTGTGTGTATGGTCCACCAGGTACTGTGTGTATGGTCCACCGGGTGCTGTGTGTATTAACCTGTGTGTATGGTCCACCAGGTACTGTGTGTATTAACCTGTGTGTATGGTCCACCATGTACTGTGTGTGTTAACCTGTGTGTATGGTCCACCAGGTACTGTGTGTATGGTCCACCAGGTGCTGTGTGTGTTAACCTGTGTGTATGGTCCACCAGGTACTGTGTGTGTTAACCTGTGTGTATGGTCCACCAGGTACTGTGTGTGTTAACCTGTGTGTATGGTACACCAGGTACTGTGTGTATTAACCTGTGTGTATGGTCCTCCAGGTACTGTGTGTGTTAACCTGTGTTTATGGTCCACCAGGTACTGTGTGTATGGTCCACCAGGTACTGTGTGTATTAACCTGTGTGTATGGTCCACCAGGTACTGTGTGTATTAACCTGTGTGTATGGTCCACCAGGTACTGTGTGTGTTAACCTGTGTCTATGGTCCACCAGGTACTGTGTGTGTTAACCTGTGTGTATGGTACACCAGGTACTGTGTGTATTAACCTGCGTGTATGGTCCACCAGGTACTGTTTGTGTTAACCTGTGTGTATGGTCCACCAGGTACTGTGTGTATTAACCTGTGTGTATGGTCCACCAGGTACTGTGTGTATTAACCTGTGTGTATGGTCCACCAGGTACTGTGTGTGTTAACCTGTGTGTGTGGTCCACCACGTACTGTGTGTATTAACCTGTGTGAATGTCCACCAGGTACTGTGTGTGTTAACCTGTGTGTATGGTCCACCAGGTACTGTGTGTGTTAACCTGTGTGTATGGTCCACCAGGTACTGTGTGTATTAACCTGTGTGTATGGTCCACAAGGTACTGTGTGTATTAACCTGTGTGTATGGTCCACCAGGTACCGTGTGTATGGTCCACCAGGTACTGTGTGTATTAACCTGTGTGTATGGTCCTCCAGGTACTGTGTGTCTTAACCTGTGTGTATGGTCCTCCAGGTACTGTGTGTCTTAACCTGTGTGAATGTCCACCAGGTAGTGTTTGTGTTTACCTGTGTTTATGGTCCACCAGGTACTGTGTGTATGGTCCACCAGGTACTGTGTGTATTAACCCTAGTGTATGGTCCACCAGGTACTGTGTGTATTAACCTGTGTGTATGGTCCACCAGGTACTGTGTGTATTAACCTGTGTGTATGGTCCACCATGTGCTGTGTGTTTTAACCTGTGTGTATGGTCCACCAGGTACTGTGTGTATTAACCTGTGTGTATGGTCCTCCAGGTACTGTGTGTCTTAACCTGTGTTTATGGTCCACCAGGTACTGTGTGTATGGTCCACCAGGTACTGTGTGTATTAACCCTAGTGTATGGTCCACCAGGTACTGTGTGTATTAACCTGTGTGTATGGTCCACCAGGTACTGTGTGTATTAACCTGTGTGTATGGTCCACCAGGTACTGTGTGTATTAACCTGTGTGTATGGTCCACCAGGTACTGTGTGTATTAACCTGTGTGTATGGTCCACCAGGTGCTGTGTGTGTTAACCTGTGTGTATGGTCCACCAGGTACTGTGTGTATTAACCTGTGTGTATGGTCCACCAGGTACTGTGTGTATGGTCCACCAGGTACTGTGTGTGTTAACCTGTGTGTATGGTCCACCAGGTACTGTGTGTATTAACCTGTGTGTATGGTCCACCAGATACTGTGTGTGTTAGCCTGTGTGTATGGTCCACCAGGTACTGTGTGTATGGTCCACCAGGTTCTGTGTGTGGTCCACCAGGTACTGTGTGTGTTAACCTGTGTGTATTGTCCACCAGGTACTGTGTGTATTAACCTGTGTGTATGGTCCACCAGGTACTGTGTGTGTTAACCTGTGTGTGTGGTCCACCAGGTACTGTGTGTATTAACCTGTGTGTGTGGTCCACCAGGTACTGTGTGTATTAACCTGTGTGAATGTCCACCAGGTACTGTGTGTATGGTCCACCAGGTACTGTGTGTATTAACCTGTGTGTATGGTCCACCATGTACTGTGTGTATGGTCCACCAGGTGCTGTGTGTGTTAACCTGTGTGTATGGTCCACCAGGTACTGTGTGTATTAACCTGTGTGTTTGGTCCACAAGGTACTGTGTGAATTAACCTGTGTGTATGGTCCACCAGGTACTGTGTGTATTAACCTGTGTGTATGGTCCACCAGGTACTGTGTGTGTTAACCTGTGTGTATGGTCCACCAGGTACTGTGTGTATTAACCTGTGTGTATGGTCCACCAGGTACTGTGTGTATGGTCCACCGGGTGCTGTGTGTATTAACCTGTGTGTATGGTCCACCAGGTACTGTGTGTATTAACCTGTGTGTATGGTCCACCATGTACTGTGTGTGTTAACCTGTGTGTATGGTCCACCAGGTACTGTGTGTATGGTCCACCAGGTGCTGTGTGTGTTAACCTGCGTGTATGGTCCACCAGGTACTGTGTGTATTAACCTGTGTGTATGGTCCACCAGGTACTGTGTGTGTTAACCTGTGTCTATGGTCCACCAGGTACTGTGTGTGTTAACCTGTGTGTATGGTACACCAGGTACTGTGTGTATTAACCTGCGTGTATGGTCCACCAGGTACTGTTTGTGTTAACCTGTGTGTGTGGTCCACCAGGTACTGTGTGTATTAACCTGTGTGTATGGTCCACCAGGTACTGTGTGTATTAACCTGTGTGTATGGTCCACCAGGTACTGTGTGTGTTAACCTGTGTGTGTGGTCCACCACGTACTGTGTGTATTAACCTGTGTGAATGTCCACCAGGTACTGTGTGTGTTAACCTGTGTGTATGGTCCACCAGGTACTGTGTGTGTTAACCTGTGTGTATGGTCCACCAGGTACTGTGTGTATTAACCTGTGTGTATGGTCCACAAGGTACTGTGTGTATTAACCTGTGTGTATGGTCCACCAGGTACCGTGTGTATGGTCCACCAGGTACTGTGTGTATTAACCTGTGTGTATGGTCCTCCAGGTACTGTGTGTCTTAACCTGTGTGTATGGTCCTCCAGGTACTGTGTGTATTAACCTGTGTGTATGGTCCTCCAGGTACTGTGTGTATTAACCTGTGTGTATGGTCCTCCAGGTACTGTGTGTCTTAACCTGTGTGAATGTCCACCAGGTAGTGTTTGTGTTTACCTGTGTTTATGGTCCACCAGGTACTGTGTGTATGGTCCACCAGGTACTGTGTGTATTAACCCTAGTGTATGGTCCACCAGGTACTGTGTGTATTAACCTGTGTGTATGGTCCACCAGGTACTGTGTGTATTAACCTGTGTGTATGGTCCACCAGGTACTGTGTGTATTAACCTGTGTGTATGGTCCACCAGGTACTGTGTGTATTAACCTGTGTGTATGGTCCACCAGGTACTGTGTGTATGGTCCACCAGGTACTGTGTGTATTAACCTGTGTGTATGGTCCTCCAGGTACTGTGTGTCTTAACCTGTGTGTATGGTCCTCCAGGTACTGTGTGTATTAACCTGTGTGTATGGTCCTCCAGGTACTGTGTGTGTTAACCTGTGTGTATGGTCCACCAGGTACTGTGTGTATGGTCCACCAGGTACTGTGTGTATTAACCTGTGTGTATGGTCCACCAGGTACTGTGTGTATTAACCTGTGTGTATGTTCCACCAGGTACTGTGTGTGTTAACCTGTGTGTATGGGCCACCAGGTACTGTGTGTATGAACCTGTGTGTATGTCCACCAGGTACTGTGTGTATGGTCCACCAGGTACTGTGTGTATTAACCTGTGTGTATGGTCCACCATGTACTATGTGTATGGTCCACCAGGTGCTGTGTGTGTTAACCTGTGTGTATGGTCCACCAGGTACTGTGTGTATTAACCTGTGTGTTTGGTCCACAAGCTACTGTGTGAATTAACCTGTGTGTATGGTCCACCAGGTACTGTGTGTATTAACCTGTGTGTATGGTCCACCAGGTACTGTGTGTGTTAACCTGTGTGTATGGTCCACCAGGTACTGTGTGTATTAACCTGTGTGTATGGTCCACCAGGTACTGTGTGTATGGTCCACCGGGTGCTGTGTGTATTAACCTGTGTGTATGGTCCACCAGGTACTGTGTGTATTAACCTGTGTGTATGTCCACCAGGTACTGTGTGTATGGTCCACCAGGTACTGTGTGTATTAACCTGTGTGTATGGTCCACCAGGTACTGTGTGTATTAACCTGTGTGTATGGTCCACCAGGTACTGTGTGTGTTAACCTGTGTGTATGGTCCACCAGGTACTGTGTGTATTAACCTGTGTGTATGTTCCACCAGGTACTGTGTGTGTTAACCTGTGTGTATGGGCCACCAGGTACTGTGTGTATGAACCTGTGTGTATGTCCACCAGGTACTGTGTGTATGGTCCACCAGGTACTGTGTGTATTAACCTGTGTGTATGGTCCACCATGTACTATGTGTATGGTCCACCAGGTGCTGTGTGTGTTAACCTGTGTGTATGGTCCACCAGGTACTGTGTGTATTAACCTGTGTGTTTGGTCCACAAGCTACTGTGTGAATTAACCTGTGTGTATGGTCCACCAGGTACTGTGTGTATTAACCTGTGTGTATGGTCCACCAGGTACTGTGTGTGTTAACCTGTGTGTATGGTCCACCAGGTACTGTGTGTATTAACCTGTGTGTATGGTCCACCAGGTACTGTGTGTATGGTCCACCGGGTGCTGTGTGTATTAACCTGTGTGTATGGTCCACCAGGTACTGTGTGTATTAACCTGTGTGTATGTCCACCAGGTACTGTGTGTATGGTCCACCAGGTACTGTGTGTATTAACCTGTGTGTATGGTCCACCAGGTACCGTGTGTATGGTCCACCAGGTGCTGTGTGTGTTAACCTGTGTGTATGGTCCACCAGGTACTGTGTGTATTAACCCTAGTGTATGGTCCACCAGGTACTGTGTGTATTAACCTGTGTGTATGGTCCACCAGGTAGTGTGTGTATTAACCTGTGTGTATGGTCCACCAGGTGCTGTGTGTTTTAACCTGTGTGTATGGTCCACCAGGTACTGTGTGTATTAACCTGTGTGTATGGTCCTCCAGGTACTGTGTGTCTTAACCTGTGTGAATGTCCACCAGCTACTGTGTGTGTTAACCTGTGTTTATGGTCCACCAGGTACTGTGTGTATGGTCCACCAGGTACTGTGTGTATTAACCCTAGTGTATGGTCCACCAGGTACTGTGTGTATTAACCTGTGTGTATGGTCCACCAGGTACTGTGTGTATTAACCTGTGTGTATGGTCCACCAGGTGCTGTGTGTTTTAACCTGTGTGTATGGTCCACCAGGTACTGTGTGTATTAACCTGTGTGTATGGTCCACCAGGTACTGTGTGTATTAACCTGTGTGTATGGTCCACCAGGTGCTGTGTGTGTTAACCTGTGTGTATGGTCCACCAGGTACTGTGTGTATTAACCTGTGTGTATGGTCCACCAGGTACTGTGTGTATGGTCCACCGGGTGCTGTGTGTATTAACCTGTGTGTATGGTCCACCAGGTACTGTGTGTATTAACCTGTGTGTATGTCCACCAGGTACTGTGTGTATGGTCCACCAGGTACTGTGTGTATTAACCTGTGTGTATGGTCCACCAGGTACCGTGTGTATGGTCCACCAGGTGCTGTGTGTGTTAACCTGTGTGTATGGTCCACCAGGTACTGTGTGTATTAACCCTAGTGTATGGTCCACCAGGTACTGTGTGTATTAACCTGTGTGTATGGTCCACCAGGTAGTGTGTGTATTAACCTGTGTGTATGGTCCACCAGGTGCTGTGTGTTTTAACCTGTGTGTATGGTCCACCAGGTACTGTGTGTATTAACCTGTGTGTATGGTCCTCCAGGTACTGTGTGTCTTAACCTGTGTGAATGTCCACCAGGTACTGTGTGTGTTAACCTGTGTTTATGGTCCACCAGGTACTGTGTGTATGGTCCACCAGGTACTGTGTGTATTAACCCTAGTGTATGGTCCACCAGGTACTGTGTGTATTAACCTGTGTGTATGGTCCACCAGGTACTGTGTGTATTAACCTGTGTGTATGGTCCACCAGGTGCTGTGTGTGTTAACCTGTGTGTATGGTCCACCAGGTACTGTGTGTATTAACCTGTGTGTATGGTCCACCAGGTACTGTGTGTGTTAACCTGTGTGGATGGTCCTTCAGGTACTGTGTGTGTTAACCTGTGTGTATGGTCTACCAGGTACTGTGTGCATGGTCCACCAGGTACTGTGTGTATGGTCCACCAAGTACTGTGTGTATTAACCTGTGTGTATGGTCCACCAGGTACTGTGTGTATTAACCTGTGTGTATGGTCCACCAGGTGCTGTGTGTTTTAACCTGTGTGTGTGGTCCACCAGGTACTGTGTGTATTAACCTGTGTGCATGTTCCACCAGGTACTGTGTGTGTTAACCTGTGTGTATGGGCCACCAGGTACTGTGTGTATGAACCTGTGTGTATGTCCACCAGGTACTGTGTGTATGGTCCACCAGGTACTGTGTGTATTAACCTGTGTGTATGGTCCAGCATGTACTGTGTGTATGGTCCACCAGGTGCTGTGTGTGTTAACCTGTGTGTATGGTCCACCAGGTACTGTGTGTATTAACCTGTGTGTTTGGTCCACAAGGTACTGTGTGAATTAACCTGTGTGTATGGTCCACCAGGTACTGTGTGTATTAACCTGTGTGTATGGTCCACCAGGTACTGTGTGTGTTAACCTGTGTGTATGGTCCACCAGGTACTGTGTGTATTAACCTGTGTGTATGGTCCACCAGGTACTGTGTGTATGGTCCACCAGGTACTGTGTGTATTAACCTGTGTGTATGGTCCACCATGTACTGTGTGTGTTAACCTGTGTGTATGGTCCACCAGGTACTGTGTGTATGGTCCACCAGGTGCTGTGTGTGTTAACCTGTGTGTATGGTCCACCAGGTACTGTGTGTATTAACCTGTGTTTATGGTCCACCAGGTACTGTGTGTGTTAACCTGTGTGTATGGTACACCAGGTACTGTGTGTATTAACCTGCGTGTATGGTCCACCAGGTACTGTTTGTGTTAACCTGTGTGTATGGTCCACCAGGTACTGTGTGTATTAACCTGTGTGTATGGTCCACCAGGTACTGTGTGTATTAACCTGTGTGTATGGTCCACCAGGTTCTGTGTGTGTTAACCTGTGTGTGTGGTCCACCACGTACTGTGTGTATTAACCTGTGTGAATGTCCACCAGGTACTGTGTGTGTTAACCTGTGTGTATGGTCCACCAGGTACTGTGTGTGTTAACCTGTGTGTATGGTCCACCAGGTACTGTGTGTATTAACCTGTGTGTATGGTCCACAAGGTACTGTGTGTATTAACCTGTGTGTATGGTCCACCAGGTACCGTGTGTATGGTCCACCAGGTACTGTGTGTATTAACCTGTGTGTATGGTCCTCCAGGTACTGTGTGTCTTAACCTGTGTGTATGGTCCTCCAGGTACTGTGTGTATTAACCTGTGTGTATGGTCCTCCAGGTACTGTGTGTATTAACCTGTGTGTATGGTCCTCCAGGTACTGTGTGTCTTAACCTGTGTGAATGTCCACCAGGTAGTGTTTGTGTTTACCTGTGTTTATGGTCCACCAGGTACTGTGTGTATGGTCCACCAGGTACTGTGTGTATTAACCCTAGTGTATGGTCCACCAGGTACTGTGTGTATTAACCTGTGTGTATGGTCCACCAGGTACTGTGTGTATTAACCTGTGTGTATGGTCCACCAGGTACTGTGTGTATTAACCTGTGTGTATGGTCCACCAGGTGCTGTGTGTGTTAACCTGTGTGTATGGTCCACCAGGTACTGCGTGTATTAACCTGTGTGTATGGTCCACCAGGTACTGTGTGTATGGTCCACCAGGTACTGTGTGTGTTAACCTGTGTGTATGGTCCACCAGGTACTGTGTGTATTAACCTGTGTGTATGGTCCACCAGATACTGTGTGTGTTAGCCTGTGTGTATGGTCCACCAGGTACTGTGTGTATGGTCCACCAGGTTCTGTGTGTGGTCCACCAGGTACTGTGTGTGTTAACCTGTGTGTATGGTCCACCAGGTACTGTGTGTATTAACCTGTGTGTATGTCCACCAGGTACTGTGTGTATGGTCCACCAGGTACTGTGTGTATTAACCTGTGTGTATGGTCCACCAGGTACCGTGTGTATGGTCCACCAGGTGCTGTGTGTGTTAACCTGTGTGTATGGTCCACCAGGTACTGTGTGTATTAACCCTAGTGTATGGTCCACCAGGTACTGTGTGTATTAACCTGTGTGTATGGTCCACCAGGTAGTGTGTGTATTAACCTGTGTGTATGGTCCACCAGGTGCTGTGTGTTTTAACCTGTGTGTATGGTCCACCAGGTACTGTGGGTATTAACCTGTGTGTATGGTCCTCCAGGTACTGTGTGTCTTAACCTGTGTGAATGTCCACCAGGTACTGTGTGTGTTAACCTGTGTTTATGGTCCACCAGGTACTGTGTGTATGGTCCACCAGGTACTGTGTGTATTAACCCTAGTGTATGGTCCACCAGGTACTGTGTGTATTAACCTGTGTGTATGGTCCACCAGGTACTGTGTGTATTAACCTGTGTGTATGGTCCACCAGGTACCGTGTGTATGGTCCACCAGGTGCTGTGTGTGTTAACCTGTGTGTATGGTCCACCAGGTACTGTGTGTATTAACCCTAGTGTATGGTCCACCAGGTACTGTGTGTATTAACCTGTGTGTATGGTCCACCAGGTAGTGTGTGTATTAACCTGTGTGTATGGTCCACCAGGTGCTGTGTGTTTTAACCTGTGTGTATGGTCCACCAGGTACTGTGTGTATTAACCTGTGTGTATGGTCCTCCAGGTACTGTGTGTCTTAACCTGTGTGAATGTCCACCAGGTACTGTGTGTGTTAACCTGTGTTTATGGTCCACCAGGTACTGTGTGTATGGTCCACCAGGTATTGTGTGTATTAACCCTAGTGTATGGTCCACCAGGTACTGTGTGTATTAACCTGTGTGTATGGTCCACCAGGTACTGTGTGTATTAACCTGTGTGTATGGTCCACCAGGTGCTGTGTGTGTTAACCTGTGTGTATGGTCCACCAGGTACTGTGTGTATTAACCTGTGTGTATGGTCCACCAGGTACTGTGTGTGTTAACCTGTGTGGATGGTCCTTCAGGTACTGTGTGTGTTAACCTGTGTGTATGGTCTACCAGGTACTGTGTGCATGGTCCACCAGGTACTGTGTGTATGGTCCACCAAGTACTGTGTGTATTAACCTGTGTGTATGGTCCACCAGGTACTGTGTGTATTAACCTGTGTGTATGGTCCACCAGGTGCTGTGTGTTTTAACCTGTGTGTATGGTCCACCAGGTACTGTGTGTATTAACCTGTGTGCATGTTCCACCAGGTACTGTGTGTGTTAACCTGTGTGTATGGGCCACCAGGTACTGTGTGTATGAACCTGTGTGTATGTCCACCAGGTACTGTGTGTATGGTCCACCAGGTACTGTGTGTATTAACCTGTGTGTATGGTCCAGCATGTACTGTGTGTATGGTCCACCAGGTGCTGTGTGTGTTAACCTGTGTGTATGGTCCACCAGGTACTGTGTGTATTAACCTGTGTGTTTGGTCCACAAGGTACTGTGTGAATTAACCTGTGTGTATGGTCCACCAGGTACTGTGTGTATTAACCTGTGTGTATGGTCCACCAGGTACTGTGTGTGTTAACCTGTGTGTATGGTCCACCAGGTACTGTGTGTATTAACCTGTGTGTATGGTCCACCAGGTACTGTGTGTATGGTCCACCAGGTACTGTGTGTATTAACCTGTGTGTATGGTCCACCATGTACTGTGTGTGTTAACCTGTGTGTATGGTCCACCAGGTACTGTGTGTATGGTCCACCAGGTGCTGTGTGTGTTAACCTGTGTGTATGGTCCACCAGGTACTGTGTGTATTAACCTGTGTTTATGGTCCACCAGGTACTGTGTGTGTTAACCTGTGTCTACGGTCCACCAGGTACTGTGTGTGTTAACCTGTGTGTATGGTACACCAGGTACTGTGTGTATTAACCTGCGTGTATGGTCCACCAGGTACTGTTTGTGTTAACCTGTGTGTATGGTCCACCAGGTACTGTGTGTATTAACCTGTGTGTATGGTCCACCAGGTACTGTGTGTATTAACCTGTGTGTATGGTCCACCAGGTTCTGTGTGTGTTAACCTGTGTGTGTGGTCCACCACGTACTGTGTGTATTAACCTGTGTGAATGTCCACCAGGTACTGTGTGTGTTAACCTGTGTGTATGGTCCACCAGGTACTGTGTGTGTTAACCTGTGTGTATGGTCCACCAGGTACTGTGTGTATTAACCTGTGTGTATGGTCCACAAGGTACTGTGTGTATTAACCTGTGTGTATGGTCCACCAGGTACCGTGTGTATGGTCCACCAGGTACTGTGTGTATTAACCTGTGTGTATGGTCCTCCAGGTACTGTGTGTCTTAACCTGTGTGTATGGTCCTCCAGGTACTGTGTGTATTAACCTGTGTGTATGGTCCTCCAGGTACTGTGTGTATTAACCTGTGTGTATGGTCCTCCAGGTACTGTGTGTCTTAACCTGTGTGAATGTCCACCAGGTAGTGTTTGTGTTTACCTGTGTTTATGGTCCACCAGGTACTGTGTGTATGGTCCACCAGGTACTGTGTGTATTAACCCTAGTGTATGGTCCACCAGGTACTGTGTGTATTAACCTGTGTGTATGGTCCACCAGGTACTGTGTGTATTAACCTGTGTGTATGGTCCACCAGGTACTGTGTGTATTAACCTGTGTGTATGGTCCACCAGGTGCTGTGTGTGTTAACCTGTGTGTATGGTCCACCAGGTACTGCGTGTATTAACCTGTGTGTATGGTCCACCAGGTACTGTGTGTATGGTCCACCAGGTACTGTGTGTGTTAACCTGTGTGTATGGTCCACCAGGTACTGTGTGTATTAACCTGTGTGTATGGTCCACCAGATACTGTGTGTGTTAGCCTGTGTGTATGGTCCACCAGGTACTGTGTGTATGGTCCACCAGGTTCTGTGTGTGGTCCACCAGGTACTGTGTGTGTTAACCTGTGTGTATGGTCCACCAGGTACTGTGTGTATTAACCTGTGTGTATGTCCACCAGGTACTGTGTGTATGGTCCACCAGGTACTGTGTGTATTAACCTGTGTGTATGGTCCACCAGGTACCGTGTGTATGGTCCACCAGGTGCTGTGTGTGTTAACCTGTGTGTATGGTCCACCAGGTACTGTGTGTATTAACCCTAGTGTATGGTCCACCAGGTACTGTGTGTATTAACCTGTGTGTATGGTCCACCAGGTAGTGTGTGTATTAACCTGTGTGTATGGTCCACCAGGTGCTGTGTGTTTTAACCTGTGTGTATGGTCCACCAGGTACTGTGGGTATTAACCTGTGTGTATGGTCCTCCAGGTACTGTGTGTCTTAACCTGTGTGAATGTCCACCAGGTACTGTGTGTGTTAACCTGTGTTTATGGTCCACCAGGTACTGTGTGTATGGTCCACCAGGTACTGTGTGTATTAACCCTAGTGTATGGTCCACCAGGTACTGTGTGTATTAACCTGTGTGTATGGTCCACCAGGTACTGTGTGTATTAACCTGTGTGTATGGTCCACCAGGTGCTGTGTGTTTTAACCTGTGTGTATGGTCCACCAGGTACTGTGTGTATTAACCTGTGTGTATGGTCCTCCAGGTACTGTGTGTATTAACCTGTGTGTATGGTCCTCCAGGTACTGTGTGTCTTAACCTGTGTGAATGTCCACCAGGTAGTGTTTGTGTTTACCTGTGTTTATGGTCCACCAGGTACTGTGTGTATGGTCCACCAGGTACTGTGTGTATTAACCCTAGTGTATGGTCCACCAGGTACTGTGTGTATTAACCTGTGTGTATGGTCCACCAGGTACTTAGTGTATTAACCTGTGTGTATGGTCCACCATGTGCTGTGTGTTTTAACCTGTGTGTATGGTCCACCAGGTACTGTGTGTATTAACCTGTGTGTATGGTCCTCCAGGTACTGTGTGTCTTAACCTGTGTGAATGTCCACCAGGTACTGTGTGTGTTAACCTGTGTTTATGATCCACCAGGTACTGTGTGTATGGTCCACCAGGTACTGTGTGTATTAACCCTAGTGTATGGTCCACCAGGTACTGTGTGTATTAACCTGTGTGTATGGTCCACCAGGTACTGTGTGTATTAACCTGTGTGTATGGTCCACCAGGTACTGTGTGTATTAACCTGTGTGTATGGTCCACCAGGTGCTGTGTGTGTTAACCTGTGTGTATGGTCCACCAGGTACTGCGTGTATTAACCTGTGTGTATGGTCCACCAGGTACTGTGTGTATGGTCCACCAGGTACTGTGTGTGTTAACCTGTGTGTATGGTCCACCAGGTACTGTGTGTATTAACCTGTGTGTATGGTCCACCAGATACTGTGTGTGTTAGCCTGTGTGTATGGTCCACCAGGTACTGTGTGTATGGTCCACCAGGTTCTGTGTGTGGTCCACCAGGTACTGTGTGTGTTAACCTGTGTGTATGGTCCACCAGGTACTGTGTGTATTAACCTGTGTGTATGGTCCACCAGGTGCTGTGTGTGTTAACCTGTGTGTATGGTCCACCAGGTACTGCGTGTATTAACCTGTGTGTATGGTCCACCAGGTACTGTGTGTATGGTCCACCAGGTACTGTGTGTGTTAACCTGTGTGTATGGTCCACCAGGTACTGTGTGTATTAACCTGTGTGTATGGTCCACCAGATACTGTGTGTGTTAGCCTGTGTGTATGGTCCACCAGGTACTGTGTGTATGGTCCACCAGGTTCTGTGTGTGGTCCACCAGGTACTGTGTGTGTTAACCTGTGTGTATGGTCCACCAGGTACTGTGTGTATTAACCTGTGTGTATGTCCACCAGGTACTGTGTGTATGGTCCACCAGGTACTGTGTGTATTAACCTGTGTGTATGGTCCACCAGGTACCGTGTGTATGGTCCACCAGGTGCTGTGTGTGTTAACCTGTGTGTATGGTCCACCAGGTACTGTGTGTATTAACCCTAGTGTATGGTCCACCAGGTACTGTGTGTATTAACCTGTGTGTATGGTCCACCAGGTAGTGTGTGTATTAACCTGTGTGTATGGTCCACCAGGTGCTGTGTGTTTTAACCTGTGTGTATGGTCCACCAGGTACTGTGGGTATTAACCTGTGTGTATGGTCCTCCAGGTACTGTGTGTCTTAACCTGTGTGAATGTCCACCAGGTACTGTGTGTGTTAACCTGTGTTTATGGTCCACCAGGTACTGTGTGTATGGTCCACCAGGTACTGTGTGTATTAACCCTAGTGTATGGTCCACCAGGTACTGTGTGTATTAACCTGTGTGTATGGTCCACCAGGTACTGTGTGTATTAACCTGTGTGTATGGTCCACCAGGTGCTGTGTGTTTTAACCTGTGTGTATGGTCCACCAGGTACTGTGTGTATTAACCTGTGTGTATGGTCCACCAGGTACTGTGTGTATTAACCTGTGTGTATGGTCCACCAGGTGCTGTGTGTGTTAACCTGTGTGTATGGTCCACCAGGTACTGTGTGTATTAACCTGTGTGTATGGTCCACCAGGTACTGTGTGTGTTAACCTGTGTGGATGGTCCTTCAGGTACTGTGTGTGTTAACCTGTGTGTATGGTCTACCAGGTACTGTGTGCATGGTCCACCAGGTACTGTGTGTATGGTCCACCAGGTACTGCGTGTGTTAACCTGTGTGTATGGTCCACCAGGTATTGTGTGTGTTAACCTGTGTATGTGGTCCACCAGGTACTGTGTGTGTTAACCTGTGTGTATGGTCCACCAGGTACTGTGTGTATTAACCTGTGTGTATGGTCCACCAGGTACTGTGTGTATTAACCTGTGTGTATGGTCCACCAGGTACTGTGTGTATTAACCTGTGTGTATGGTCCACCAGGTACTGTGTGTATTAACCTGTGTGTATGGTCCACCAGGTACTGTGTGTATTAACCTGTGTGTATGGTCCACCAGGTACTGTGTGTGTTAACCTGTGTGTATGGTCTACCAGGTACTGTGTGCATGGTCCACCAGGTACTGTGTGTATGGTCCACCAGGTACTGTGTGTGTTAACCTGTGTGGATGGTCCACCAGGTATTGTGTGTGTTAACCTGTGTGTATGGTCCACCCGGTACTGTGTGTATTAACCTGTGTATATGGTCCACCAGGTACTGTGTGTGTTAACCTGTGTGTATGGTCCACCAGGTACTGTGTGTATTAACCTGTGTGTATGGTCCACCAGGTACTGTGTGTATTAACCTGTGTGTATGGTCCACCAGGTACTGTGTGTGTTAGCCTGTGTGTATGGTCCACCAGGTACTGTGTGTGTTAACCTGTGTGTATGGTCCACCAGGTACTGTGTGTATTAACCTGTGTGTATGGTCCACCAGATACTGTGTGTGTTAGCCTGTGTGTATGGTCCACCAGGTACTGTGTGTATGGTCCACCAGGTGCTGTGTGTGGTCCACCAGGTACTGTGTGTGTTAACCTGTGTGTATGGTCCACCAGTTACTGTGTGTGTTAACCTGTGTGTATGGTCCACCAGGTACTGTGTGTATTAACCTGTGTGTATGGTCCTCCAGGTATTGTGTGTCTTAACCTGTGTGTATGGTCCTCGAGGTACTGTGTGTATTAACCTGTGTTTATGGTCCTCCAGGTACTGTGTGTATGGTCCACCAGGTACTGTGTGTATTAACCTGTGTGTATGGTCCACCAGGTACTGTGTGTATTAACCTGTGTGTATGGTCCACCAGGTGCTGTGTGTTTTAACCTGTGTGTATGGTCCACCAGGTGCTGTGTGTGTTAAGCTGTGTTTATGGTCCACCAGGTACTGTGTGTATGGTCCACCAGGTACTGTGTGTATTAACCTGTGTGTATGGTCCACCAGGTACTGTGTGTATTAACCTGTGTGTATGGTCCACCAGGTACTGTGTGTATTAACCTGTGTGTATGGTCCTCCAGGTATTGTGTGTCTTAACCTGTGTGTATGGTCCTCGAGGTACTGTGTGTATTAACCTGTGTTTATGGTCCTCCAGGTACTGTGTGTATGGTCCACCAGGTACTGTGTGTATTAACCTGTGTGTATGGTCCACCAGGTACTGTGTGTATTAACCTGTGTGTATGGTCCACCAGGTGCTGTGTGTTTTAACCTGTGTGTATGGTCCACCAGGTGCTGTGTGTGTTAAGCTGTGTTTATGGTCCACCAGGTACTGTGTGTATGGTCCACCAGGTACTGTGTGTATTAACCTGTGTGTATGGTCCACCAGGTACTGTGTGTATTAACCTGTGTGTATGGTCCACCAGGTGCTGTGTGTTTTAACCTGTGTGTATGGTCCACCAGGTACTGTGTGTATTAACCTGTGTGTATGTTCCACCAGGTACTGTGTGTGTTAACCTGTGTGTATGTCCACCAGGTACTGTGTGTATGGTCCACCAGGTACTGTGTGTATGTGATGGTCCACCATGTACTGTGTGTATGGTCCACCAGGTGCTGTGTGTGTTAACCTGTGTGTATGGTCCACCAGGTACTGTGTGTATTAACCTGTGTGTTTGGTCCACAAGGTACTGTGTGAATTAACCTGTGTGTATGGTCCACCACGTACTGTGTGTATTAACCTGTGTGTATGGTCCACCAGGGACTGTGTGTGTTAACTGTGTGTATAGTCCACCAGGTACTGTGTGTATTAACCTGTGTGTATGGTCCACCAGGTACTGTGTGTATGGTCCACCGGGTGCTGTGTGTATTAACCTGTGTGTATGGTCCACCAGGTACTGTGTGTATTAACCTGTGTGTATGGTCCACCATGTACTGTGTGTGTTAACCTGTGTGTATGGTCCACCAGGTACTGTGTGTATGGTCCACCAGGTGCTGTGTGTGTTAACCTGTGTGTATGGTCCACCAGGTACTGTGTGTATTAACCTGTGTGTATGGTCCACCAGGTACTGTGTGTGTTAACCTGTGTCTATGGTCCACCAGGTACTGTGTGTGTTAACCTGTGTGTATGGTACACCAGGTACTGTGTGTATTAACCTGCGTGTATGGTCCACCAGGTACTGTTTGTGTTAACCTGTGTGTATGGTCCACCAGGTACTGTGTGTATTAACCTGTGTGTATGGTCCACCAGGTACTGTGTGTTTTAACCTGTGTGTGTGGTCCACCATGTACTGTGTGTATTAACCTGTGTGAATGTCCACCTGGTACTGTGTGTGTTAACCTGTGTGTATGGTCCACCAGGTACTGTGTGTGTTAACCTGTGTGTATGGTCCACCAGGTACTGTGTGTATTAACCTGTGTGTATGGTCCACAAGGTACTGTGTGTATTAACCTGTGTGTATGGTCCACCAGGTACCGTGTGTATGGTCCACCAGGTACTGTGTGTATTAACCTGTGTGTATGGTCCTCCAGGTACTGTGTGTCTTAACCTGTGTGTATGGTCCTCCAGGTACTGTGTGTATTAACCTGTGTGTATGGTCCTCCAGGTACTGTGTGTCTTAACCTGTGTGTATGGTCCTCCAGGTACTGTGTGTCTTAACCTGTGTGAATGTCCACCAGGTACTGTGTGTGTTAACCTGTGTTTATGGTCCACCAGGTACTGTGTGTATGGTCCACCAGGTACTGTGTGTATTAACCCTAGTGTATGGTCCACCAGGTACTGTGTGTATTAACCTGTGTGTATGGTCCACCAGGTACTGTGTGTATTAACCTGTGTGTATGGTCCACCAGGTACTGTGTGTATTAACCTGTGTGTATGGTCCACCAGGTGCTGTGTGTGTTAACCTGTGTGTATGGTCCACCAGGTACTGTGTGTATTAACCTGTGTGTATGGTCCACCAGGTACTCTGTGTATGGTCCACCAGGTACTGTGTGTGTTAACCTGTGTGTATGGTCCACCAGGTACTGTGTGTATTAACCTGTGTGTATGGTCCACCAGATACTGTGTGTGTTAGCCTGTGTGTATGGTCCACCAGGTACTGTGTGTATGGTCCACCAGGTTCTGTGTGTGGTCCACCAGGTACTGTGTGTGTTAACCTGTGTGTATGGTCCACCAGGTACTGTGTGTGTTAACCTGTGTGTGTGGTCCACCAGGTACTGTGTGTATTAACCTGTGTGTGTGGTCCACCAGGAACTGTGTGTATTAACCTGTGTGAATGTCCACCAGGTACTGTGTGTGTTAACCTGTGTGTATGGTCCACCAGGTACTGTGTGTGTTAACCTGTGTGTATGGTCCACCAGGTACTGTGTGTATTAACCTGTGTGTATGGTCCACCAGGTACTGTGTGTATTAACCTGTGTGTATGGTCCACCAGGTACTGTGTGTATGGTCCACCAGGTACTGTGTGTATTAACCTGTGTGTATGGTCCTCCAGGTACTGTGTGTCTTAACCTGTGTGTATGGTCCTCCAGGTACTGTGTGTATTAACCTGTGTGTATGGTCCTCCAGGTACTGTGTGTGTTAACCTGTGTTTATGGTCCACCAGGTACTGTGTGTATGGTCCACCAGGTACTGTGTGTATGGTCCACCAGGTACTGTGTGTATTAACCTGTGTGTATGGTCCACCAGGTACTGTGAGTATTAACCTGTGTGTATGGTCCACCAGGTACTGTGTGTGTTAACCTGTGTGTATGGTCCACCAGGTACTGTGTGTATTAACCTGTGTGTATGTCCACCAGGTACTGTGTGTATGGTCCACCAGGTACTGTGTGTATTAACCTGTGTGTATGGTCCACCAGGTACCGTGTGTATGGTCCACCAGGTGCTGTGTGTGTTAACCTGTGTGTATGGTCCACCAGGTACTGTGTGTATTAACCCTAGTGTATGGTCCACCAGGTACTGTGTGTATTAACCTGTGTGTATGGTCCACCAGGTAGTGTGTGTATTAACCTGTGTGTATGGTCCACCAGGTGCTGTGTGTTTTAACCTGTGTGTATGGTCCACCAGGTACTGTGTGTATTAACCTGTGTGTATGGTCCTCCAGGTACTGTGTGTCTTAACCTGTGTGAATGTCCACCAGGTACTGTGTGTGTTAACCTGTGTTTATGGTCCACCAGGTACTGTGTGTATGGTCCACCAGGTACTGTGTGTATTAACCCTAGTGTATGGTCCACCAGGTACTGTGTGTATTAACCTGTGTGTATGGTCCACCAGGTACTGTGTGTATTAACCTGTGTGTATGGTCCACCAGGTGCTGTGTGTTTTAACCTGTGTGTATGGTCCACCAGGTACTGTGTGTATTAACCTGTGTGTATGGTCCACCAGGTACTGTGTGTATTAACCTGTGTGTATGGTCCACCAGGTGCTGTGTGTGTTAACCTGTGTGTATGGTCCACCAGGTACTGTGTGTATTAACCTGTGTGTATGGTCCACCAGGTACTGTGTGTGTTAACCTGTGTGGATTGTCCTTCAGGTACTGTGTGTGTTAACCTGTGTGTATGGTCTACCAGGTACTGTGTGCATGGTCCACCAGGTACTGTGTGTATGGTCCACCAGGTACTGTGTGTGTTAACCTGTGTGTATGGTCCACCAGGTATTGTGTGTGTTAACCTGTGTGTATGGTCCACCAGGTACTGTGTGTATTAACCTGTGTGTATGGTCCACCAGGTACTGTGTGTATTAACCTGTGTGTATGGTCCACCAGGTACTGTGTGTATTAACCTGTGTGTATGGTCCACCAGATACTGTGTGTGTTAGCCTGTGTGTATGGTCCACCAGGTACTGTGTGTATGGTCCACCAGGTGCTGTGTGTGGTCCACCAGGTACTGTGTGTGTTAACCTGTGTGTATGGTCCACCAGGTACTGTGTGTATTAACCTGTGTGTATGGTCCACCAGGTACTGTGTGTGTTAACCTGTGTGTGTGGTCCACCAGGTACTGTGTGTATTAACCTGTGTGTATGGTCCACCAGGTACTGTGTGTATTAACCTGTGTGTATGGTCCACCAGGTACTGTGTGTATTAACCTGTGTGAATGTCCACCAGGTACTGTGTGTGTTAACCTGTGTGTATGGTCCACCAGGTACTGTGTGTGTTAACCTGTGTGTATGGTCCACCAGGTACTGTTTGTATTAACCTGTGTGTATAGTCCACCAGGTACTGTGTGTATTAACCTGTGTGTATGGTCCACCAGGTACTGTGTGTATGGTCCACCAGGTACTGTGTGTATTAACCTGTGTGTATGGTCCACCAGGTACTGTGTGTGTGGTCCACCAGGTACTGTGTGTGTTAACCTGTGTATATGGTCCACCAGGTACTGTGTGTATTAACCTGTGTGTATGGTCCACCAGATACTGTGTGTGTTAGCCTGTGTGTATGGTCCACCAGGTACTGTGTGTATGGTCCACCAGGTGCTGTGTGTTGTCCACCAGGTACTGTGTGTGTTAACCTGTGTGTATGGTCCACCAGGTACTGTGTGTATTAACCTGTGTGTATGGTCCACCAGGTACTGTGTGTGTTAACCTGTGTGTGTGGTCCACCAGGTACTGTGTGTATTAACCTGTGTGTATGGTCCACCAGGTACTGTGTGTATTAACCTGTGTGTATGGTCCACCAGGTACTGTGTGTATTAACCTGTGTGTATGGTCCACCAGATACTGTGTGTGTTAGCCTGTGTGTATGGTCCACCAGGTACTGTGTGTATGGTCCACCAGGTGCTGTGTGTTGTCCACCAGGTACTGTGTGTGTTAACCTGTGTGTATGGTCCACCAGGTACTGTGTGTATTAACCTGTGTGTATGGTCCACCAGGTACTGTGTGTGTTAACCTGTGTGTGTGGTCCACCAGGTACTGTGTGTATTAACCTGTGTGTATGGTCCACCAGGTACTGTGTGTATTAACCTGTGTGTATGGTCCACCAGGTACTGTGTGTATTAACCTGTGTGAATGTCCACCAGGTACTGTGTGTGTTAACCTGTGTTTATGGTCCACCAGGTACTGTGTGTGTTAACCTGTGTGTATGGTCCACCAGGTACTGTGTGTATTAACCTGTGTGTATGGTCCACCAGGTACTGTGTGTATTAACCTGTGTGTATGGTCCACCAGGTAGTGTGTATGGTCCACCAGGTACTGTGTGTATTAACCTGTGTGTATGGTCCACCAGGTACTGTGTGTATGGTCCACGAGGTACTGTGTGTGTTAACCTGTGTGTATGGTCCACCAGGTACTGTGTGTATTAACCTGTGTGTATGGTCCACCAGATACTGTGTGTGTTAGCCTGTGTGTATGGTCCACCAGGTACTGTGTGTATGGTCCACCAGGTGCTGTGTGTGGTCCACCAGGTACTGTGTGTGTTAACCTGTGTGTATGGTCCACCAGGTACTGTGTCTATTAACCTGTGTGTATGGTCCACCAGGTACTGTGTGTATTAACCTGTGTGTATGGTCCACCAGGTACTGTGTGTATTAACCTGTGTGAATGTCCACCAGGTACTGTGTGTATTAACCTGTGTGAATGTCCACCAGGTACTGTGTGTGTTAACCTGTGTGTATGGTCCACCAGGTACTGTGTGTGTTAACCTGTGTGTATGGTCCACCAGGTACTGTGTGTATTAACCTGTGTGTGTGGTCCACCAGGTACTGTGTGTATTAACCTGTGTGAATGTCCACCAGGTACTGTGTGTGTTAACCTGTGTGTATGGTCCACCAGGTACTGTGTGTATGGTCCACCAGGTACTGTGTGTATTAACCTGTGTGTATGGTCCACCAGGTACTGTGTGTATGGTCCACCAGGTACTTTGTGTGTTAACCTGTGTGTATGGTCCACCAGGTACTGTGTGTATTAACCTGTGTGTATGGTCCACCAGGTACTGTGTGTGTTAACCTGTGTGTATGGTCCACCAGGTACTGTGTGTATTAAGCTGTGTGTATGGTCCACCAGGTACTGTGTGTTTTAACCTGTGTGTAAGTCCACCAGGTACTGTGTGTATTAACCTGTGTGTATGGTCCACCAGGTACTGTGTGTATGGTCCACCAGGTACTGTGTGTATTAACCTGTGTGTATGGTCCACCAGGTACTGTGTGTATTAACCTGTGTGTATGGTCCACCAGGTACTGTGTGTATGGTCCACCAGGTACTGTGTGTATGGTCCACCAGGTACTGTGTGTATTAACCTGTGTGTATGGTCCACCAGGTACTGTGTGTATGGTCCACCAGGTACTGTGTGTATGGTCCACCAGGTACTGTGTGTATTAACCTGTGTGTATGGTCCACCAGGTATTCTGTGTGTTAACCTGTGTGTATGGTCCACCAGGTACTGTGTGTGTTAACCTGTGTGTATGGTCCACCAGGTACTGTGTGTATGGTCTACCAGGTACTGTGTGTATGGTCCACCAGGTACTGTGTGTGTTAACCTGTGTGTATGGTCCACCAGGTACTGTGGGTATTAACCTGTGTGTATGGTCCACCAGATACTGTGTGTGTTAACCTTTGTGTATGGTCCACCAGGTACTGTGTGTATGGTCCACCAAGTGTTGTGTGTGGTCCACCAGGTACTGTGTGTGTAAACCAGTGTGTATGGTCCACCAGGTACTGTGTGTATTAACCTGTGTGTATGGTCCACCAGGTACTGTGTGTGTAAACCTGTGTGTATGGTCCAACAGGTACTGTGTGTATTAACCTGTGTGTATGGTCCACCAGGTACTGTGTGTGTTAACCTGTGTGTATGGTCCACCAGGTACTGTGTGTATTAACCTGTGTGTATGGTCTACCAGGTACTGTGTGTATGGTCCACCAGGTACTGTGTGTGTTAACCTGTGTGTATGGTCCACCAGGTACTGTGTGTATTAACCTGTGTGTATGGTCCAACAGGTACTGTGTGTATGGTCCACCAGGTACTGTGTGTATTAACCTGTGTGTATGGTCCACCAGGTACTGTGTGTATTAACCTGTGTGTATGGTCCACCAGGTACTGTGTGTATGGTCCACCAGGTACTGTGTGTATTAACCTGTGTGTATGGTCCACCAGGTATTGTGTGTGTTAACCTGTGTGTATGGTCCACCAGGTACTGTGTGTATTAACCTGTGTGTAAGTCCACCAGGTACTGTGTGTATTAACCTGTGTGTATGGTCCACCAGGTACTGTGTGTATGGTCCACCAGGTACTGTGTGTATTAACCTGTGTGTATGGTCCACCAGGTACTGTGTGTATTAACCTGTGTGTATGGTCCACCAGGTACTGTGTGTATGGTCCACCAGGTACTGTGTGTATGGTCCACCAGGTACTGTGTGTATTAACCTGTGTGTATGGTCCACCAGGTACTGTGTGTATGGTCCACCAGGTACTGTGTGTATGGTCCACCAGGTACTGTGTGTATTAACCTGTGTGTATGGTCCACCAGGTACTGTGAGTATTAACCTGTGTGTATGTCCACCAGGTACTGTTTGTATGGTCCACCAGGTGATGTGTGTGTTAACCTGTGTGTATGGTCCACCAGGTACTCTGTGTATTAACCTGTGTGAATGTCCACCAGGTACTGTGTGTGTTAACCTGTGTGTATGGTCCACCAGGTACTGTGTGTGTTAACCTGTGTGTATGGTCCACCAGGTACTGTTTGTATTAACCTGTGTGTATAGTCCACCAGGTACTGTGTGTATTAACCTGTGTGTATGGTCCACCAGGTACTGTGTGTATGGTCCACCAGGTACTGTGTGTATTAACCTGTGTGTATGGTCCACCAGGTACTGTGTGTATGGTCCACCAGGTACTGTGTGTGTTAACCTGTGTATATGGTCCACCAGGTACTGTGTGTATTAACCTGTGTGTATGGTCCACCAGATACTGTGTGTGTTAGCCTGTGTGTATGTCCACCAGGTACTGTGTGTATGGTCCACCAGGTGCTGTGTGTTGTCCACCAGGTACTGTGTGTGTTAACCTGTGTGTATGGTCCACCAGGTACTGTGTGTATTAACCTGTGTGTATGGTCCACCAGGTACTGTGTGTGTTAACCTGTGTGTGTGGTCCACCAGGTACTGTGTGTATTAACCTGTGTGTATGGTCCACCAGGTACTGTGTGTATTAACCTGTGTGTATGGTCCACCAGGTACTGTGTGTATTAACCTGTGTGTATGGTCCACCAGATACTGTGTGTGTTAGCCTGTGTGTATGGTCCACCAGGTACTGTGTGTATGGTCCACCAGGTGCTGTGTGTTGTCCACCAGGTACTGTGTGTGTTAACCTGTGTGTATGGTCCACCAGGTACTGTGTGTATTAACCTGTGTGTATGGTCCACCAGGTACTGTGTGTATTAACCTGTGTGTATGGTCCACCAGGTACTGTGTGTATTAACCTGTGTGAATGTCCACCAGGTACTGTGTGTATTAACCTGTGTGAATGTCCACCAGGTACTGTGTGTGTTAACCTGTGTGTATGGTCCACCAGGTACTGTGTGTGTTAACCTGTGTGTATGGTCCACCAGGTACTGTGTGTATTAACCTGTGTGTGTGGTCCACCAGGTACTGTGTGTATTAACCTGTGTGAATGTCCACCAGGTACTGTGTGTGTTAACCTGTGTGTATGGTCCACCAGGTACTATGTGTATGGTCCACCAGGTACTGTGTGTATTAACCTGTGTGTATGGTCCACCAGGTACTGTGTGTATGGTCCACCAGGTACTTTGTGTGTTAACCTGTGTGTATGGTCCACCAGGTACTGTGTGTATTAACCTGTGTGTATGGTCCACCAGGTACTGTGTGTGTTAACCTGTGTGTATGGTCCACCAGGTACTGTGTGTATTAACCTGTGTGTATGGTCCACCAGGTACTGTGTGTATTAACCTGTGTGTAAGTCCACCAGGTACTGTGTGTATTAACCTGTGTGTATGGTCCACCAGGTACACTTCCTGTTTCCGGTCACAACTTGCAGACTTGTTTACGCTGCTGTGCGTTTTTGTTGCCGATCTTACTTTGATACCTGACGGTTTTTTACTTTTTCATTACCGTATATTTTTACTTTTTCCCTCACTCAACTTTTTTCCTCACTCAACTTTTTTCATTCATCCCCGGAGGTTTTATCTGGACATGGTTCGTCAGGACTTCAAACAGCCGAAGCTAAGTAACATTAACATGATGCCTTCTAATTGCAGTCGTTGTACTTATAATATACAGGAGAACGATCGCCTTACGGCAAGGATAGCTGTGCTGCAAGCCCAGCTTCAGACGCGATCGTTAGGCAAGGGTAATTTCAGTGTAGGAAAGGATGAAACAGCGTCTGTGCCACCAGTAAGTACAGATAGTAACGTTAGTATAAACCCCCTCGCACGGTCCCCGCAGCCGGACATCTTTCTCATGGCTTCTGGAGGGAAACGCTGTAGGAATGCTCAACCGGTGTCGCTTATTCAGCCGACAGAAACTTTCAACCGGTTCTCCCCATTAAGCGAGTCGGAGTCGGAGGCCGAGACTTCTCTGGTCTCTACTCCTCCCGTTGTGGGGTCTGAGACGCCGACGGCTCCCACCATTAGCTCTGACAAATTGAAAACCCTAGTCATTGGCGACTCCATTACCCGCAGTATTAGACTTAAAACTAATCATCCAGCGATCATACACTGTTTACCAGGGGGCAGGGCTACCGACGTTAAGGCTAATCTAAAGACGGTGCTGGCTAAAGCTAAAACTGGCGAGTGTAGAGAGTATAGAGATATTGTTATCCACGTCGGCACCAACGATGTTAGGATGAAACAGTCAGAGGTCACCAAGCGCAACATAGCTTCAGCGTGTAAATCAGCTAGAAAGATGTGTCGGCATCGATTAATTGTCTCTGGCCCCCTCCCAGTTAGGGGAGTGATGAGCTCTACAGCAGAGTCTCACAACTCAATCGCTGGTTGAAAACTGTTTTCTGCCCCTCCCAAAAGATAGAATTTGTAGATAATTGGCCCTCTTTCTGGGACTCACCCACAAACAGGACCAAGCCTGGCCTGTTGAGGAGTGACGGACTCCATCCTAGCTGGAGGGGTGCTCTCATCTTATCTACGAACATAGACAGGGCTCTAACTCCTCTAGCTCCACAATGAAATAGGGTGCAGGCCAGGCAGCAGGCTGTTAGCCAGCCTGCCAGCTTAGTGGAGTCTGCCACTAGCACAGTCAGTGTAGTCAGCTCAGCTTCCCCCATTGAGACCGTGTCTGTGCCTCGATCTAGGTTGGGCAAAATTAAAAATGGCGGTGTTCGCTTTAGCAATCTCACTAGTATAAAGACCTCCTCCATTCCTGCCATTATTGAAAGAGATTGTGATACCTCACATCTCAAAATTGGGTTACTTAATGTTAGATCCCTCACTTCCAAGGCAGTTATAGTCAATGAACTAATCACTGATAATAATCTTGATGTGATTGGCCTGACTGAAACATGGCTTAAGCCTGATGAATTTACTGTGTTAAATGAGGCCTCACCCCCAGGTTACATTAGTGACCATACCCCCCGTGCATCCGGCAAAGGCGGAGGTGTTGCTAACATTTACGATAGAAAATTTCAATTTACAAAAAAAAAACAACAATGACGTTTTCGTCTTTTGAGCTTCTAGTCATGAAATCTATGCAGCCTACTCACTCACTTTTTATAGCTACTGTTTATAGGCCTCCTGGGCCATATGCAGTGTTCCTCACTGAGTTCCCTGAATTCCTATCGGATCTTGTAGTCATAGCAGATAATATTCTAATTTTTGGTGACTTTAACATTCACATGGAAAAGTCCACAGACCCACTCCAAAAGGCTTTCGGAGCCATCATCGACTCAGTGGGTTTTGTCCAACATGTCTCTGGACCTACTCACTGCCACAGTCATACTCTGGACCTAGTTTTGTCCCATGGAATAAATGTTGTGGATCTAAATGTTTTTCCTCATAATCCTGGACTATCGGACCACCATTTTATTACGTTTGCAATTGCAACAAATAATCTGCTCAGACCCCAACCAAGGAGCATTAAAAGTCGTGCTATAAATTCTCAGACAACCCAAAGATTCCTTGATGCCCTTCCAGACTGCCTCTGCCTACCCAAGGACGTCAGAGGACAAAAATCAGTTAACCACCTAACCGAGGAACTCAATTTAACCTTGCGCAATACCCTAGATGCAGTTGCACCCCTAAAAACTAAAAACATCTGTCATAAGAAACTAGCTCCCTGGTATACAGAAAATACACGAGCTCTGAAGCAAGCTTCCAGAAAATTGGAACGGAAATGGCGCCACACCAAACTGGAAGTCTTCCGACTAGCTTGGAAAGACAGTACCGTGCAGTATCGAAGAGCCCTTACTGCTGCTCGATCATCCTATTTTTCCAACTTAATTGAGGAAAATAAGAACAATCCGAAATTTCTTTTTGATACTGTCGCAAAGCTAACTAAAAAGCAGCCTTCGCAAATGGAGGATGGCTTTCACTTCAGCAGTAATAAATTTATGAACTTCTTTGAGGAAAAGTTCATGATCATTAGAAAGCAAATTACAGACTCCTCTTTAAATCTGGGTATTCCTCCAAAGCTCCATTGTCCTGAGTCTGCACAACTCTGCCAGGACCTAGGATCAAGGGAGATACTAAAGTGTTTTAGTACTATATCTCTTGACGCAATGATGAAAATAATCATGGCCTCCAAACCCTCAAGCTGCATACTGGACCCTATTCCAACTAAACTACTGAAAGAGCTGCTTCCTGTGCTTGGCCCTCCTATGTTGAACATAATAAACGGCTCTCTATCCACCGGATGTGTACCAAGCTCACTAAAAGTGGCAGTAATAAAGCCTCTCTTGAAAAAGCCGAATCTTGATCCAGAAATTATAAAAAACTATCGGCCTATATCGAATCTTCCATTCCTCTCCAAAATTTTAGAAAAAGCTGTTGCACAGCAACTGACTGCCTTCCTGAAGACAAACAATGTATACGAAACGCTTCAGTCTGGTTTTAGACCCCATCATAGCACTGAGACTGCACTTGTGAAGGTGGTAAATGACCTTTTAATGACGTCAGACCGAGGCTCTGCATCTGTCCTCGTGCTCCTAGATCTTAGTGCCGCTTTTGATACCATCGATCACCACATTCTTTTGGAGAGATTGGAAACCCAAATTGGTCTACATGGACAAGTTCTGGCCTGGTTTAGATCTTATCTGTCGGAAAGATATCAGTTTGTCTCTGTGAATGGTTTGTCCTCTGACAAATCAATTGTAAATTTCGGTGTTCCTCAAGGTTCCGTTTTAGGACCACTATTGTTTTCACTATATATTTTACCTCTTGGGGATGTCATTCGAAAACATAATGTTAAATTTCACTGCTATGCAGACGACACACAGCTGTACATTTCAATGAAACATGGTGAAGCCCCAAAATTGCCCTCGCTAGAAGCCTGTGTTTCAGACATAAAGAAGTGGATGGCTGCAAACTTTCTACTTTTAAACTCGGACAAAACAGAGATGCTTGTTCTAGGTCCCAAGAAACAAAGAGATCTTCTGTTGAATCTGACAATTAATCTGGATGGTTGTACAGTCGTCTCAAATAAAACTGTGAAGGACCTCGGCGTTACTCTGGACCCTGATCTCTCTTTTGAAGAACATATCAAGACTGTTTCAAGGACAGCTTTTTTCCATCTACGTAACATTGCAAAAATCAGAAATTTTCTGTCCAAAAATGACGCAGAAAAATTAATCCATGCTTTTGTTACTTCTAGGCTGGACTACTGCAATGCTCTACTTTCCGGCTACCCGGATAAAGCACTAAATAAACTTCAGTTAGTGCTAAATACGGCTGCTAGAATCCTGACTAGAACCAAAAAATTTGATCATATTACTCCAGTGTTAGCCTCCCTACACTGGCTTCCTGTTAAGGCAAGGGCTGACTTCAAGGTTTTACTGCTAACCTACAAAGCATTACATGGGCTTGCTCCTACCTATCTTTCCGATTTGGTCCTGCCGTACATACCTACACGTACGCTACGGTCACAAGACGCAGGCCTCCTAATTCTCCCTAGAATTTCTAAGCAAACGGCTGGAGGTAGGGCTTTCTCCTATAGAGCTCCATTTTTATGGAATGGTCTGCCTACCAATGTGAGAGACGCAGACTCAGTCTCAACCTTTAAGTCTTTACTGAAGACTTATCTCTTCAGTAGGTCCTATGATTAAGTATAGTCTGGCCCAGGAGTGTGAAGGTGAATGGAAAGGCTGGAGCAACGAACCGCCCTTGCTGTCTCTGCCTTGCCGGTTCCCCTCTTTCCACTGGGATTCTCTGCCTCTAACCCTTTTACAGAGGCTGAGTCACTGGCCTACTGGTGTTCTTCCATGCCGTCCATGGGAGGGGTGCGTCACTTGAGTGGGTTGAGTCACTGACGTGGTCTTCCTGTCTGGGTTGGCGCCCCCCCTTGGGTTGTGCCATGGCGGAGATCGTTGTGGGCTATACTCGGCCTTGTCTTAGGACGGTAAGTTGGTGGTTGGAGACATCCCTCTAGTGGTGTGGGGGCTGTGCTTTGGCAAAGTGGGTGGGGTTATATCCTGCCTGTTTGGCCCTGTCCGGGGTATCATCGGATGGGGCCACAGTGTCTTCTGATCCCTCCTGTCTCAGCCTCCAGTATTTATGCTGCAGTAGTTTATGTGTCGGGGGGCTAGGGTCAGTCTGTTACATCTGGAGTATTTCTCTTGTCTTATCCGGTGTCCTGTGTGTATTTAAATATGCTCTCTCTAATTCTCTCTTTCTCTCTTTCTGTCTTTCTCTCGGAGGACCTGAGCCCTAGGACCATGCCTCAGGACTACCTGGTATGATGACTCCTTGCTGTCCCCAGTCCACCTGGCCGTGCTGCTGCTCCAGTTTCAACTGTTCTGCCTGCGGCTATGGAACCCTGACCTGTTCACCGGACGTGCTTGTTGCACCCTCGACAACTACTATGATTATTATTATTTGACCATGCTGGTCATTTATGAACATTTTAACATTTTAACATTTTGACCATGTTCTGTTTTAATATCCACCCTGCACAGCCAGAAGAGGACTGGCCACCCCTCATAGCCTGGTTCCTCTCTAGGTTTCTTCCTAGGTTTTTGGCCTTTCTAGGGAGTTTTTCCTAGGGAGTTTTTCCTAGCCACCGTGCTTCTTTCACATGCTTTGCTTGCTGTTTGGGGTTTTAGGCTGGGTTTCTGTACAGCACTTTGAGAATATCAGCTGATGTACGAAGGGCTATATAAAAATACATTTGATTTGATTTGATTTGATACTGTGTGTATGGTCCACCAGGTACTGTGTGTATTAACCTGTGTGTATGGTCCACCAGGTACTGTGTGTATTAACCTGTGTGTATGGTCCACCAGGTACTGTGTGTATGGTCCACCAGGTACTGTGTGTATGGTCCACCAGGTACTGTGTGTATTAACCTGTGTGTATGGTCCACCAGGTACTGTGTGTATGGTCCACCAGGTACTGTGTGTATGGTCCACCAGGTACTGTGTGTATTAACCTGTGTGTATGGTCCACCAGGTATTCTGTGTGTTAACCTGTGTGTATGGTCCACCAGGTACTGTGTGTGTTAACCTGTGTGTATGGTCCACCAGGTACTGTGTGTATGGTCTACCAGGTACTGTGTGTATGGTCCACCAGGTACTGTGTGTGTTAACCTGTGTGTATGGTCCACCAGGTACTGTGTGTATTAACCTGTGTGTATGGTCTACCACGTACTGTGTGTATGGTCCACCAGGTACTGTGTGTGTTAACCTTTGTGTATGGTCCACCAGGTACTGTGTGTATGGTCCACCAGGTGTTGTGTGTGGTCCACCAGGTACTGTGTGTGTAAACCAGTGTGTATGGTCCACCAGGTACTGTGTGTATTAACCTGTGTGTATGGTCCACCAGGTACTGTGTGTGTTAACCTGTGTGTATGGTCCACCAGGTACTGTGTGTATTAACCTGTGTGTATGGTCTACCAGGTACTGTGTGTATGGTCCACCAGGTACTGTGTGTGTTAACCTGTGTGTATGGTCCACCAGGTACTGTGTGTATTAACCTGTGTGTATGGTCCAACAGGTACTGTGTGTATGGTCCACCAGGTACTGTGTGTATTAACCTGTGTGTATGGTCCACCAGGTACTGTGTGTATTAACCTGTGTGTATGGTCCACCAGGTACTGTGTGTATGGTCCACCAGGTACTGTGTGTATTAACCTGTGTGTATGGTCCACCAGGTATTGTGTGTGTTAACCTGTGTGTATGGTCCACCAGGTACTGTGTGTATTAACCTGTGTGTAAGTCCACCAGGTACTGTGTGTATTAACCTGTGTGTATGGTCCACCAGGTACTGTGTGTATGGTCCACCAGGTACTGTGTGTATTAACCTGTGTGTATGGTCCACCAGGTACTGTGTGTATTAACCTGTGTGTATGGTCCACCAGGTACTGTGTGTATGGTCCACCAGGTACTGTGTGTATGGTCCACCAGGTACTGTGTGTATTAACCTGTGTGTATGGTCCACCAGGTACTGTGTGTATGGTCCACCAGGTACTGTGTGTATGGTCCACCAGGTACTGTGTGTATTAACCTGT